>NW_005370354.1:340907-370942 GCF_000412655.1 Myotis brandtii
GTGTCCCCAGGCCCCCCTGCCTGTGTCCGCTCCCGGGCCGCCTGAGCTGCCGCACCGGCTCGGGCAGGCCCCCCTGCCTGTCTCCGTCTCTGCTCCAGGCCTCACCTGCACGCGCAACCTCCTCCTGGTCGTGACTGGTTATGGAGTCCCGCCCTAATTTGCATATTACCTCTTTTTATATAGATATATAGATAGATATCCACAAAAGGCAAATTTATAGAGACAGAATGCACATTAATGGTGGGAATGAAGATTAACTATTAAGTGGGCATAAAAAATGCAGGGGGGAGGTGATGGAAATGTTCTAAACCTAGATTGTGGTTCCGGTTGCATAATTCTGTAAATTTCATAAAAAGACACTTTATTGTACATTTTTAAATCATAGAATTTACGGCAAATAAAATATATCTCAATAAAGCTGTTTAAAAATATGTGGCCGTCAGAAGTAGTAGCACTAGCAAATTACACATGTGGGATGATGCCATGTTCATAGTTATGAGAAAAAAAGGCAGAAGTCATTCAGGAAAGGACCAGCGTGGAGGACACAAGTGAGCATAAGGCCAACAGGCAAGGGCAGGGCAGAGATCAAGGCCACAGAGCCAAGGGCACTCCTCCACGTGCTAAAGCCATTCCCAAAACAGACTGCAAGTGCAGGAGCAATCCACCCTCAAAGTCATGATGAATTAAAATGCCCAGAATAATAGACGACACCAGTGGTTGGCAAACTCATTAGTCAACAGAGCCAAATATCAACAGTACAAAGATTGAAATTTCTTTTGAGAGCCAAATTTTTTAAACTTAAACTATATAGGTAGGTACATTGTTATTAACTTAATTAGGGTACTCCTAAGCTGGACTTTGCTAAAAATGTCCTCCATCTGATTGAGGTACATTCGCTGAGGTCGACCTCTTCCAACTCTCCCATCCACACTCGTCTTGTATACTTGTTTCAGATAGAGGAGTGTGGATGGGAGAGTTGGAAGGGGTCGACCTCAGCGAACGTACCTCAAAACAATGTACCTCCCCTGCGCCGCGTCTCCCGTCGCCCGACCAATCGACACCCCCCACTTCTTCTAATGCCACTTCTTCAAAATAGACTCACCCAGGCTGAAAACTGACTTCTGCGCATGGGCCACAAAGTTTCAATCGCACTCTATGTGCGCGCCCGCACGTGTTATTCTGTGTAAGAGCCACACTCAAGGGGCCAAAGAGCCGCATGTGGCTTGCGAGTCGCGGTTTGCCAACCACTGGACTACACAATCAGTATTTACCTCAAGCACGTTTTTAAAATGAGGGTATCATGGCACTATTCAACAATTTTTTTTAAAATATATTTTATTGATTTTTTACAGAGAGGAAGGGAGAGAGATAGAGAGTCAGAAACATCGATGAGAGAGAAACATCGATCAGCTGCCTCCTGCACATCTTCCACTGGGAATGTGCCTGCAACCAAGGCACATGCCCTTGACCGGAATCGAACCTGGGACCTTTCAGTCCACAGGCCGACACTCTATCCACTGAGCCAAACCGGTTTCGGCCTATCCAACAATTTACACAGAGCCTCCATTAGCACATGGATTACACTGGAGCCATAAAGCTGGGCAACATTAATGTAAAAGCAGCATTTAAAGGTGTGACTTATTTGCTAATCTGCCAGACCCAACACCTTGATTCTTTACTACATCATTCTTTTTTTTCCCCCCAAAAAGCTCAAATGCTTTCAGGTTTCTGCTTATGTCACATTGGCTACTGTTCCATAAGCCAAAGCAAATCAAATGACTTTTTAAAAAATATATATTTTTATTGACTTCAGAGAAGAAGGGAGAGGGAGAGAAATAGAAACATCAACGATGAGAGAGAATCATTGATTGGCTGCCTCCTGCACATCCCCAACTGGGGATCGAGCCTGTAACCCAGGCATGTGCCCTTGACTGGAATCGAACCTGGGACCCTTTAGTCCACAGTCCGACGATCTATCCACTGAGCCAAACCAGCTAGGGCTCAAATGACTTTTAAAAAATATTTTTCTTGATTTCAGAGAGGAAGCCGGGGAGAGAGAGAGAGAGATAGGAACATCAATGATGAGAGAGAATCATTGATTGGCTGCCTCCTGCAAGCCCCCACCCAAACTGGGGATCAAGCCCACAACCATGTTCCCTAACTGGGAATTGAACCCTGACCTCCTATTTCGTAGGTCTATGCTCAACCACTGAACCACACCGGCCTGGCCACATCATTCTTAAATAGAACATTTTTGCCTCCCTTTAGTCCCATTCCTCACTTTTCTTTAAATAATACTGGACAGTGGGGAGAATGTTATCTTTCGTTTGTCTCACAGGTTAATTAATAACCATAAATTAAATTTTGTCCAGCATGGCAAGAGTTTTGAATAGTCAGGGTATAGTTTTCAGAACAAATACAAATGCTAAACAATTATTTTGTTTCAAGGGTTTTATGCTATTGATTCTGAGTGTGTGGTACAACTGTGAATAGCTGATATGCCCTTCAATATATTTGCCAATGTCACTGCTAAATGGTTCTGCACAAGGAAATACCTTGTTGGACAAGAGAAAGAAGATTCTATGTGATAATGATTAATGAAGAAAATTCCAGAACAGAAACTCAAAATATACAGGACTTTACAGCATAACAGGATATACTATATATAGTTCAAGGGACTCCTGCCAACCCTCAGGCTATGTTTACTTTTTCCTGTAGTCGGTGTCATTTACCTAGACTTAAGATTGGCTTCTGCTGACTTGCAGGAGTCTGTAGAAGTAGCAAAGCTATTCCAATTATGACCAGTTCAACAGGAAAATCCTAAAGAAAAGAAGAAAACACAAAGAGTTGTTAAGAAGTTCCCAGAGCCACAGCTTTATAACATGTACCAGGAAGAGTATATTCAACATGAAAGATTATTAACCTGTTACAGTCATGCCTCCATACCTGTGGGCTCTGTATCCACAGATTCAACCAACTGCAAATCAAAAATATCTTAAAAATGGTCGATTGTCGCTGACGTGCACTATGCAGTTAGACCCATGATGGTTGCATCTGTACTGAACAGGTACAGACCTTTTTCCTTGTCATTATTGCCTCTTATTCCCTAAACAATATAGTATTAACAACTATTTACATAGCATTTATATTGTATTGGGTCTTACAAGCAATTTAGAGATGATTTTAGGTGTGTATAGGAGGATGTACATAGACTATATGCAAAAACTACGCTAATTTATTTAGGAAACTTGAGCATCCTAGAGTTTGGTGTCCATGGGGGATCCTGGAACCAATCCTCCAAGGACACCAAGGGGTGACTGGACACGAAATGATGACCAGTAAGCCTGTTCTACTAAAGAACTGGTGGATGCCGGAGCACTCATACATAAATTCAAAATCTTACATCCGGCCAAAGAACAATAGGCTAAAAAAAATCATTTAGAGGAGTAACACCTTAACACAATATAGCAGCACGTCTTCAAAACAGTGAATCTTTGCAAGCCACTAAAGACAACCCGAAATCCTGAATTTAAGAATATTTCATTCGAGAAGTAGCTCAGTTGTCTACTTACCTAATACAGATATGATTCATCTATATAACTCACATAATAAACTATACTAAATGCATTTTAATAAATCATATTATAATGGAAGAAACATTAGTGCCTAGGGAGGCAGAGATTATTTTTAAATTACAGTAATTTATTAAGCATATTTAAATGCAGCAAAGCAATAACCATAGAAACTTTAAATCATTAATTTCACTAAGTATATGAACAAAATGAAAAAGAGAAAAAGGACATGTACATTAAGTTCCAATAAATAAGATACAAGTGACATACAACATTATTTGAGGATTCTAAATACAGAAAACATTAACATATTATGGAACTAACGGAGAAAGGTCTACCACACTTTCCTAGAATTACTTCATTCTGAAATTTCACAGAAGTACCTGCAGAGCAGAAATACCTATAAATCATGAGGACAGGCAAAGAAAAAAGGACACGTGAGGTAAAGCCACATTAAAGAAACCCCTGTGAGAAAACAACGTCTGAGCCACTCAGAAGTTATAATCTTGGGGATGCTATCAACTCTGGCACAAATTAATAAATATCTCTCTATATAAAAGCCTAAGCAACCGTTACAACCAGACGGTAGTTATGACGTGCACTGACCACCAGGGGGCAGACACTCAACACAGGAGCTGCCCCCTGGTGGTCAGTGTGCACCCACAGCCAACCTCCCATGGCCAGCCAACCTCCTGCAGTCCCTACCCCCAGCCGGCCAGCCAGCCCCAATCACCTGATGGGGGGCCGGCCAACCTCCTGTGGTCCTTCCCCCCCTCCACCCCCCCTCTGCAGCCAGCTGGCCGGCCCAATTGGCCCTGATAGGGACTGGGTGAGATGACCCTGATTGTGATCGCTGGCAGGCTGAGGGACCCCACCCATGCACCAATTCATGCACCAGGCCTCTAGTATATCTACAAGTCATTTAAAAAGTGAAATTAATCACACTGCAAAATCTTCTAAGAATGTTTATGGACTTAAAAAAACCAGCTAGCCTGGCCGGTGTAGCTCCGTGGTTGAGTGTCGACCTATGAACCAGGAGGTCACGGTTCGATTCCTGGTCAGGGCACATGCCCAGGTTGCAGGCTCGATCCCCAGTGTGGGGCATGTAGAAGGCAGCCAATTAATGATTCTCTTTCAATATTGATGTTTCTCTCTCTCTCTCCCTCTCTCTCTCTCCCTTCCTCTCTGAAATCAAAAAAATATTTTTTTAAAACAGCTAGAGGAAAATTATTATGATTTTTTAATGGAATATATTCTAATTTGTGTCTTCGCAGCTTATATATGTTCACTATTTTGAAATACAGTTGAGAACCATGAAGCATTGTTATCTATTTGAGGACAATAAATGCATTTTGAAATAAATACGCTTACAGTATACACCATCACACTATTCTTTGCCATTATCTTTTCCTCAATTTCATTTCAAATTCTGCATGTTCATAAAAAAGAAAAAGAAAACCAACAAGACGATTTAAATTTCAAGTTTACCATCTACCAAGAGGATCGGAGACAAAAGTATTCCTGTATTTGAACGCTATCACGGGAGAGCCTTTTCCACACAAGCTGTCACTGAAAGGGTCACCAGGTAGCTTTTCAGGGTTCTGAAATGGTCTAGACCAGTGGTTCTCAACCTGTGGGTCGCGACCCCTTTGGGGGTCAAACGACCCTTTTACAGGGGTCGCCTAAGACCATCGGAAAACATGTATATAATTACATATTGTTTTGTGATTAATTACTATGCTTTAATTATGTTCAATTTGTGTTGTGAGACATTTCATACGGCTACTCAGAATATTCTGTGGGATGGAGCAACCGGTGCTTGTAGCAGTGGCAAACTTGATAATATCTGTATTGCCTCTTCCACAGTCAATATTTTGCCAGAAGCCGGTCCATCCTTGCTGCTTGACACAGTCGCTGCAGGGAAGAAACATCTGCACAGCATATGTTTCAAGGGACCTGAGGTACATGGCATACTGTTCTTAATATGTTTGCTCTCTTTTCAGAACGAGGGTGCAAGGAAAGAGCTGGAGATGCAAGACACCAAAAGTAAGGAACAGTCATTGTGGAGATTAAATAATCCTACATTGCTTTCATTTCTGAGAGGTTGCAAGTTTTTTGTTTGCTTGACTGATTTCTAACAGACACTAAAGATTGGTACCATTTCATGAGCTCTTTTCATAAAAGCTGTGTTGGACATCTCGTGTGCCACTTCACACACTGCTGTAGTTCCTCTTGCTCTAGACCAGTGAGACATCCCGAAGCCCAGGGAGTTAAAACTTGCCAAGTAGGCAATGGAAGCCCAAGAACAAATATCTCCCTCTTTATTCTGGGTCCTTCAGGGGGATTCTGAGACATTTCATACGGCTACTCGGAATATTCTGTGGGATGGAGTAACCGATGCTTGTAGCAGTGGCAAACTTGATAATATCTGTATCGCCTCTCCCACGATCAATATTTCACTCTTCTTGTCCCTCTCCCACATGCTTCCTGCGATTGCACTTGCAAATGAATGCCTGTTCCATCAGCCTCTGCTTTGGGGAAACCCAGGGTCTGTTTCTGTTTCTTTTGGGGGAACCCAGGCTAATTCACAGGCTAATTCAGAGTCTACCTAGAAAAGGAAGTCAAATATTTTTAAAAAGATGGAAATGCCATTGGAGTCTACCCTTTTGAGCACCACCTATGTGCCAGGCACTGATGTGCCGAAGGATGCTGCTATGAACAAGATGGTAGGGAAAACAAAGTGTAAGAAAGGCTACATCAGGGGTAAGTATCTGTGGCAGACACGGTGGCGATGGAGCCCAGCTCTCGTTCTCCCAGGGCCATGTCTGTGCCTACCCTGTCCCCAGGGCAGAGCTGATTGAGCCAAGCTGGGCCAATCAGACAATAGGGGCTTGATCAGATTCAGGATTTGTTAAGTTTCATTTTTTGTTTCTAAGACGACTGGGAGTTGGTGTGGTCTTTCATCCAGAAGCACATGTGTGTTGCTCTTCTTTTTTTGGTGTTAGTAGCTGTTGAAGTTCAGTGCCTAACTCAATTAATTCATTAGGAGTTAGAGAAACATGTCCAAGTGCACCAAGAGGACGCAATCAGCAGAATTCACAATGTAGAAAACGCTACAGCTCACATAAACCAGGTCTTTCAATACATACAAGGGCGGGGGGCGGGGGGGGGGCGGGCAGAAGTAGATAATACAGTAATTATTAATAACAATATAAGAATAAACTCTGTTTTGCATACTCACACTTATAAACCTATTTTTTTCCCCACCCTGTATACTTCAAGGGAAAAAAGTAAGGGAGGGAATGGAAGGTAATGACCTTTAGTATAAAAGATCATGCACACAAAACTATATTATGATGTGTAGACATATGCATTTAGGTGTTAAAACTGTTTTTAAAATGTAAGAAAGAGACTCCTATAGAAGTCAGGACAGTCAGAACAGAGGAGGTTGTGATTAGGACTAGACTTGTGGGAAACTTCTGTGGTGGCTAAAAAGTTCAATCTGTGTGATGCTTACTAGGGTGTTTGCCTTATATGCAAATATATATATATATATAAAATCACCTGAGGCCTAGTTTAAAATACAGATGCTTAAGCCTCACTCAGCCCTGCTAATTCAATTTCTCTAGGGGCAGGCCCCAGGCATTTGCATTTTAATAAACTCTGCCTAGTGATTTTTATGCACACTAGCGTGTAAGCTTCACAAACCTTGTCTGTTTTTACCTAATTATTTGTAGCAAAGTGTTTGCCACAGAAGATGCTTACTAAATATATGCTAAATGCATAGTGTGGGGAGGGGCAGATATACAATAAGATTGTCAGAGGAAGATAGCAAAAAGACTACACTCTAAAATTATAATTGATAATCATGTCACTACGCAAATGAATCTAGTACAAACACAAAGGAACAATATGAGGTACAGTAAAAAAACACACAACTCTTGGTAATTTAGCTATATAATATTTACCCATAAAATATTATCTGTCTATATTTTTCTATATATTATCTATTATATACCCAATAGGTAGAACCATATATAAATATTATATAGATATATAATATAGATATAATTATACATCTGAGGGGATTTGATATTTTTATCATAGTATGTATTTATCTATATATATAAAAGAGTAATATGCAAATTGACCAAACAGTGGAACAACCCGAATGACCGGTTGACCAGTCGCTACGAGGCGCACTGACCACCTCTCGGTCCCTCCCTCTGGCCAGCAGGCTCCGATCCCCCGATGGCGAGCGGGAAACTGGGGTGAGTGGCGGCGGGGGGCGGGGCCGGCTGCCAGCAGCTGGGGAAGATGGCTCTGATCACAGGCCAGGCTTAGGGACCGTATCTGACACGAATTTTGTGCACTGGGCCTCTAGTTAATATATAATAGGTATTACATAATACATGACAGATATATATTACTGTATATTGTCAATGCACATCACTACCATACATAACATAAATATATTATATTAGAGGCCTGGCGCACGAACTTTGTGCACGGGTAGGGTCCCTAGGCCTGGCCTGCGATCAGGCCAATCTTCACCGGCTGCTGACAGCTGGTCCCTTCCCCCACTGCCGCTGCTGCAGCCCACCCTCTGTGTGTGGGGCAACCGGCGGGGCGATCAGGGCCCCGCTTGCACCTGCCTTGGCCTGGCACTGCCGGCGTCCACCACCACCCACCCCTGATTCCCCATTCCCCATAGGGCGATAGGAGCCTGCCAGCCAGGGGGAGGGACCAAGAGGTTGGCCGGCAGGCCCCAATTGGGCGATTGGGGCCTGCAGGCTGCGGGCAGCTCCTACATTGAGCGTCTGCCCCCTGGCAGTCAGTGTGTGTCATAGTGACCGGTCGTTCCGCCATCTGGTCAATTTGCATATTATGCTTTTATATAGATAGATCGATTGGGGCCTGCAGGCTGCGGGCAGCTCCTACATTGAGCGTCTGCCCCCTGGCAGTCAGTGTGTGTCATAGTGACCGGTAGTTCTGCCATCTGGTCAATTTACATATTATGCTTTTATATAGATAGATAGATAATAGTATATAAAAATAGTATTATCTATAGAGTCCAAGCATAGAAACCATTCTAACCACAAGATTGTCAAATTGACCAATGAATTACTTGAGTCTTCATCTTTCACAGAAACACATTCACTCTCTCCATTTCCTTGCCTGCCATTCACTCCTTTAATCCAATTTGCTCCTACCACCACCACTGCACTGAAACTGCTTCCCCTCCTGTGGACAATAAACTTCCTCCTGCTGCATCATAAGAGTACTTAATTTTCTAATCTTACTTCACATCCTCTCTCCATGACAATGCTGACCATTCCCCTTTTTAACAGATTCCTGTCCTTGATTTTCATGTCACCTGTCTCTTCTGCTTGTCATACAACCGTTTAGCCATACTTTCCCAGACTTCTCTATCAGTACACTCCAAATATCAACAGTCCCTGCAGTTCCAACCCAAGCCCTGTCATGCAACCCCATGGTTAAAATTTAAAACTCTCCTTCTAAAGTAAATGTCTACAAATCTATACCTTTAGCTTAGGCTTCTATCCTGACTTTCAAAACTATACAGCCAACTGTTTATGATCCATACATACTAGTACATTAAACCAAGCAAATCTCAAAACAAAGTTGCCATTTTCCTTCTAACATCAGCTACCACTTCCAAAAGTGAATGATACTATCCAGTTGTCCAAAATAGAAAACTAAAAATCTACCAAGGACCCTCTCCTTGACCATCTAGTCACCAGAAAGCCCTATTGGTTTCATCTCCTATATTTTTATTTTCCCATCTTTATTTCCCTAATTAGTCCCTTGCTATAAACCAGATTGTGTCCTTCTCACCTCAAATTCACATGCTAAAGCCCTACCTGCCAATGCAATAGTTGTTGAGTAAAGAAGCAATTAAAGTTAAACCAAATCACAAGAGTGGAGCCCTATTCTAGGAGGATTAGTGTCCTTATAGGAAGGAACAATAGAGAGCTCACTCTTGCTCTCTCTCATGTGAGGACACAGCAGTTGTCTACAAGCCGGGAAGACAGACAGCCCTTGCTAGGAATCAAGTCAGCCAACACCCTGATCTTGGACTTCCTTGTCTCTAGAACTGCAAGAAAAAAATGCTGTTGATTAAGCCACCCAGTCTATGATACTTTCTTACGGCAGCCCTAGCAGTCTAAGACATCCCTCCTCATTTCCTGCCCCTGTATTACCCTGTTCTAAACCCTCCTCCACTCTACCATCAGAATAACTTTCCACACACAAAATAGCAGGGCACCTCTCTGCTAAAGGTCTTCAATAGCATGCCATTACCTAGAAGATAAAATGCAAACTCAACTCTGGGCCTTATCTCCTATACCTTGACCCTTCAACAATACTCAACACCTTCTCGTTTTCTGAGCGGGCCATGCCGGCCTGCTCTCTCATGCTTCTGTGCCTGGGCACATGCTGATCCTACAGCCGGAATGCCTTCCAGCCTCTGGTGTGAACCAGGCCAACTCCTATTCAGACTTCTCACATCTGAACTCATACCCTACTTTCCTTAACTGTGCCCTTTCAATATAGCAAAGCGTTTACCTTACTGTATTGTAATTATTTATTTGCATGTCTGTAAGTCCCTTGAGGTCACGGAATGTACCTTTTCATCTATGTACTCTATAGGGTCTGGCATGTAATAAATGTTCATTACTTGTGTCCTACGTGAGTAATGAAAAAGTGACAGAGTGGCAGATACTTACCTGATGCTCTAAAGAGTATTTAATGATTCCTTTTTATAATAAATGATATTAGTAGTAGTTGTACATTAGTAGTATGATCTAATCATATGACAGCAACACACCTTTGATATGATAAAGTGTAAGTGCACACCCACCCAGCTCCTTCATATAAAACCCACTTAAGTGATAACTGACTCATTAAAATGTCTTCCTATCCTTACCTCCTTCAGCAGTTCAACACTACGCTCCAAAAGGTGAATTAAAGATGTGCATTCCCCAGTTATCTGCAAGCTGACTTCACAGACACACAGCAGCTGAAGGGTCAGCTGGGTAAGCTGAATTTTCCAGAAACCAGGGTGACGCGAAAGGCTTAAATATACTTCCTCGATAAACAGCATCACTTCTGTTGTCTGTATCAAATCCTTTATCTGTTTTAAAAAGTAGTTATATAACATTACAATAAAGTACAAACCAAAGAATAATTTTAAATACACAATAAACAATAAAATATTTTTCCCTTAAACTTATAAAGTCTTAAGGAGATGCAGAAATGTACAGAACTCATATGGGATTAAACTCTGCACCTCTGCCTTTTCCATGTGTCACTGAACAAAATAATTGCTATTGTTTTTATTACTGCTGCCTGGCACCAATTGTTTTCATTTATTTTCCTAACTTCTCTGAGTGCAGATTTCTTAAGACAAATTACATGACAGTGCCAACATCTTAAAGGAAATTAAAGTTGGTTTTGAGCTCTCCAAATGAACTCTCCTTTCTACAATTGCAACATAATTACCTGATAGTAAAGGGCTAGTTATTCTAATTCACTGTAAGTTCTTCATCTGCAAGGTATTTGCTCAAAACACCTTAACTGAGAGCATCATTTCCACACTCCACAGGCGTAAGGAAAGACCATATTCAAATGGCAGAGTGTCCTCTCCACAGGCTAATGTATTAGATAGGAAAGACTTGGATGCTCTTGAAAAATCTCAATTCAATTCAAGGCCAGCTGTTCTGATCACAATTCTGGAGTCGGCATTGAGGATATGGTCCTGCTAGCAGACACACTGGCATTTCCCAGAGATTAGGCTACAAACAATGAACCATCTGCTTCAATCAGGAGCCTGTGTCTGTTAAATTCATCAACAGGAAAGCCTACAGTTGACCAGCTGTACCTTTCACCAGTCGTTACCATCATAATAACCCCAAGTTATACACAGAGAGAAAAATTAATTCCTAGCAAACAAGAGAAAAAAGATATTATAAGATCTAGTGGGAGGAGATAGTCCAAAATACCAAGTTATAAAAAAATAAATGTAAAAGGTTCAGTAAATTATTTTGCTCTTTTGCAAATATAGAGTGGGAGAGGCAAAAGGCCACCAAAAAAGGGAAGGGATTTAAAATTAAGTAAAGCCTCATGTCTGACATTTCCTTGAATCCATTTTTTTTTGGTGCATAACTGAAATTTTCCATAATAAAAAAGTTTTTGAAAGCAACCTCAGCAAGTTAGCATTAAAGGCTCTCTAATGGTTATCATTACCAAAATTCTTAACAAGAAAAATTTTGAAGTAGAAATAGATCATGTACAATGGTAACATGTGTGATGACAAGAGTCACAATTAAAAAGAAAGAACTGCCAGGACCAAAGTCAACAGTAAAGTTTAAGACAGGTAAGTCCCAATAAGAAAATATAAATTGAAGGGCAACTGGTATGAGAAGAAAAGGAAATAGGAGTTCCACTGACTGCCCTCTGACCATAGGCCAGTAGGGTGGCATGGCTATTTCTAAAAAAAAAAAAAAATTAATGTGATTCTCTGCAGGTGCTCAGTACTGTATTCAGCACTAAGAGGAACATTTCATAGTAACACAATCTGAGCGCCAATAAACTAGGGAATTCCTGCCATAGGACAGTGAAGTCTGGAAACCATTTCATATGGAGAAGTAAAGAAATGGATGGAGGAAAGAAAGGAGGAAGAGAGGGAAAAGAGGGAAGGATGGAAGGGGGAAAAGGAAGGCAGAGAAAAACAACACAACATAGGATGCAGATGGGCTTTTGAAAAAGCTTGTTTTTTTCTGAGAAGAATTGTGACTAATGAGTAAAGTCCTGGGAAAATGCAGGTAAATTAGAAGAAGTACTTGCTAAAAGGAAGGAAGGAAGGAAGGAAGGAAGGAAGGAAGGAAGGAAGGAAGGAAGGAAGGAAGGGTTTCCTTGCAAAATAGCATGCTTCCTGTCACTAAAATATTTCACATTCATGGGATGGTTGTCTTTTAAAGAGTATAAGAAATGCCTGTAATCAGTGGGAACATGGATTACACTGCTGCTAAAATCCTTCCTAACGTTCAGATTCCTCATTCTAAAAAAAAGCCAATATGTTCAGTGTTTATGTTGCTAGTTCCATTTGTTTCAAATGGTGTATCCTTTTTTTCTCCTCATCTATCTCAACTATATTAACAAGTTTCATATTCCCAGAAATATTCCACAGAGTTCACTTCGAATAAGTATTTAGGCTTGTCAATATAGGCTCATGAAGATGAAGACCAACACCTATCCAAGAGCAGAGAGCAGGGTAACGCAAGCAAGGTGTGACAGAGTGTACCCTAGTTCAAGATGTTCACCACATTGCTTACTGCCCACACAAAACAAAAGCTTGGGAAAAGCCACAGGAGAATTCCTGTTAATTCCCTTTGCTCTGCCTTGATCACAGAAAGGCCAATTTCTGAGTCACAAAGGCAAGAGTCGCTCTCATCATTCCTTGCTAACACAACTTAAAACAGGTCATCTGTGACTGCAAGTGATCACTTTGAAAAATATTCTCTCCATCCACTAAGCCGCATGGTGCTCAGATGCTAGGCAAAGGACAGACCCTGATGGCGGGACGGGATGGCCTGACAAATGAACCACTACACTAAAATCACAACACACTGGCAACTGGAGTTTTTGGTGTGTGTTTTTGTTTTTGTTTTTTTTTATCTACAATTATAGAGATATTAGCTCATATTTATCTCTCCCCTGAACTCCCTAGGCGTTTTATCCATACCTCTGTTAAACATCTTTCATCCACCTACTCTGAATTATGAAAATTTATATACTTGGTTTAACTCCCTGACTAGACCCTGGGCTTCTCAAAAGCAGGACCCGTCAGGGCCTCACACATGTTGTACGGGGACACGTGGAAACGGAAACCGAGCCAGCACTGGGCCGTCAGCCCTGGGTCCCAGGGCTCTGTCTGCCCCGAGATACACCTTTTTCTAATCTGCACAAAGAGATCTTTTTTATTTTTCTGATAACTCGCTTAGTCTCTTGCACAAGGAGAAATTCCACTCAAGATTCTTTTTCCGGAGAAGCCTTTCTGAAGCAAAGGGAAGTTTTCACTCCTACTAATCCTAACGTGGAGTGTGCTGATTTACATATCTGTGAATTTAGTTAACATTGTATACATCAGCTTTAAATCTAGATTTGGTTCCTTCATCCTTTCCAAAAGCCTGCAAGCTTTTCCGGAGCCGGGACTGTGCCCGAGTTTGCCAAGTCACAGGGGTTCTACTTTACACGTGACGATGCCAATCGGGGAGGAGGGAAGGCCTTACCTGCAAGCACGGGACCATGTCGCAACACAGCTGAAGGATCTGCTGCTCCAGTGTCGATGGCTGTTCTTTGTCACAGAGAACCCGGGGTTGAAGGAGGACCTTCAGCAGGGCTAGTCTGAGGTTAGCATATTCTTGCAACTGGGATGGCTCACAATACAGATACCAGAGAAATGGTGCCATTATTTGGACGCATGAAGCTTCCGACCTGGAAATCATGTGACACAAAAGCCAGTCACAGAGTATCAAGCAAGTCAGTGTCCGAGTATCAACTAATGGCTCCGGACCGATCATGAACTGTGTTAGCAAGTGTAACTACTTTTGATGATTCTTCTATTCCACCATGACCTGCCTATACCCTCACCAAACAGTTCCTTGTGCGCTGGAGAAAATGACAACCCCCGGAGACCATAAGCTGCTGGCCAGAACTAAGGGTCTTTACCTGCACCCTAGAATGGCATCTACATCTCACCCTAGAATAGCATCTGCATTTCACACTAGAATAGCATCTGTATCTCACACTACATCTCCAGCATCTGTCTTTGGTGAACAGCAGAATCATCTGAGAACCTTTCAAGAATTATAGATGTCAAGACCCATTTTCCAGGAATATAATCCAGGCATGCATTTTCAGAAAAACTGTGTACATGAGGTTCTATATACAACAAAGCCACACTGACAACACAAGAAGATTATAAGCTAATATTTACTCGTTAACAGGGTGTGCAAGTAACTGCACCTTATGCCTTTAAGGTCATTTGATCCTCACTACAAAGTTATAAAATAAAATAAAATAAAATATTATACCCCAATTATGCAGAAACTGAGGCAGAAGGAGGTGAAGTAACCTGCCAAGTCCCTCCTCGTAAGCTATTCCTATGCAGAGGAGGAAGGCAAACATTACCAATCATTTGTATCTTTAGATTTCAATATATCCCAATAACTCCAAGTCCAAAGTTACTAAAATGCCAAAATGACCTTTCAAATGTAAAATTTCATCATGTCATTAACTAGGTTGAAAGAGTTTAGCCTTAAAATATTTAGTCCCATTCACAAACCCTCCATAATTTTGCTGCTGCTTATCTTTCCAGCCTCCTTTCTGGCTCTTCTCCACTCTCCACTGAATCTCCCATGTAGTCATCCAGGCTTCTTTCTCCCTTGCTATTCCCTCTGCCTGTAATACTGTCCCCTTTCTCCCTTTCCTGTTCCTTCCTCTGCCCAAATTCTATCATTTTTCGGTTCTCTCCTTTAAAATGACTTCCTGAGGGCCTTCCCTGACACCTAACCTGGGTCGGAGCCTTATTATCTGCTTCCAAAGGACAATGACTTTATCGCCGTTATTATTCAATACCTTTATTCCTTGCCCGAATATAAGCCAAATGAGGGCATGGACCATGGATTTCTGTTTACTTCTGTATAACCAGTAACTGTACACAGTAGGCCTTCAAAGAGATGCTCAGGCGATCATTAAATTAACTGATTCAGTTACACTAAATTTAGAGTTGTTTTACAATGTGCATACACCAATTAAAATATTAATGTTTTTCATATTTATTATCCATAAAAAAGTATTAGATACAAAGATAAACCAGGCATTATCTATTTTTAAGAAGCATAGAATCTAACAGGGGCAATCAGTTTTGTTCCTGAACTAGAGTATAGAAAGTGAAAATCGCTAAAAGAAAGGTATGCTGCATGAAGGAAATACTATTTGAATTATGATTGACAATGTAACTTTATAACATTATAAATTCCACAGCAATGTGATTTTAAAATATCATTAACATTAATAACCTTAAGTTGTCAAATTGATAAGATTTAATTAATTTGTTCATTTACTTATTCGCTTTGCAAAATGTACTGAATACCACACCATTCATTCTTCTATGTGCTAGAAACAAAAAACAGATTAGATCCTTGCTCTAATGGAACTCACAGTCTGGAGGTTAATTTTTTTTCCTCAAGAGCAAAAATACTTATATAATCTACAAAAAAAAACAATAACCCACAAAAGAAGGACTTTGAGTTAATAATTATTACTGAAACATATTTCTTTATCAAACCATCCACTTTAGGAAACTAAAAACAGCTTCGTAGATCAAGCAAGCAGATGATGTATTATGAGTTAGACTACGAAGCACAGGTTTCCAAAAAAGAGATTTAAGAAACATTGTCTCCTCATCTCTCTCTCTGTAATAATGTGTTCCCCACAGAATAAATACTCTCCAGGTGTCAAGAACATCCACGAAGAGCTTATCAGTTTTCTCCCACTTTGAGATGCTGAAGGTGAAATGCAAGGTTCATATACAAAAATATATTTCCAAGATGCTGTCATTATTTGACATCAGAAGCATAATGTTGAACTTTCTTAAGGACAATATACTATTATGCATTTAAAACTCTCCTTGGCTTAATCCGTCCTGATTTTATATATTGCATTACCTATGTGGTATCTAATGACTAACTATCACTTCAGTACACATGTATGAAATTACCAGGGCTCAAGGAGAAAAGGGAAATAATAAAACATAACCTGAAATCCCAAAGTGATCAAGAATGTTTAAAAATGTCATCAAGTGTATCTACATATACATCTTCAATCTTTCTGTTTACCACTAAGGGAGAAGTGGCGGGGAAAGGCCTGCAGTGAGAGTCCAACGCTGAGGCTTCCAGCCCAGCTCCACCATTAACTTGCCATGTGACCTGAGCAAGTCATTTACTATTGCTCTCCTCCGTTCCCTCAGCTGGAAAATATGTTAGACGAAAGTATCCTGGTCTAGGGACCATGAATCAATGTCAATTTATGCAATTCTCAGTTCCATGAAGGTGAAGTTTTTAACATCACAAGGCCTTCTATAAATGAATGCTTAACTTAGTTATAAAATAATGCCCCCACCCTGGCTGGTGGCTCAGTTGGTTGGAGCATCACCCCATACATGGAGAGGTCATGGGTCTGATTCCCAGTCAGGGCACATACCGAGGTTGTGGTTCAATCCCTGGTTGGGGCACATGTGAGAGACAACTGATCAATGTTTCACTCTCACATCAATGTTTCTCTCTCTCCCGCTCCTCACTCCCTTTCTCTCTCTCTAAAAATCAATAAAAGCATGTCCTTGTGAGGATTAAAATATATATATGGTGTCCCCCCAAAAAATGTATATACACACTTTGAGTAATTATAAAGGCAGTGTTTACTAAAATACATTTCATTTTCAAAATTGAGCTATCAGCACTATATATAAAATATATAGTATATATAAAATAATACATATATGTTATATATTCTAAGTGTATTATGTATGGCGTATCAAAGCTTTATGCCTTATTTTATATTATCGCTAGGAAAAAGTAGTTGACTTATGTTATTTTGCTTTATATTAATTGTTTAACACAACTATTAAAATGATTTATCATTAGCCTAGCCGGTGTGGCTCAGTGATTGAGTGCCAATCTATGAACCAGGTCGATTCCCAGTCAGGGCTTGATCACAGTGGGGGGCATGCGGGAGGCAGCTGATCAATGATTCTCTCTCATCATTGATGCTTCTATCTCTCTCTCCCTCTCCCTTCCGCTATGAAATCAATAAAAACATTTAAAAAAATGATTTATCATTAAAAAAAATTTAAAAATCGTAGTAGTTTACTGAATATCTCTAGTCAACTTTCCTAAGTAACCAATGCTTAACTTCTTTGATAATAGCTGCTCTCATATTTAAAATTTGAACAATCAAGAAATACGGTAGGTTTTTGTTTTACTCTTAAAAAGAAAATATTAAACTACATATGCTCAAAGACTTTTCTTCAGGAGAAGACACTGTAGTCAAAGCAGCTTAAAAAAGAAAAAGCCAAGTTCTAAAATTAGCATACCCCACTCCGTCGCCCTCGCTATTTCACTTCACATTACCTTTCAGGGCATTGCTGGAAAAACGCTGTCAGCTGCTGCAAAAGCACGGGCCAGCAATCAGGTCTGTGCTCCAGCACAGTGATCAAAGGCTGAGGATGATTTCTGAAAAACACAGGAAGTCACATTGGAAACTGTCATTTCAGGACTCACTATCCAAATATAGCAGAAAAAAAAAAAAAGCCAATGCCATCTAGAGATTTTTTGCAGAATTCATAATTGCCACAAACTCTCATTTGCTGCATTGTTGCAGAGTTGGTTCATTAGAACTGACATTTTTTTTCCCTTTAAGCTGTTTTGCAGAAAAGAGAATAAACCCAGAGAGTCTGAGAACAGACTCTGCCACTTAACAGCTCTCTGGCCGACCAAGCTCCTGGCCCAGCAGCTGTCTCCTCTCCATCCCTGATGCCTTCACTCCTGAAAGTCATGCCTCCCCTCCTGCTGCTCTTTCCAAACCTGAAAGGTTCCATTTTTCTCTAACATTGCCCCGACTCCTAAGCACGGTCTCTCCTCCATTCCCACTCCCCGCACCAATCCTCTCAGGGCATGGCTCTGTGTTCCCCCAGCATATTTAAGAAGAGGAAGAAGAAAATATTTCTCCCATCTCAAACAACAAACTGTTTAAACTGAAAATGCTGGAGATTTCTCTTGAATGAGGATGAATCTTTTTTATTTGGGCTATGTGCATGAAGATACCTAGAAATATAAATGTAAACATGTATGTATAAATATGTATATCATAAAATCTGAAATCTAAAGTATTTTTATAATATATATTTTATTGATTTTTTACAGAGAGGAAGGGAGAGGGATAGAGAGTTAGAAACATCGATGAGAGAGAAACATCGATCAGCTGCCTCCTGCACACTCCCCACTGGGGATGCGCCCGCAACCAAGGTACATGCCCTTGACCGGAATCGAACCTGGGACCCTTCAGTCCGCAGGCCGACGCTCTATCCACTGAGCCAAACCGGGTAGGGCTAAAGCACTCTTAAGAAAAAAAGAAGCACAAGTAAGTTATTTTAAATAGTTCAAAAAGTCTACTAGAAACTGTAAATTCATTATATATTTTTTTTAACTATGAAGCATTATACAACATTTTAGTTATTATGGATGTGGCTTCTTCCAAAAATTTGTTTTAAATAAAATGTAAATGCTGTCCTGGCCAGTGTTCTCAGTGATTAGAGCATCGGCCCAAGCACCAAAGGATCTTGGGTTTGATTCCTGGTCAAGGGCACAGACCTGGGCTGCAGGTTTGATCTCCAGCCCAGTTAAGGTGTGTGTAGGAGGCAACCAATTGATGTGCCTCTCTCACATTAATGTTTCTCTCTCTCTCTCCCCCTCCCTCCCTCCCTCCCACTCTAAAAAAATCAATGAAAAAATGTCCTCAGTGAGGATTAACAACAAATAATGTAAAAGCTCATTATAAATTAAAAAATACAGAAGTATCCATCTTAGAAAAAGAAAAGAAAAGAAAAGAACAAGCAGACTAGTTACCGAAATGATGTAAGAATGTGCGATCACCTTACCAGCAATATCAGTATCACCTGGGAACTTATCAGAAATGTAAAGAAATTCTCAGCTCCAGCCCAGACCTAACAGCCCTCCAGACAGTTCTGATGCACTGCCATGAGGCAGTGGTTCTTAACCCTGGTCTGCAAGTCAGATTCATCTGCGGAGCTCTTTACAAAATACCAAAGTCTAGGTCTCAATTACACTGAGGTTGCCAGGAGTGGAGCCCAGGCATCAGCCATTGTTAAAAACTCTTCTAGCAATTCTCAGGTGTTGCCAGGGTTGATAACCACTGCAAGTGAACCACCACAGAAGAGGGAGGTTGTTAGGAGTTAGAAAGTTTTCTGATTTTTGTTTTCTCTCTTCAACAGGAAAGTATGTCGCTTCCATCACATTGAAACACTCCTCTTAAACACCTCTCTGACACTACTACACAGTTTCTGGGAATTACAACACCATCTCCTTCTTTTCTCCTCAACCTCACCTAATCTATCACGCACTAACTTCTCTGGCTGGCTGTGTGTTTTGCTAAAGCACAGGCTCTTATGACTGATCAGATTACTGCCATTATAAGGGA
Source organism: Myotis brandtii (assembly GCF_000412655.1). Taxonomy (NCBI): domain Eukaryota; kingdom Metazoa; phylum Chordata; class Mammalia; order Chiroptera; family Vespertilionidae; genus Myotis; species Myotis brandtii. The sequence continues at coordinate 360,779 of NW_005370354.1, forward strand.
TCACTCCAAGCAATTTTTTTATGCCAAAACTCAAATCATATAAAAATCACTTTTCCAAATTCCAAACTCTTTGGCAGTTAAGCCTACCTAGAACTTGCTTCTACTATGGTTGTCACAGATATTAAGTAACAAATGTAACAAATCCTAAAAGCATCTCAGGTACGTATCATTGACCAAACTTCTTAGATTAAGAGTTCAATAGGTCATGTTCAAGTAAACATCAGTAAAAAGATCAGAACAGCAAGTGCAATTATTTTACCTATGGCTTTTCCTTCTGACAAGCATCAGATAGAACCGCCACCAATCCTCCTGTTAGTGGGGGCATTTATAACTATTTAAAAAGAAAATCCAACAAGTCACCACATAGTTTTTGGGTGATTTATAAAGCACTGAAGTGCTTTTAATAATACTCTTCCAAGTCCTTCGTTACCCCTTCCCACTCCTCAACCCCTAAAAATGTTAAGGATCTATCTCCTTTTTAACAGTTTGGTCCAAATTAAATCAGGTCGACAGAAATAAGAGACACGTAGCTTTAAAGTCGGATTAGAAACGATGCACACATGGCAGAAAACTCGGCTGTAACTCAGCTTCTACTTCACTGGGATTGTGAGAACCACCTGATCTAGCAACTCTAGCTTTGCTGCTTGAAACTGGAGTCCTGCTTTGCTAGCTGCTGAATTCTGCAAATTCTACTTAGTATCTCAGACTTAAATTCTAAAGATAAGATTAAATAGATATAGCAGGATAAGGATTGTCAGATTAATTATTAGTTTAGACATCTGGATAATTAACTTTTTCACAGAAATGATTATGTCAGATCTAAGTAGAAATATGGTAGGAAACATACAATATTGATTCCAAGAAAACAAAAACCTTAAGGGAGAAGTGAAGTCCAAAATAAGAACAATGAATCTTCCTGTTAACATTTGATTACTAATATTACACTATTTCAATGGGGTACAACAAACCTAAATTAATCATAATTGCAAAACCTTCGTTTTAATATGTTAAGCATAATGAAGCAAAGAAACTAGTATGTAAATATACATATAAAATATATGAGGCCTTATGCTTAAGTAATAGGATGGATGCATTTTCTAATTCAGTATATTTTATCGTGCACCTGCCATATGTAAGGGTTTCTCAATCTTGGCAGTGCTGACATGTGGGTCAGACAATTCTCTGTTATGGGGGTTGTCGAATGAACTCTATGTTTAGCAGCATTCCTGGCCTCTCCCCTCTGGATGCTAACAGCATTCACCCTAGTCATGATGATCAAAATGTCCCCAGACATACCAAATGTCATCAGGGGGGCAAAACTGCCCCTGGGTAAGAGCCACTCCACTAGGCAAAATGACAAGCACTATGAGAAGCACAGAGCCGATCAGAACATCGTACCAGCCTGAGTCATTGAAAAAAAACAAAAAACTATGATTTTATCTGCACCCTTCTTCTCACTGAACCAAAAGCAATCAATCAAATATGCTCAAAATTGTACGTTTCTTATAAAAATATAGTCATCAAATATTAACAGTAGGTAAGAGAAATTAAAATGGAAAACTGTACAATTATGCCTCCGCAAAATATAGAATCATTTTCCAAAATAAATAAAGCAGCATTAAATAATGTACATACTAATTTGGATATGACAGAAAATAGTTATTTTCCTATTTAAAATATTATAATTTAAGCATTTAAAATGTCAGAAGGCTAAGTATAGTTCACTCTTGATGTATTCAAAGACTGATTATGAAATTTATGGATTATTCAAGAGTTTTCTTTCTTCCTCTCACTCAGTGCTTGTTAGCCATTCTATTTCTTTCAAGAACATATAACTGAGAAAGGTCAAGGTACATGAAGGATCCACAATTTAAACAAGTCAACTTTGCTCATTATTAGAAGCATGGTTGATCACAAAAGAAATAATGTGGTACAAAAGCACACCAAAACAAAACCTGGGTTATGCCTTAAAACTGCAATTATCCCCAAACCTGCTATTCAAGTTATAGAGTAAGTTGACTACAATACTTCATTCAAAATGATAGATGGGTTGACCATACAATCAACCGCATCACTTGTATAGCTTATTGTCTGCTACTGTTTTACAAGTTTTGAAAAACAAACACAAATATGGGGCACTGTCATCATCATTGTTATTTATATAAGCAGTGCCTACATAGTATCATCAAAAGTATTTACTGTTGTACTGCCACTCCCATATCTCAGAAAAGAAAAAAAAACTAGAAGTGGAGAGGTACGGTGAAATAATAGAGGGAAAGTACTGAACTAAGAGTCAATCTCCAAATTTACATTCTGGCTCTGCAACAAATCGTGTGATCTCAGGCCAGAGAATTAACCTTCCTTGGGGCAGTTTCTTTATCTGTAAAATGAGGAAATCAGACTAAGTACCTTCTGCTGCTAAAGTTATATAACCCAAGCCACCCATTAAAGCCCTAACCTTCACACTGCTCAGAACTAGAGGTGAACCAACCCTGTAAAAGCAGAAGCAGTGAGTGACGATGGCTCTCAGCTATTAATAATTCTATGCCAAGCTTAAATGGCTCTAAGAACAATGTCTATTAAAATCTGAGACCTCAAAAAAGAGGTCTCCTATTTTTATCTCATCATCTTATATTTTTTATTTCAGAGAAAAGTACTGTGTCCAGAAAGAGCCCACAGAAATTTTTAAATCAGAATTTTCTAACTCTTGAGACATCCAATAGATTCTGCTTTCTTCTTAGAAGAGAAAGACATTGTTTCTAAAGATCAAAATCAATACAAACCAGGCAACCAGGTCACCCTTCATTGGCCTTTAGTGCCTCTAATCTCTCCCTCACTGTGCATTGTTGAGGGGTTTTTTTCCTACCATAGAGCAACCGATGTGTTGTACGTTCTCCGGCACTTCCCTCTTTCATAATTTATAAATGTTTTAATTGCTATTTGAAATAAAGTATTTACCATAGTACCTAGCACACAGAATACTCCACAAATGGGGTACTATTAGATTGTCATGCAGGTAGGTTTGTATCTTAAACTAGAGCATAGGCAGCTTGAAAGCTGGGTCTATGTCTTATGTTTTTTATGTTTTCCTTTCAGTGCCAAAGGCACATCTAGAATAAATGTAACACACACACACACACACACACACACACACACACTTCCCCCAAATAACCTTTTTAAACTCTTTGACTGGATCAGTTTCATAGTCCAGGAGCTCAGAGGGAAAAAGCACGAGAAGCAGGCAGAATTTGGTACCTGATACTTCAAAATATTTTCAACGAGATACATTAATACGTGCATCTTAACAGAACGGAGTGGGGGGAGGAAGGATCAATTCCTGGTTCCACTAGACCAGCACAGAGGCAATGGGAAACTAAGGCATGTAACTAGATTCATCTTTCCAAGCGTAAGTACATCCATCCTAACAGAAAAGAGGAGTAAAAAAAAAATTAGTCTTGTGGTAGGCAAATCAAAAAGTTATTTGTAACCTTTAGGTCACCTCAACCTTTCTGCTCCATCTCTGAATGGAGGAAAGCCAGGATTTGATTTACATCATAAATTCCACGACAGACAGGGATCGCCTTTTCTGTGTGAGGAAGCAATGCCTGCAGTCACGGGCATTGTCATGTACGCAGCTGTGACCTGGCGCTTTCAGAAGCATAGCGCAGCACTTACTACATCAAACATGCATTTTAAAAGCATTTCTCTACCTGCTCTGAATTTTTATTTGAAAGCACTAGTTAGAAGCCAAGAAAGAATTTTTTTTTTAAAAAAAAAAGCTCTGCACATTTTAAGTTTAAAAATGAATACTAAAAATTATGGTGAAAATTCCAAAGTGAATATTACTATAAAAAAGAACATTAAATAATAATTGTGACGCGTTATATATCCTATAGTGTTTTAGGATGAAAGCATTTTATCCTGTTCACACAAGCTCCCAGAAAAAGGAAGACTTGGAGCAAAAATTATTTTGACATTTGACAAATTATTTTTGACCGATAAGGCAAATAGGGAGACTATAACATTTCTTTGAAAATATATATACTTCATATTACAATGATTCCGCCCTCACACCATCTTTTATAGGATCCCTATTTTGAGAGGCAGGGAGTTGTTTAAATAAAATTTATTGCAGTGACATTGGTTAATAAAATTATATAGGCTTCAAGTGTGAAATTCTATGCTACACCATCTGTATAGAGGCAGGGATTTAATGCAAAGGTGTCTGCTAGTGTCACAGTGTAGCACTATTTTAGATGCAGGTGAGGCTGGAGAGAAACATACAAACATTGAATTAGGGATCCAACGATTGTATTATTAAATTACATGCCACGATTGCCAAAAATAAAAATAAACTAGAGATAAGATAAATAGGCTAATAAGGCAAACATTATAACATCTTATGGTCTTAAAGACATTTATCAACAAATTACCATACTAATTTTAAATTAAAAATCCACATTTAGAAGAACTTATAAAGTGTTTTCTAGTGGCAATTACTAACTAGAAGATTGTACAATGTGTGCAGCTTATTCTTTAGGTCTGATTCTAAATCCCAGGTATAAACCCCAGATAATTAGAAACATAAACTGTGAACAACGACTCCCCACAGTGGGAAAGAGAAAAGAAAAGAGTAAATAAAAACATAAGCAAAACATGCCGTTCAAAAGAAAGAATCAAACTGCAAAGAGGCAGATGGCCCTTGGAAAGTATTACTGCTATACTTCCCCACTTGTACATGCATGCATGTACATTTTCTAGGGAAAAATACCAAAGTTTTGTGAGATTATCAAGGAAGGTCCAGACCCACCTCCAAAAAACTGTATCTGTTAAACTAAGCATATCTAAGGTAACTGCTGCAGTTCACTTGTTAAACAAACACTTCCAAAAAACTATAAAGCAAGCATCATTTCCCCTTAAAAAAAATAATAAGTTATATACAATGTGTTCTGCCCAGAGACCATGGCACCTTAATTATTAAAGTTTCTGTAATTTCAGCAAAATATATTAATGTATTCTACTGGCTCTAATCCCTTATGGAAGCTTGATTACATAGTACAAATGATTAAATGATGGTGTCATGCTTACTTTATGCTAAATAAAACCAAACATCTACATCTCAGGGGATCCCTTTAGATAATATATTCAATTATTGAAATTATCACTGCCCGAAAAAGCAAAATGCTTACCTTGACAATAAAACCATATGATAATAGCTGATAGTCCAGTGGTTCTCAACCTTGGCTACACATTAGAATCACCTGGGAATCTTGTTAAAATCCTGATTTCTGGGCCTCATCCTCCGGAAATTGTTTCTTTGTTACTAACGATGAGGCCCAGAAATCAGGATTTTAACAAGATTCCCAGGTGATTCTAATGTGCAGCCAAGGTTGAGAACCACTGTGATAGTCGATATTTTAGAGCTGCAAGACTCTAAGCAACCTCATTAAGATAGTAAATGTAATAAGGAAATCTGCATAGAAATGAAAAACAATAACTATTCTTAAAGTCGAAGAGGTTTCTTTTCAGTAACTTATAAAAAGTGGTTTGCCTTCAGAAATAAATGTAAAAGGCAAAACACTAAAATTCATTGGTAGACATGCAAAAATATTGCAGAATAAGTAAAATGTGGTAGTCCGTGCAATGTAATTTTAGCCATAAAAAAGAATGAAGTACTAATCATGCTACAACACAGATAACCCTTGAAGATTATGCTAAGTGGAAGAAGCCAGTCATTAAAGGCCACATATTATATGATTCTATTTATATGAAATGTCCAGAACAGACAAACCCACAGATAAAAGTAATGTTTTCTAGGGGCTGAGCATATGCAGTATTGGGAATGACTGACTGCTAATGGGCATAGTGCATCTTTGTGGGGGGGTGAAAATATTCTGGAATCAGAGAGCAATAATAGTTAAAAAACATTGTGGCTATAATAAAAACCGTTCAACTGAACACTTTCAAAGGATGACTTTTATGGTATATTAAATTATCTCTCAATAAAAAAAGACATTAAAGAATATTTCTAACTTAGACCCATACTGTTTTAAATTTAGTTAACTTCTTGATTTAAAAAAAAATCATATGCACCATGTAAAGTAAACATAATCATAACTTGGATTTCCCTTATAAAGAAAATAAATTCAAATCAGAATCTCATTTATTACCTCAATATCTGTGTTGAGAGCTTAATTATGTTCATTTTAAAGATGAAGATGTGGAAGAAAAGAAAGTTAAGGGTGTTTTTCTACTCTATATTATAAAAGGCCAGTGGCCATAATGACCGAACGACTGGTCACCAGGAGGTATGTTGATGGGTCTTGCTGCATGGCAGGTCTGGGGTCCCGCGGGATTTTGCGCACTGTGCCTCTAGTGTAATTATAAAATATCATGGCATTAACTGGTATATGAATGATTTGTCCAGTGATTCCCAAGCCTAATTCTACATCAGAATCCCTTGGAACTTTTTAAAAATATACAAATCCTAGATACACTGGCTCCCGCCCGAGATTTGTAAATGAGAATCTACAGAGGTAGAGCTTTAGAATCTACACATTAAGTGGATTTTCAGGGATCCCTATCATTTCTACTCCTAAAATTTGTCTCTATCTCCACTGTCACCATTAATTGTGAAGGGACTGGTGGAGTTGGGAAATCATCATATTGAAATCATCACAGAGAAGATTGGTGGGGGGCTTGTGAGCTTAATGAGAACCAGGATATTTGCATGGTCTCAAAGTGCCTCACAGATTAGTTATTAGTTACAAGAGGAGAAAGATAACTATACAATAGAGGAACCAGATATCACCTTGAATGGGTGATCACAATTAAAATCACCAGTGAAGGCGAGATTTTCTAGGGAAAATCTCACTGCTGTTTAACCAGTGAGGACCTCAGTGCCTGCAGATGTAATATCCTGAGAAGCATCACTTTTATGGTATTCAAAATTGTCAATGTCACAAAAGAGGGTGAGAAACAGTTCTAGATTTTAAAAGATTAAATAGAGACCTGGAGGGTGGTGCAATTTGTTGAAAGGTCATTCGATTCCTGGTCAGGGAATATACCTAGGTTGCAGGTTTGATCCCTGGAATGCATGCAGCAGGCAATGGGTCAATGTCCCTGTCTCACATCACATCTCCATCTCTCCCTCTCTCCCACCTATCTTCCCCTCCCTCCCCCTATCGCGCTCCTCCCCCTATCGTATCCCCCCTCTCACATCACCCCTCCCTAAAAAAATAAAATAAAATCAATAAACATATCCTCAGATGGAGAGTTTTAAAAAAACAACTAAAAAGATATGACAACTAGACAGAAGTTTTCCGCGGCAGACACAGCTGATTCACACAGCCAGTCGGCCTGGTGGTCAAATTCCTCTAGTATTAACTACAACAATCAAGGCTCAACTAGAACAAGACTGCGCACAAAGACCACTAGGGGGTGCACCAAGAAAGCATAAAAAATGCGGAGACAAAAAAACATGACAGAAATGGACGATATAGAGCTAAAAAACGCAATTTTGAGGGCTTGCAAAAATGTGCTAGAAGCTGCCAATAAACTTGAGGAGAGACTCATCAGATGGAGAGTTTTAAAAAAAGATATGACAACTAAAGGCAACATGTGATCCTACACTAGATCCTATACACTAGAAAAGGGGGTATAAAAGGACAAAGGACAAAATTGGCATATAGACCATATTCTGAAGCATTGTATCAACATTACATTTTCTCAATTTGATAACTGTACTCTGGTAATATAGGAGAATAACTTTGTTCTTAGGAAACACATACTATTGAATACAGTACATGCAATCTACTCCCAAATATTCTGAGTTTGTTTTTTCTTTAATCCTCACCCAAGGATATGTTTATAGATTTTAGAGAGAGATGAAGGGGGAAGAGGGAGAGAAAGAGAAGCATCGATGTGAGAGAGAAACATTGATTGGTTGCCTCCTGTATGCGCCCCAGCCAGGGGCACAATCTAGGAATATGCCCTGACTGGGAATTGAACCCACGTGTTTTGGTCTACAGGACGATGCTCCAATCAACTAAGCCACCCAGCCAGGGCATGTTTGGGGGGGTTGAAGGGGAGGGAGGGTGTGTGTGTGTGTGTGTGTGTGTGTATTTACTTATATAGAAAGAATGATAAAGCAGATGTGGCAAAGTGTAAAAGGAACTGATGAATCTGGACAAATGGTATATGAGTATTTTGCTCTGTTCTTGCAACTTTTCAAGACCTTCAGACTATTATTTTAAAATAATAAGCTAAAAAGAAAAATCTTCAGTGAATTTCCATTACTCTCACCCCCCGCCCTCCCACCCCCACTACTCTTTAAATAAAACCCAAAGTCTTTGCCATGGTCTTATTATATCCTAGGCCACGCCCACCTCTCCAGAGCCTCTAGCTCGGCCTCTCCCTCCCCTGAACACTAAGTTCCAGCCGCTCAGCCTCCGGTTAACTCCTCTAGTGCACGCAGCTTGTCCACCCAGCAGCATCTAAGCACGTGCTTTTCCCTATAAGCGAAATACTCTTCCTGTGCTCTTTGCATGGCAGACTCAAAATGGATAGAGGTCTTTCCAAATGGATGGAAGAGAAAATGCCAAAAAAGTTTAATAAGAAAAAGCTACTTATCAGAATTAAACTGGGCTATGTTTTGATATCAACAATCACAAATTGGTTTTAGTGCTTTGTGTATTTATCTTGGGACTTGCTCTTGTTTTTCTCTTTTCACCCTAAGGGATAAATGCATTTGCCTTAAGAGATAAGTGAAAAAAAATCAATATGAATTACAAAGTAACTTAGCCTTTAGAAAACACATCTTTAAGTTCTTAAAATCAACTCTCCATCTAAATAAACAACACAGTCTTGCACAAAGAGATGAACAAATACACATATCGAGTGCATAACTTCAGTTTACTCAGGGTATAACTATCCATTACTATTGGCCTAATCACCCATTTCAGAGCATTCTATCTGCCAACAACATTTAATATTCCCTTATTTCAGAAGCACAGCTTGATGTGGATCAGACCAAACCCTTTCCACAAATAACATTTGGTATTTGTGCATGTCAGCCACTGTCTGGCACATCCGAAAGATGCACAAATTCTGGAACAAGCAGTTACTGCTCATGAATTCACAGCTATTTCCTCACTTCAGCTGAGGGAAGCAAGATCTTAAGGAGACTGCCATAATATGAATATGCAGAGGAAAAATAAAAAGCAGAAGCACATGATAAAATTTCAGGGTGAAAAATAGCACATTACAAAGCAAATGAGAAAATGAGCCTCTAATAATTTATAAATAAAAATTTAGTTTAGTTCTTCGTCCTTGCAACCAAACACCAGCCGCATATCAGTTCTCTGCTGCACGTCCTGCTGGTCAATATTCACGAGCGCTTAATGGCTTAGTTAAATGCACACGTGTTACAGGAAAGTGGAGTTCAGGCTAGCCAACAAAATTCAGCCCAAACAGAAGTGGAAGAAGGAAAATAAGCCTGAACTAAACGATGTCTTAGAAGAGATTTTTTTAAAAAGTAATGAGTATAAAAATTGTTCACAGCTAGAAAAGGCTTCTAAAATTTTTAAAAACAAGTCAAGTGCCTAAACCAGAGGTCACAAACTTACTGCCTGTGAGCAGATGTGTTTTGTCTGCCTACCCTGTATTTTTTTTTAAATATTTTTATTTATTTCAGAGAGGAAGGGAGAGAGAGAAACATTAATGATGAGAGAGCATCACTGACTGGCTACCTTCTGCAAGCCCCGCAGTGGGGATGGAGCCTGTAATGCAGGCATGTTCCCTGACTAAGAACTGAACCTTGACCTCCTGGTTCATAGGTTGACACCCTACCACTGAGCAACACTGGCCGGGCCTACCCTGTACTTTTATTGATTTTTTACAGAGAAGAAGGGAGAGGGATAGTTAGAAACATCGATGAGAGAGACGCATCGATCAGCTGCCTCCTGCACGCCCCCTACTGGGGAGGTGCCCACAACCAAGGTACATGCCCTTGACCGGAATCGAACCCGGGACCCCTCAGTCCGCAGGCCAATGCTCTACCCACTGAGCCAAACCGGTTCAGCTTACCCTGTACTTTTTTTTTATTCTTTTTAAAAAAATATTATAATAAGTATTACAAAGGGTATTACATATGTGTCCTTCCCC
>NW_005370354.1:380790-403065 GCF_000412655.1 Myotis brandtii
GGTACATGCCCTTGACCGGAATCGAACCCGGGACCCCTCAGTCCGCAGGCCAATGCTCTATCCACTGAGCCAAACCGGTTCAGCTTACCCTGTACTTTTAAAAATCTAAATTGTTTCTCAACATTTACAAGTCAGGAGATTTCATATATAATGTTATTAATCCTGAAAGATCCGATGGTCTGGCAAGGATGAACCCCCATTTCCTCACTGCAACAACTGGGCAGCAGTTCTCAACCCTCCCAGTGCATCAGAAACCACCTGGGAAGCTCTGAAAAATTACCAGCGCTGACACTTGGTCATTCCAGGAAGAGCCCAGCATCTGTCAGAGGGCTCGGATGTGCTACAGGTTGAGACTCATGGGCCTAGGATTTTATGTTTGGCGTATGCTCCTCATGTAACCACAGTAGTCAAATGTACTGTATGTTCTTCCAGTTACCCTCATCCTAAAAGGCTCTGGAGGTCGAAATCCTACTTAAATATCCCCCGTGTAATCTTGTTTAAGCCACAAAACTAAAGAAGGGTCCACTTAGGCAACATGAACTTTATTAGCTACACACACGCTGATCTAGTGTATCTAAAGGATGGTCAGTAGACCACCTGTACATCCAAATCTCTTATTAAAATGCAGGTTTGCAGGCATGTCCCAGACACACATATCAAACACTCTGAGGATGAGCTGCTTCTGCCCTGTAAACACTAAAAACCAGTGGTGGTTTCCAGGAAGGTGCTGAGGGCTCTCTTCACCTCCTGCTCCTGCAACCATCCACCTGACCAGGAAGAACCCTGCTGTGTTAGGGCCATGGCAGTATTTCATTGAACAGAGCAATGGGATTTAAATCGCTTTACATTCTCTCACTTGTGTCTGCACTTGGCTTGCTCTCATTGGATTGCTTTTCCTTTAGAAAAAGTATTTGATTCTGCTCTTGGCCTCTCTATTGTCCGTTGGGCTTAGGAACATTACAGACTTTTTGCCTCCCAAATAAGAAACAGAGGCAAGGAGACACAAACCCTCAAGAACTACTTCCTAGTCTACCCCAAAGGGTTCCTTGCAGCTCATATGTGGTACCATTAAGCTCCCAGGGGCTCAAGCAGTACTTCTCAAGTGTGATCCACAAGCAACCTATATCCGTACCACTGACCAGCCAGACAAACACACTGATGCTGAATCTCACACCAAACCTACTGGATGAACGAGAATCTCTGGCAAGTGGTCTTGAGAAGCTGTACTTTTAACAGGCTCCCTAGATGATTCTTATGCACAGAAGTTTGAGAACCACTGATGTCCAGGTTCAACCAAGAGAAGGCCCCCTCCAGAGCTCCTCCAGGAGTCACAGGAACCAACAAGGCCAAGGTGACGAGAATGCATGTTAAAGGGTGGCTAGCATTCCATCTTGTACTCACCGTGAACCAGAATCACCTGGGCAATTCAGCACAGACTCGAATGACCACATATTTGGTTTTACTACAACTCAAGTTAGCTCTTAAGACAAAAAGAAGCGAGAAATACTTAAACCCCAAATGTTTACTAGCAGAGTCCTTCATACCATTAAGAACAGATTAGTTTCATGCCCAGAAAGCTTCCAATTATGTTTCATGCTACTTCCATTTTAAATGAATCCTACAGCATAAGCAGGGAACACCGCTAAGCTTCTCATATCCTTTCTATGCTTTCAAACACAGCGCGTCCGTTGCCTCTCCAAGGCTGGGTGATATTGCTAACCAACATGTGGCAAAGAGGCTCTCAAGCAGCGCGGCAAGTTCATGCCGGACTCGGGTAATCACCGCTCCCTCGAGGGGAATGTGCTCCTCAGGCTCACCTCTCCTCCGTTTCTGCTATCCGCAATCCCCCCTGGAGGAATTTACGGCTCTTGTCACTCGATTACACTCTGCTGATTTATAGTGCCACGCAGCCGTTCACATAAGGGCTCTCCATACACATTACTGGATTATGCCAACTCAGGTGATTGATTCCGGACCTCTTAATGTGCCACCAATCTAAAAACAAAGCTTTCAGCTCCTCAAACCAGGCTCCCTATCCACGCCTCGCACCTATTCTCTTATGAAAACAAAGCTGCAGTTAGAAGAACTAACTACCGGAGAATATAAATTATAAGTAAACACGGGAAACATTACAGATGACTGAAGGTCGAACACTCACAGCGAGGACAATCAGTATAAAAGTGAGAGTGACTCCACTTCTGCATGATAGAAAATTTCCCTTTACCATCACCTACACCAGGGCTTCTTAAACTTTAAGGTGCCTCTACATTACCTGAAAAATCATACCAGCAGGAAGACTCGGATCCAGATAGCCCACGCTCCTGCACTCCCCACAAGCCTTGAGGTTCTGCGGATGCTGCAAGTAGCTCTGCTACTTATAGTTGGTGGGGAATCAGCAGCACCTGGGAGCCTATCATAGAAGAATCTGGAGCCCACTCCAGCCCTAAGGAAAGAATCTGCCATTCAACAAGGCCCCAGGTGACCAGAATGCACCTTAAGGAGTGGCTAGCATACCATCTTGTACTCACTGTGAATCAGAACTACCTGGGCCTTTTTAAAACTACAAATGCCTACGCCGTATGGCAGAGATTTTGATTCATTTGGGGTATTTGATTTTTGATATGTTCCACACCCAGATGGTTCTAATGAGCAACCAGGGTTGAGAACCATTAAATTAAATGGGTGGAGGGAAATATGGAGTGACAGCTAATGGGTGAGGTATTTTTTTAATGTGTTTTTATTGATTTTAGAGAGAGAAAAACATTGATGAGAGAGACCATCAATTGGCTGCCTCCTGCATGCTCCTTACTGGGGATCAAGCCCGAAACCTGGCCATGTGCCTTCATCAGGAATTGAACCTGCGATTTCTGAGTACATGGAACGACACTCAACCAACAGCCACACCAGCCAGCGCTTCATTTTTGGATTGATAAAGATGTCCTAGAATTGATTATGGTGATGGTTGCATACTTCTATCAATATATTAAAAACCATGAGAATTGTATGCTTTAAATGGGTCAATTGTGTCATAAAACTGTTATATAAAAAAAAAATGAAAAACTTCAATAGCTTTCCTATCTTAAAATAAATAACCCTCAGTGAACAATAATGAAATGAAATCATTTTCTATCCTGAAACTCTGGCCCAAGAGATTGAACTTCTTTTAAAAAAGAGAAAAAACACAGATGTTCATATGACTCATCTAGAAACATTAAGATCTGCTCATCTACTCCTTAGGTTCAATTCTGATCAAGGTAATGAGTAAAGGACAAACCCGAAATAGAAACCTGTGCCTCGGGAGGCACCACTATGTTAAAAAGAGAGAAGCATATTTATCAATTTGGAAAGTTTACTCTGCACACCCCGTTTCCACAGTATTTTCATAGAGCAAATAATTTTATTCTTGCTTCTTCTATTTAAAATCAAATTACTGAGTTAACAAATAAGTTAAGGAATTTACTAATTCATTGTACTGCATCCTTCCAACTTTTCCATATGTTTGAAGACATCAAAAACATGCTAAGAAAAAAAAATATGTAAAATGCAAATCTGACCTTGTTTAAAAAAAAACTGGCTTTAAAAAATTCTGAATGTACTCATAAAAAATAAAAGAGATCGTAAATAGCACTAAAACTTCAGGAATGATCATTGTAACAAGACACTGTTGACTCAGTCTCAAAAGGAAAGCACTGTAAATCTACGTGAATAGGCAGCACTCAACATTTCAGAGAGACTCTCAGCTTCTGATAGCTGGTGTCAAATGCTCAAAACTGCAGGTGCTGTGTGCTCCAGCCAATGAGGATTCACAAGGATCTGATTTACTTTCTTTCTTTCTTTTTTTCTTCCCAAATATCTGGATATGTTTATATGATTTAGGGGGGGAAACAAATATGTTTTAAATATCTAAATAGTTAGTTGGAGGTCTTTTTAAGTTTCCATCTGGATGTTAGACATCAGAGTCCTCATTTTGCTTTCAAAAAACTCAATATTTAGGAGGACTCTAAGCCTCCCATACCTTTGCTCTGTAGCCTTTTAATACAAGGATCGACAGTAATTCAATGGAATGACAGTAGCTAAGATACAATGAAAATTGTGTGAGCCTTAGAGGAAAGTGTGCAAGGCCTACTGATGGTTTAAATCTACTAGGATGATCAGTCAACCAAGAGAAATCCATTCAAAACGTACTGCAGTCCTTCTCATCAGATCCCTCCCCACAATCACTGTGTCACAGAGCCAGGTGATTTACTTGCCCTATTGAATTGCCATAGCCCATTCGAACCATTTTCCACCGTGAACCAGTCCCCTTGTTTATGGTCCCAGGTTCTCATTCTTTAGAAGCAGGCACATTCCGGATGCATCACTAAACACAGTTCCTAGGACAATACACATTGGTTACATGGCATCCACTGGGGTCCTTTGCTCACTAAGTGGGAGTTCCTCTCTCAAGAAATGGCTTTCTAGGACCTTCAAGGCACCTTCACAAATAAGCCTGATGCCATCCTTTGCCCACACTCCCCCATAAAATCCAATGCATTTCACTGTCATTGCTGTGGTGTGGTTTTTCTTTATAAATAATTCGATAGATTACATTCTATAGATGACAAAAAAAGGCAAATCAATGCTAGTAACTACCGACCTTGCCCTGGGTAATAACCCCTTGCTAGTCGCCTATTCGTCTTCATGGTGAGGAAGTTTACCCTCCTGCTGTAAGTACATTTGCTCAAGCTCTGAAATAACTGTTCTTAACGGATTAGCATGTCTCAGTTCATAAGCTCACAATTCACACAATAAAAAATATGTTTTTTAAAGAAAGGGAAAAAGGCTTACCTAATAGAATATAGATCCTGAATATTCTTCTCGCCAGCTTGTCCTTCCTTTACAGCTTGCATTTGTAATAATTTCATGATAGCTTTTATCAAGCCATGTGTATTCCTATATAAAGAAATGTTACAATATGTTAAATGTTATAGACATAAAGCAAATATTCTAATGAGGGGCTTAATTCTACCACTTTTAAATAATTGAACACTTACCACCCAGAGTGAACAGTAGCCACCCAGCTCGTTCTACATCACAGCCAAAAAGAGGCCCACAAGCAGACAGCTCCCATAAAGGAGAAGTAGAGCCGAAAAAATCAGACCACCAACTTTTCAACAGCCTAACTCACTCTCGGGGTAAAACCAATCAGGAAAAATACAAACATTAGCCCACATAATTGCAGGCAGTGACCACATCAGTTCCCCATACTGAATAATCAAGCCCTTCATTTATAAATATTAGCAGACCATGAATTATTATTCTAGACAATGAATAACCAGATATATGAAATGAATCTGGTGGGCCAGGAGGCCAATTAGAACAAATAAGCACCATTAAAACAAAGCTAATGGGAGCAGGGAATAGAACTTTAACTTTTTCCTTATTCCTGTACGAGAATAATATATCAAAAAGAAGACCTATGATTACTTTTTTAAATTATGAAATGGGATTTTTTTCCAGCTCTAGCTTTATTGAAGTAAAATTGACAAATACAACTATAATATATTTAAAGTGTACAATGGGATATATGTACTGTACTAGTACACTGTGAAATGATTGCCATAATCAAATTAATTAATACATCATGACCTCACATGGCCACTTTTTATTTTATTTTTTACTGCAGTAGCCAATACTACAGTGATGTCAATAAAGTAGGACTTTTGCCTCTCTTCCTCCAGCTGTGTCCTCTACCCAGCGAGGGACAGGAAGATGGGGAAGCAGGTGGAGGAGAGCAAAGGAGCAGTAGTGGTCCTTCCCTCATTGCAGTTTCCCAGTCAATTCACATTCTCTCAATTTATGATAATACTTATTTCTAGTTTTTTATTGATTTTACATTTAAGTTAATACTTTTGGAATATATTTAAGTACTATACAGTTAAATAATTGTCCTGATATCATTTATTGATTTTTTTTTGGAAGGGGGGGGAGGGTAAGAATGCTTAAGATTTACTCTCAGCATATTCCAAGTATACAATACCACATTGTTAGCTATTGTCAACAAGCTGTTCGTTAGATCCTCGGAACTTAGTCATCTTGTAACTGGAAGTTTGTGCCCTTTGGCCAACCTCTTTCCATTTTCTCTACCCTCCCACCCAGCCCTTGGCAACCACCAATGTACTCTTAGTTTCTATGACTTCAACCTTCTTTTTAATTTTTTTTTAGATTCCACATGTAAGTGACACCATATTTTTTGTCTTTCTTTGTCTGGCTTGTTTCACTTAGCTTAATGCCCTCCAGATTCAGCCATGTACCCATGTTGTCACAAATTACCCTACCCTTTTTCTGTAAGTGATTATATTTCAGTCATGGTTTTTAATACTTCAGCGCATTTATTGTAAGCTACATATTCTCCTAAGTGCTTACCATGTAATAAATTGTCATTTGCTATCCAAAATAATAGTAGGTTACAAATCACTGTTAACCTTATTTTGGGGCTAGGACAAGGACTTGGGCTTAATTAAGTGATATCAGTTGGTGCAATTAAGTGAGGTGTGACTGAATGGACTCTTTTATGGCATTTAGAGTTTTCAAACTGTATTGGCCAACACAGTGGCCAATAGCCATAGGTGGCAACTGAGCATTTATAATGCAATGAATCCAAATCGAGATGTACTGTAAGTATAAAATACACGCTGGATTTAAAAGACTTAGGACACACCAAAAAAATGTAAAATATCATGTATAATGTTTTATATTGATTACATATTGAAATAATATTTATGATATGTGGAGTAACAAAAAATACATTATTAAAATTTAAAATCCCCTGCCTCATTAATTTTTAATGTGGCTACTAGAACATTTTAATTATATATGCAGCTCACCTTTGTGGCTCACATTATATTTATACTTCCCAGCTCACCTGGAGATATTAATATGGTTTAGCTTTAGTTCTTAAGAAGGTTCTTTGGCGAGCACTGAGGATTCCCTTACAGCCCAAGCATTTCCCACAATCTTTCCCATAGTACATTTTGTCTTTCATGTGGATCTTCTTATGACCATGCAATGTAGAGTCATGAATGAATCTTTTGTGAAAGATATCACACGTATATGGTTTCTCTCCTGTGTGGATTCTCTGGTGAACATAGAGTTCTCACTACCATGTTCACATGAAGCCTTTCCCCTAAGATCCTCTCTCCTACATGTGTTCTCTGATGGATGTCAAACTGAGAGTTAGGTTTCCTCACATACAATACCTTGGTATTGTGTCAATTCCATGGTACTTTATTTTACCTCAAAATATGGCCAGCTAGTCCCATTGTCACTCAATAAAAATTAAGAAGTATTATTTTTAAGAGACTGGAGAGAACTGGAGCTATCTGAGGAAGAGCTGACTGCAGGGCATCTCTGTGAGCCCTCCTGGGGACAGAGGCATTGCCTTCTTTCCTTCCTTTGGGATTGTTCACATTCTTCTGACAACCGTCTCTACTGACACTCTGAGTTTCTAGAATCCTCCTCCTCTAAGCTTAGGAAAGATATCTCAACATCCAAAGTTTTAGAGTAAATTCCTTCTTCATACCACTCACTTTTACAGAGTCAAATACATTCTATAGCGGAGGATCCTGGACTTTAAGGAATGCTACCTTTCCGCATATCCTCCAGCTCTTTACAACCCTTCACACTCTCTTTGACAAAGACCTGGAGATCCTTCCGCATGGAAATCGTAATTGTTCTGTAACCAATTTATTAAGAAGCTACTCCTGGGAATGAATGTCTGGACTTAGTCACAGAGGGTGGAGCTGATAGAGGCTCCTGGGAGTTTCAAGGCAGTGTGACTCCTCCAAATATATAAATTTGCTAACTCACCAGACATCAGGGTTGCAATCTAGCTTTTTCAAAGGTAGTTCCTGAGATAATACCAACCCCTATGGCTCTGACCCAGGCCTGTGCCTAGATGTTATACAAGACCATGAAATCTCAGTCTGTATCTATATTTAGCAGATAAATTTCAATTGTCAGGTGTGAATGAGCAGTTCCCAGATTGCAGTATCTGACTGAGACCTGTCACAGGGGCTGACACTGGTTTGCGTTGGTCAGAGGGTCATTACATGTTCAGAAGCGTCCTTGTCTTCGAGCCTTCAATGTTCATGCAGTTGGAAATCAGCTGTAATGTCTGATTTAAGCTCAAATGACTGCATCAATAGGGAGAAAGCCCACGCTGCACCAAGTAATCACATGAGGCCACTTCTCCTGGGTCTAATGATTAGCTTAAACATTATTCATTTTAGATGATTAGTGTTAATTGAATTTATGACTGAATTTCTTCCAAGAAATATGGATTTATTAAATACAGGATACCTTGGAGATATTATGGTTCGGTTCCAGACCACCATATTAAAGTGAGTATCACAATAAAGTGGGTCATAATCTTTTTTGCTGGTGGAGGGGCTTGTCTTCAGTTTGTAAAAATCATATTTGTGAAGCACAATAAAATTAAGTATGCCTGTAACCTTTTTTTGTACATGAAACTATATTGGTTTTCCTTTTCTAATGATTTGTCACATGACTAGAGTTTTAGAGAGACCGATAACAGACCTATGATTTTAACCAACATGGACCACCTACCTCTTTATGAAAATAGTAGTATCCCAGAGAAAAGTACAACATATCATATTTGCATTGAATTCCAGGGAGTTCACAGAACCACTGAGGCTAACAAATGGACTTCAGATTTTTAATCTTTAAGTTAGGTCTTGCTTGGTCTTATTTATGAATCCAGATTTTATTGTGTGAATAATTGAAATCTTACTGTATTTTAAGTAAGAGTTAGCATGAATAGATTATGATTTTTGAAAGATATGGTGTCAATCAAATCACATATAGAACTATTCAAATAGTAACACATTTGCCCCAAATTCAATTGAATAATTATTTAAATTATTTAAATATTTTAAGTGGGTTGAGAGGGATGACTTCAGATTAATTTTTTTTAAAAATTGCTTTCAGAGAGGAAGGGAAAGGGAAAAACAGAAACATCAATGATGAAAAAGAATTATTGATCTGCTGCCTTTTGCATGCCCCCTACTAGGGATCGAGACCATAACCTGGGCATGTGCCCTGACCAGGAATCAAAACCTGACCCCCTGGTTCATAGGTCAATGCTTAATCACTGAGCCACACTGGCCAGGCAATTTTTATGTAAATCCTTGCTTTAATTCTAATTAGCTAGGTAATATTGGGCAAACCACTTAACATCTAGGATGATAACAAGCTCAGCTCTTGTCTTGTATTTTTGTTGTTGTTGTTGTTAATCCTCCCCCAAGGATATTTTTCCCATTGCACAATTTTGTAAATAACTAAAAGTGAGTTGTACACTTTTAAAGGGTAATTGTATAATACATGAATTATATCTTCATTAAGCTTTTATACTTTTAAAGATAAAGCATAAGAAATAATTGATGAGATAGATGTAGAGTACAAAAAACTTAGGTCAAAGTGAATACCAGAAGAACCTACAGTCAAGTCTTTAGCATTTTTCAAATGTGGCTATAAAGATTAAAGTAATTTTTAAGAGAGAACTGGTAGGAAAATGTGAAAAAGAACCCCCCCAAGGTCAATGGGGGAAAAGGAGGCATATGTAATACTTTCAACAATAAAGAATTATGTTTTTAAAAAAGAACTCCCCAAGAAAGACAATCTGTAACTAAAATTCCCAGATACTATTAACAAAGTTGGTAAGAAGGGTTTCCAGGGGAGAGAAAACAAAATTAAAATTAGAGATAGTCTGAGAGAAAATATTTATAACATATATGATAGATAAAATATTAAGATCCATAAAACAAGAAAAGCAACAAAATAAGACAAATCATATATTAGAAACATGAGCAGAAATAGATATGCAAATCACAGAATAAAATTCATAATATCCAGTGTTGAGTGAATAAAGAAATAAGTACTTTTGTGTTAAGTATATATTGATTTTGCTTTTATGGAGAGCAATTTGGCAGTATCCATAAAAACTTTTAATATACATACCCTTTTTCTCATAAATTCCACTTCTAAGAACCCCTCCTAATAAAATACTCTTATATACTCCTTAAAAAAAGGTATTATACTGTATTTGTTACCTTTTTCTTAAAAATACAAAATACATGTTTATTAATAGTTAAAATAGGACAAACCCATATTATAGAACACCATGTGACCATTAACAAGGATGCCATTTCATATGTAATTGTGCAACTCTGATTATGTTAATTTCTCTCTCTAAACCAAAAGCACCCTGAGTGTAATGACTATGTCTGCTTTCCTCACCATGATATATCACAGTACCTCACACAAGTATATAAGAAATATTTAATAAATGTTTAACGGATGGGAGGATGAAAGACTGCAAAGGCACTGTCTTGCTTGACTACAGAGGTGAACTCTAAAGGTAATCTCTAGTTGTATAATTACATGACTTTACATATGCACATTAAAATTATAGTATCTAATAGCTTTGATATTAAAATTTGTTAGTTTATTACTAAAGAAACAAATATAAATGGTATTATTAGTTGTGGTTATGGGCCTCTCATTTTAGAAACTGCACATCTAGCAAATGAGGGCATTGTAAATACTAGGAAAATAAAATTAATATAAAATGCTTTTATATTATTAAGCAATGAAATAACCCTGTTGGGGGTAGAGAGGCAAGTGTTTTTTCTTGGAGTTTGTTTTGTGGGGTTTTTTTTATATGTCTTACTTAACTCATGTACTTACAACAGTGAAACCAACTTAAAACTCCTGATAAAATAAGTAGGAGATAAATATTTAGCATGGTTAATAGAGATTTAACTGCTCAGGTGAAGACTGCCCAGCCTGCGGCTAAATTCGCCAAACTGAAAATTAGCTCCTAAATGGCTCCTGTGACTAAAGGTCAGAGCGGCTGCAATAAGTTCCTTTCGGAAAACACTATTTTCTTTTACGCCCTGACCTCTTAAATCATTTGTTACATATGAAAATTATTAAATAGCAGTAGGACTTTTTAAGCTTTACTTAGATTTCTCTCTTTCAACCTCCTTCTCTCTCTCTCAAGCTGCTTCTAAAGTGTGGTCCAAAACAAACTCACTCAAAACTGTGAAAAGTCTCAAAAAAATCATTGAAAAAAAAGAGTACTAAAATACATAAGTTATGTTTAAATTCAAAAAGTCTCAAAAAAATCATTGAAAAAAAAGAGAAAAGAGTACTAAAATACATAAGTTATGTTTAAATTCATGAGCTCGTTATTATCTATCTATATATACAAGGCTAATATGAAAAGTGTCCCCTCGGGAGTTCGACTGGGAGTTCAATTGCTCGCTATGATGTGCGCTGACCACCAGGAGGTGGCGTGGAAGATAGTGGGCGACCAGTGGTGATGCATAGGTGCTGAAAGACTGAGGGAAGGAGGAAGTGGAGGGAAGGAGGAAGTGGGGAGGCGGGGAGGCAAGGAACCTGATCAGCCCTGATTGCCGGCCAGGCCTAGGGACCCTACCCATGCACGAATTTGGTGCACTGGGACTCTAGTCCTTTATAAAATGAAATCTAATTGGTCAACACTGAAGGATGCTTAAAAACTGATTATTTTGAAGTTTAGTAAATAAAGTGAAAAATATATATAGCCTGCCTTTCCTATACAAAGTGTGCTAAAAAGTAACCAAATAGTAGGTATGGGTAAGGTTCTCTTTAAAGCAGTAGTTCATGTAATAAGTGAACAAAAATGATAGAATTAGAATTTCACCATTTTGAATCTCCTGATGAATTAATAGATCAAGACACTGAGCATCAACAGCTAACAATCAGATATTACGTGCCTCCTGGCAGAAGAACACATTACCACCTCCAAAGAAGTCTTCCCTCTCCAACACCCGCCCCCAACAACAACAAAAATTTACTTTCCATATCATCAAATTTCTAGAAGCAAACTTTCAGTGCACTGGAAATACAGAGAAATAAGTTAAAGTACATGGAGATACAACCAGCAAAATCCACTGGTTTCCAAGGTATGTGGTGGAAATCACTGCAAACCACCAAGTTTCCTCAGCAAATTGTAAGAAAAAGAGAGACAGAGACAGAGGGAGATAGATGTGAGGGGGAGCTCCTATAGATTAAAAGAGATGTAAAAGATATAACAACCAATTCTTACTTAGATGTTCATGCAAACAAATTGTTAAAAAAGATTGAGGTAATTAGGAAACTGAAGACTGACTGGACATTTAAAAAAATTATACACGAGCCCTAGCCGGTTTGGCTCAGTGGATAGAGAGTCGGCCTGCGGACTGAAGGGTCCTGGGTTCTATTCTGGTAAAGGGCACATGCCTGGGTTGTGGGCTCGATCCCCAGTAGGGGGCGTGCACGAGCACATCTGTATCTCAAGGTATAATAACGCCATTACTATTATGTGCTTTAAAAAGAGATAAACACTTAAATCTCTACAGAATAAGTCAGACAATGTCTAGGGCTTTCTCTAAAAGAATATGGCCAGGATGGAAGTAAATGGGGTTATGGAGGAAGCAGGACTGGCCATGGGTTAACAGTTGTTGGGCTAAATGACAGAAACAGGAGGGTTCATAATACTATTCTAGTTACTTTGATATTATCTATAAAAGGTTTTAGAAGTCATAGGAGGAGTTCCTCTTTTGTAACACTCATTTCTTCCAAAATTTTCCTAGTTATTTTGTGTGTGTCACACTCCAAGCTACTATGTCCTTCCTTTATCTCCCTTCCCCTGAGAACCAAGGCAGTAACCACTATCATTATTACTGTTTGGAGAGTTGATTTGCAGTTTCAAAAAAATATTCCAGAGGATGATGGTGGTGGTGGTGGTGATGGTGTCATTTTGCCATCACAGTGAAACAAGTGTGTTATCTCTGACAATGAATCTATGTCCACTCAATCTCCCCTCCCTTTATCCCTGTCAGAACAAAGCAGATCAAATATTAGTCATTCATACTTAAGCACAATAATGTTCCAGAGCTAGAGCTGAGCTGAGAGGCTGAGAGATACCTATTTCCAAATTCCTGGCTTTCTCCCAAGTTCAACCCCAGTGCAGAAGACTCCTCGGGAATAGTGTTCTAGTCTCCTTTCTGTTTGGGAATGACCACATCTTTCCTATTTATATGGTTACTATACAAAGGGCCCTCGCATACATATGTTTACACAATAAAGACACACCCTGTAGAAAGTAAATTATTTCCCCCAAAAGGATACGTCATAGTCCTAACTCCTGGAACCTGTGAATGTGACTTCATTTGGAAATATCGTCTTTGCCGATATAATTAAGGATCTCAAGATGAGCTCATCCTGGAGGAAACTTAAATCCAATGAGAAAGAATAGGAACTTGAGATACAAAGATGCACAAAGAAGGTCATGAAAAGACAGAAGCAAAGATTGGCGTTATGCAGCCACAAGCCAAGGAGCACCCCAGGTTGCGGCAGCCTCAAGAACAGTGGTTCCCAACCTTCCTAATGCCATGACCCTTTAATACAGTTCCTCATGTTGTGGTGACCCCCAACCATAAAATTATTTTCGTTGCTACTTCATAACTGTAATTTTGCTACTGTTATGAATCGTAATGTAAATATCTGATATGCAGGATGTATTTTCATTGTTACAAATTGAACATAATTAAAGCATAGTGATTAATCACAAAAACAATATGTAATTATATATGTGTTTTCCGATGGTCTTAGGCAACTCCTGTGAAAGGGTCGTTCGACCTTCAAAGGGGTCGCGACCCACAGGTTGAGAACCGCTGCTCAAGCACGAGGAGAGAGACATGGGACAGATTCTCGCAGCCAGAAAGAACCAATTCTGCTAACATCTTGGTTTTGGACTCCTGGACTTCAGAATTGTGAAATAATCCATTTCTGTTGTTTTAAGCCACCAAGTCTGTGGTCACTGGTTACAGCAGCCCTAGGAACTAATACACAGCCCCTGGCAGAGCTGACTGGGCCAAGAGCAAACATCTCACACACGCTGGGTCCTAGCCTGGCAATTCTTTCATTGTGACCAAGAAATTCCAACCTCAGCTGGGCTGTCTCTTATACAAAAAAGATGTAACCCAGGTCTTTGACGGGTGGCTCAGATAGTTAGAGCATCATCCTGTACACCAAAAGGTTGCAGGTTTGATTCCAGGTCAGAAAACATACTTAGGTTGCGGGTTCGATCCCTGGTCAGGGCACACACAGGAGCCAACCAATTGATGTTTTTCTCTCACATCAATGTTTCTCTCTCTTTCTCCTTTCCTCTCTCTAAAAATCAATTAAAAAATATCCTTGGGTGAGGATTTTAAAAAAAGAGAGATATTAACCCAGGAGCAGGCGGTGGCCTGTGGAGAAGAAGCAGAAGAAGTCAGCTGCAATAGAGAAGAAACACACAGCCTGTATCCAGTTTGATTCCGAGGCCCCGGTGCATCCTTGTTCTTGGATCCTATGGGATAACTCTTTATCAAAAAATTAAAAACCACCCTTCTTTGCTCAAACTAGTTCAAGTGGGTTTCTGTAAGTTGTTACCCAGAGTCCCAACGCACTCAGGAACCTGCTGCCAAAGGCGTTCAGCTGCCGCAAGTCCTTCCTTGGGCTGAGGGGGGAGAAGGAGGGAGATATCAAAAAAAGCTAATTGACTCAAGAGCCCTCTAAGGGAGAGCAGAGAAAAGGTCAGGCCTGAGCTACCAGCACAGGGGCAAGAGACAACGCAAAACGGAACCTCAATTTTCACTACGCATGTGAGCCAAGACCCAGATCTTATCATGAGAGGGAGTGTGGGTCAATAACGATATTGACTATTCTAAAAAAAAAATAGAAAACAGAAATGAGAAAAATTTTGGTCAAGTTACACAAACTATGCCAACTAAAACCACCCAGGAAAATTGCTTTTCACTAGATAAATGTAGCATAACTGTTACTGTGTATAGGAATAACATATATCAGGTTTCCTTTGTTTGGGGTTCAAATGATAACAATATAATCACTGCTCTTGTATTTCAGTCTCCTGTTGAAAAGATTACAAATAATTCCTGGTTCTTTGCTTTCGAGACATTCCAAAGGTGAGGTACAAGGAAGTACCATACTAATTTTTTGGCCAGAGATGAGAATAACAGGGTTGAAGAGAATGACACAAATATCCCCAAAAAGGGCATTCCCTGGTATCATGGGAACAAATATAGCCAAGTCCCTTTTTTAACTGCAAAGGATAGAGGGCATTCCCTGGGTAGCATGGGAACAAATGGTCAAATATAGCCAAGTCCCTTTTTTAACTGCAAAGGATAACTGGTCAGCCTTAAGCAGAGTAAGTCACCAGCAAATTAGATAATGGTACACACTAGATTAAAGAATAAATCATTTTCTGACTTTATTAGAAAAATTATGTGGGAAAAGAGAACCAGGAAGAAAGAGAGGAAATTTAAAACAAAAGAAAACCAAAAAAAGGGGGGGGGGGGAACAGTTCTGAGGAAACCGTGCTTGAATAAATGACAAAAAATAATGCTTCTTTTAAAAAAAAATCTAACCGATTGTGCTCTGAGTTGTGCTTGGGAAAGTTCTGTACCCTCATTTGTCTTCTAAGTACCAGACAACAGTCTGATTTCTTCTGAAGCATTTTTCCATTATAAAAGTCACATGTTCAGCAGTTCCTTTCCTTAAATCACCTAGAAAACATCTTAGCAGAGACACGTGACAGGAAGATTTTGTGACAAACAAAGCCTTCAACCAGATCAACTGACTTAAAAAAGAAGTAGGGCAGAATGTCCTAGACAAGGAAAGTGGCTGGAATTACTTTTCTGGTTATGAGCTGCAATTTAGGAGAGATTCTGGGATTTTAGAGAAAGAAAAGGCATTGGGAAAAAAGGAAAAGAGGACATCTGGGAACAAGCTAAACAACTTAAAGGAATGTTTAAAAGAAAAGGTAAAAAACCAGACACTATCTATTAATTCCGTCACTCTCAAGTAGGAGTTAAATGAGCGATGACACCAATGTAGACTTGAGCCCTGAAACCATCTCAATTCATGACAAACACCCTGACAGCCCCAGCGGCAGATGAGAGCATGCTAACTCTTCCTGAGAGGACACCTTAGAGGAAAAAGGCATCCTTCCTTGGCTCTTCTCCTGCCAAATAAAGAGAAGGAAGCTAATAGTACAGAAAAGCCTCGGGAATACAAGGCATAGCCCTGGATGGGGTGGCTCAGTTGGCTGGGTGTCGTCCTATGCATGAAAAGGTTACCAGTTTGATTTCTGGTCAGGGCGCATGCCCAGGTTACAGGCTCAAACCCTGGTAGGAGGTGTGCAGGAGGCAGCCGATGGATGTTTCTCGTTCTCTCTCCCTCTCCCTCTATCTCTAAAAATCAATAAAAAAATATTTTTTAAAAGAATACAAGATATAAATATAGTATCTCCTTAGTTGCTGGCCATTTCCTACATAATAACAAAGCCATTAGGTGTCCCAAGGAACAGGGTCATCAATACAAGAGAACACTCTGAGCGAGAATTTTCTCACAAATTACCCTAAATCTTAATTCCAAATAGTTTTCAGAATCATTTTGTTTTTAACCAAATTGGACCTTCATCCATCCATGATCAAGAACTCACTGAGTCCAACAGCTTTAGTCAGGACACACTAAGGGCATTTTTAATACCCTCTGAAAAATTTCATTTAAAAGTAGACTTCAGGAACCTCAGAAAATAGACTTTTATCTCTCACACCTTAATACACTTTATTTTCCCAAATACGTAAATTGCAGTTCTTTTCTCTGTTTGAAAGTACAAAAGGCACACAAATCAAGTGCTAGCCTAGTTTATCAAGAGCATAACTGTTCTACCAAACACATTTTTAAAAGAAGGTGGGGGGAGAGGTTGGGGAAGCAGTTAAACTGAAATTACAGGCTGTCACGACATCTCAATATCGAAAACTGAATACCTGGTTCCACAGGACAGTACGGTTTTTATTCACAGTCCCGTTACTAAGCAACTATAACAATGGCTGCATCAGCTTTCTTAGAAGCTAGCACAGTTAAGGGGGCGGGAAATGTAAGAAAAATGGGGACACCCTTTGCTTTGGGAATCATTATGTTAGGATACAGTCAATGTCAAAACAAACAAGCAAACCCCAAAACTATCTACACTTAAAACAAGCAATTCCTTAAAAGACAAGAAAAGTACATGCTACTATGTATCATTCACTTTAATTTCAGTTTTGTTTAATTTGAAAATTCACATTTAACTGTTGATAATGACTTCCGTTCTGTGCTGTCTTTTTGGTCCCCTTCTTTCCTTCCTGGGGACTTTTTTTTTTTTCTTTTTCAAATTTCCTTACTGATTAAAGGAACATTTTGGATCTCTGAAATCCATTTCTTTGTTTACAGAAGCTATAAAAACTGGTCTACAATTGTTTCATGTTGCCTCAGCTTTGAACCAAGAATACTCTTGGACATCAAACTGCTCCTTTGAAGGGAACAGTCTCTCAAACAGAGGCAGGCGCTTTCCCAGCCCCTCCCCGAGGTTCGGACAATCAGAGCTTTGCAAATGTCAAGTCTTTTTCAAAGTCAGACTATACAATGTGGGTAGTTTTGAGGCGGTGGTGGAGGTCCAATACATGTTCCAAGAGAAATTTATAGACTAGACCTGCCAAGGGCTAAGGGGCAGGTTACAAAGTTAGGAGAGCTGGTCTCATCAACGTTGCCTTCCATCTTTCCTTGCAGCTTTCAACATTTACTACCATACTGAGAAAGTTCCAGAAACTTCTACATTCCCAGATATCTATTCCACAGAAGACTGCTTCCCACCATCAGTCCCCCACACCAGCACAAGTTCTGTCTCTCTCTCTCTCTTTCTCTCTCTCTCTCTTTTTCTTCTCTCTCCCTGAAAGATGGTAGGCTTGAGGGAAAGAAATTTTTACAATTATTTTCTACATCAAAACTGAGCGGCTCTGTTCCCAGGGTGCCTCTAGATGCTAATAAACCTCTATGTTAAGAAGAGAGTTCCAGAGACAAGTAGACATTTGAATACTGGAAACTGAAGATCTAAAATGTCTCAGCCAAGAAGCACAGGCAAGTGCTTTTAAATCCCACAGATAAAGATGGTTTTCTGTCTCAAGATCCCCTGAGCAGCATTTGGAGGAGGAGGCTATTTGGATCTCCTGTTTTTAATTAGATTTAGTATAATTTCTTCAATGTAATTCTCATTTGTTTGTTTTTTAAAGAAATAACGTTTAGTTGTTGTAATGGCTACGAACCACAGAGCTCTGCTACTTGAAATAAGCCAAATAAAGAAAATTCTTCACATATAATTATTACTTCTACTGGTAACAATAAAGAAAACTTAGCACTTATATAACACATTGTATGATCAAATTGATTCAAAAATTAAATTGGTGCCCTAGCTGGTTTGGCTCAGTGGGTAGAGTGTCAGCCTGCAGACTGAAGGTTCCAAGTTCAATTCCAGTCAAGGGCACATACCCGGGTTGCAGGCTCGATCCCTAGTAGGGGGCGTGCAGAAGGCAGCTGATCAATGATTCTCATCATTGATGTTTCTTTCTCTCTCTCCCTCTCCCTTCCTTTCTAAAATCAATAAAAAATATATTTTAAAAAAATTAAATTGGTTAGCTGCAGTCTATTCTATCACCATTTCCCTGTGGCTAACAATTTAGACAACATGAATATTCTCAGATAAAAGATTTTTTGTAGCCCTAACCGGTTTGGCTCAGTGGATAGAGCGTCGGTCTGCGGACCGAAGGGTCCCAGGTTCGATTCTGGTCAAGGGCATGTACCTTGGTTGCGGGCATATCCCCAGTAGGGGGTGTGCAGGAGGCAGCTGATCAATGTTTCTCTCTCATCGATGTTTCTAACTCTCTATCCCTCTCCCTTCCTCTCTGTAAAAAATCAATAAAATATATATTTTTTAAAAAATCTTTTAAAAAAAAGATTTTTGTAAAAGAATTTTTTTCCAGGATACTTTAATTGTTAAAATTCATATAATTGCATATTATAGAATTCAGTGCTTTCTTCTATATCTAATGACCTCTGAAAACTAATGGTTACCTATACGTGTAAGATTATATTACTCGTTGAAGCACTGCCTATAATGCAAATAATTGAAAACAATAGGAAATTGGTAAATTATGGCACATTCACACAATGAAATATAATGTAGCTGGAAAAATTTGAAAGTACTTTATGTATGTTAAGAAATTATCTCTAAAATATGTTTTTTCCATGAAAAATGCAAAATAAAGAACACTATGTGTAGTGGACTACTAATTTTGTGGGTTTTCTTAAAGAAAAAAATATTTACACATAAATTTCAGTTACATGAATATGTAACACCTTTCAAAGGATAATAAGACAGAGACATTGCTTCATATGCCCTTTTGAATTTTTTACCATGTATTATCTATTCAAAAAATACTACATTTTTAAAATTTAAAAAAATCTAAGGTGATTGACAAATTATAATATATACAGATGGGATGCTGGTTCCTTATCAGCCAGGTGTATGCTTTCTAGTTTACAATAGTGATGAAGGACTTTACTGAAGTGTGAGGAATGTATCACACCAGCAGCATTTTCTAACATGATCTTCTAGAACTAAAGGTATAATCTAACCTGCTCGAGTATCCCTCACATACACAGACTAACTCCACTCCCTTAGCTGCTGATACTCTGGCTTTTAAGTATAAATAGTATAGCACAATACAAATGGATTTTATATTGTGCATTTTAAGGCATTTGAAAACTATGTAGGGGGGAACAAATACCATTACTGTACCTGCATTTGAAAAAAAAGGGGTAATGCAAAATCTAGGTGGCCTGCTTAAAGTCAACCAATAAGTTACAAAAAAGAGCAACACATTAAAACTTAACTCTTTAAAAGCCTTCTCAAAACTACTTTTTTTTAAATGGGTAGAAAATAGGATCCTTCTAAAAGCGTGGTGTATGTGTGCATGTGCATGCAATGTGAGCGTGCAAAGAGAAAAAGACAGAAAATAAATAAGTTTTTAGGCATGATCAAATCCTTACTTATTCAGAAACTAGAGGCCTGATGCACGAAATTCGTGCAAGAGTAGGCCTTCCTTCCCCTGGCTGCTGGCACCGGCTTCCCTCTGGCACCCGGGACCCGGGCTTCCCTCCAGCACCCGGGACCTGGGCTTCCCTCTGGCCGCTGGCAGGCATCTGGGAACCGGGCTTCCCTCGCAGCCCCGGCTTCGTCCGGAATGTTGTCTGGAAGGATGTCCGGTCTATGCTTTTATTATTATAGATAGTTGGTTATCTGTTAGAGTGCACTAGAGATGAAAATACAGGTTGAAAAGAAAACTGTGAAAGAGCAAGGAGCCCAGCTGAGAAGAGGGGAGTATCTAGGTAGGAGAGGTGACATCTCAGTTGAGCTTTGAAGGATGAAGATGAAGTCAGAAAGAGAAGGAGAAAGAACATTCCATGTGGAGGCTGAGCACATGTGAAAGCTCAGGAATGGGGAACAGGTGTGTACAGCTAGAGGCGAGAGTTCACGGCAGGGAATGCAGGTTGAACAGAAGGCTGCGGGTAGTTTGGGAAGGGCATGTACCACACTCAAGGGTTTGGACTTACAACTATACACAGCAGAATTAAAAGAAAAATTAAGGTTCCAAAAAGATATAAAGAGGTGATTTAAGGAAACTAACAAGATTTGTGAAGAAAGGAATTTAAAAGGCCAGAGATTATTGAGCCTAATAAGCTTCAAGTCCAGGAAAGCATCTTCCACAGACTGAGAGGAAAACTCTTCTGCCCAACAATGAGACTGTGACTCTTTCCCCCTCCACAGAGAGCAGAAAAAAAAGATGAAGTATTCAGTTCTGATGCTACTACAATAAAGGTGAGTAGAAAACACTGGTAGGAGTTGGGAGGAGGCAGAAGCCCAAATGACTTAAAGAAGGCAAATTAAGACCATTTCTTGAAGCAAAGAGTGGCATCCCTTTTTCAGGGAGTATTTTGCAAGACAGTCTTATTTCCACAGGATGTTTCCAATACGGTCCTGTTTAACCACCTCAGGATAGCGTATCCCCTTTTAGCCCTTGTGATTCCACTATGCTCAGTCTGCGAATGTACTAAATAAAGTCATACCAAACAAATTAAAAACACACACACACACACACACACACACACACCTATACATCATTTACTTGGATAATATTCAGGGGAAGACATGTTGAAACCACAAAATACACATACTAATGCCAAACTATTTTCAATAGTGTAGAAACTTGACCACTGTGGAAGTACTGCTTAGAGGCAGCCTTCTTTCTTAAAGTAAGTCAGGAATGTGCACTGCAATTGTAAATTCTTCACTATGTAGCTATTTTCTTCATGAAACAGAACAATGACAAATTTAAGCAGAGCCCCAAACTTAAGTACAGCAAAGGCCCACAAATTCTAAACCTATAGAGTTTAAACTAGCATGTTCTCATCACATATGAAGTATCAACTTCATGACATTTTAAGAGAAAGAAAAACAATGGGTAAGTAGGTTAAATGTGGGCCCTTCATGGAAATTAGTGAATTTTTTTTTTCTAAGACTTTAAATTGTTAACTGATCCAACAGGAAGAGTACCTGGCAGAGGGAATCAGGTTGAGGATCCCATTGAGAATATAGCTGAACTCCGCGTGATCCTGCGCAACAAGTGCCACCAGACCCTCGCAGCAGGCTGTCCGAACCACCACGTTATCACTGCTGCACTTCTCCCAGAGCAAGTTCAAAGCAGGGGTCTGAAATCAAACCAGTGGTTAAAGGACACTTCCGACGAGTAGCAAATGCATACGCACCCCCAGCCATGCGTCACAGTGTAATTGGTTCACAGTAGGCTAGCTCTCCTGTATAAAGATGCTGCTGTCACAGCACTTGTAGAATAAACTATACAGTCTGTTTCCAAGAGAGGTAATGGATCTGTTCTGATATAGCAACTCTCTCTCTCATCTGGTGTATTTGCTGCAAAATAAGCCTGGCTGCCAACAGTTATAACCTGAGTTCAAGCAACGCAACAGAACTAACCTTACAAGGGATCAAAACTAAGACTTGTCTCTGGCAGTGCTAAACCAAGCCCTTTCACCAGACACCCACAATATCAGCAGGTCAGTTAGTCTAAGTTGAACCCAAATCATACCTATGCTGCAAGCCCTCAGTGGGAATACAATTTCAGAAAATGTTCCTAATCTCCTACCACCAACCTCTATCACCTACATGCACCCCATCCTCACCCCCCCCCCCCCCCCCAGGTCACAGGATGATTGAGGCCAAGAGGGCAATGT
>NW_005370354.1:403172-423152 GCF_000412655.1 Myotis brandtii
CCCACACACAAATGTCCCTACCCCAATGGGCACAGAGGGAAGAGAGAGAAGTAGAACAGGCTCCCAGCAAGCTGCTGGTCCCATGGCTACCAGCAAAAGCCTAGAAAAACTGTTTTGGCCAAGAGAGAGACTGTGACTTTTCCCTACCCCTCACACCATGAGTCTGTCATCTTTCACAGAAAAGCACTGGAAGGGTATATAAGTTCTTAATTTTGAAAAATCCTATTAAAGCAGAGGTTCTAACTTTCGTAACTTTCTCAGGAACCCATGATTCCCTCACCAAAAAAAAGTTCAATATTAATGATAAACCTATATTTAAATATATTGTGGGTTAAGTCTATTTAGATTGATACATGGTTTGGGAATTTTTTGGGCTTTGGCCTTTTTTTAAAGAACATATAATGAAACTATTTTCCTTTCCATCCTTCCCCCAATAATTTATTGGGAAATATATAATTTGGAGAAATGCCTGGCTCCCATAGAATAACTAAAAGAATGAAAATCAACATTTTATTGTGTCCACTTTCCTACTGTAGCTAGCTCTAAGATCCTTGCAATTATAGGATCCCACTATGACAGAACAATAGAGTTAATAGTTATTACAGGAAAGTAATATTTATATTCTATTTACTTTATTTAGAAGGAAATTTAAATCACCCACATGGATAATATGAAAGGGGACTAAATTACTAAGCCGGAAAAATAATATAAATAAATAAAAAACTGTCCCTTCAGATAACACTGTGAGCTCATGGAAATAAGCATTCATTTATTAATGGAAAAGGAAATATTTGATTACAGGGATTGACATTCAATAAATCCTGGCAATTTAAGTAAAACCACTAGATCTTGTCAGAGTACATAATGTGATTACAGGAAGGATTAAGATCAGGGTTCTCAGAAAACCTAATTTAAATGACTGCATACAAACACTAGATAAATGCCAATTAGTGAAGTATATACCCCTACACTTCCTTCAACCTGTCAGCAGAAGCAGCAAAGAAATGTGACTTGGAGCAGTTAATCAAAAGGAATGTGAGAGGAAGGAAATAATCGGTTTGTTTCTGCTGTGAAAAAACATCTCATTTCCATCATCTATATTCTCTACGGGGTTTACCTTAGAGCACCCACTTAAATAGAATTTCCAACCAGCACGTCAAAATACACAACACTGGTCAACCAAAACCCAAGTGATATATATCTCAGTAGGCTGGCATTGCTTCCACACTTAGCATTCGCCTGCCCTATGCATGGTAAGAATTTTTTCCCCAATTCCAACTGTCCACGCATGACCTTTTCATACATGGGGCCATCTATAGCACGAAAAATCTCCCACACCCAAATAGAGCCACTATGTTCACTTTTTCTATTAAACAAAAATATTCCCTCAGAGGTAACCCTGTCAACCTTCTCTTCTAAACCATGCCTACGCTCATTCCACTCATGTTATTTTTTTATTAATAATCATAAAAATACTCCCCTCATCTCCTCCATATCTTATTCCTGGAGTCTATTGTCACAAATTTTAAATGTTTTATTTGGAAGAAAAACATAGCAAACAAACAAAAAAGGCAATAAACTTCTCACAGTTCTAAATCGTTTCTACAGTGACCTGAGCTGTGAGGGAAACAAGCGAAGTGATTCTGTGGTCCAGCTGGTAGCAATATCGGAGCAGAACTACAGCACAGAGTTAAACACAGACCTGGTTTGTGGATTGATTGATCTTTTCTGAAAAACCATTCTCCTTTAGGACTGCAGCAAGAAGATGACCCACAGCCTAAAAAGAAAAAAAAAATACATTTCCTCAGAAGTTTTCTCCAAATAGTGCATTTGATGGTAACAACTATCAATAGTAGTTATTATGACTTTGAGTCATATCAGTCAAATGGTAATAAAATTCCAATTCACTGAGGACGCGCTCTATAGAAGGCACTGAATTAGTCAGTCCATATACATAATTTCTCATCTTCATAACAACCCTCAAGGTAAGCATTTTTATCCCGATTTGTATCCCAATAGGCAAACTATCATTCATAGATGTTAAGAAAATTGCTAGATTTTCAGTTTAAATTGCTGTCATTTAATATTAGAAGAAACTTTGAGACTGTTTAATCCATGAAACCGTTAAGACAAATAAGAAACTCCACAGCTTTTAAAATCATCTTTGTATCTAAATGAAATCCATCATGCTTCATCATGCCCTTAATGAAGATGGAGAAAATGCATTCCCATCTTTGACTATGGCCCACACAGACCTGAATCCATAGGGCTCCTGTGACCACGAGCATCCTCCCTCCTCTAGGCTCTATGACTTAATTTCTTTATTATTTTGTCATAGGTTTTAGCGCTGTAACAGGCTTTCAGTCTAGTAAATCTCTAAATTTTTCCCAAATCCTGCTTTGATCCCAAAGCCCAAAATTAAAGATGAGACTCTTAATAGGAGTGTTGATTACATAAATACATACATATCATTACCTCCTACACCTCAATCTCATTCTCCTCGCTCTTCAGCACTACCCAGCCCTGCTGTCTTGGAACCTAGGCCAACAACAATGACAGCCATTCTGTGTGTGGGTTGGAAATACATGGCAACTGCCACAACTGTTGATCCTGCACTAGGGACCAATGTATGATACAGCTGTGAATACCTGTCAGTCTTGCAAAGTTTCCAGAGAAGTTCAAATAAAAACACAGCCTCCAATCCTTCATCTCTCTTTGTATTTCACATATTAAAAGTGATTAATGACCTCAAAGCTTAATGGTCTCAGTTTTGCAATACAAGTCATTCGTTTAAAGGAATATTACATTTAGATCAATTAACTGTCTCCTATTTAAAGGGATAGTAACAAGAATTGAAAACCAGTGAATAGTTTTGGTTCCTGTTTACAAAATACAGCATATTTCACTGAATGGAACTGGCCAGCAACTACAAGATATATCAATATTTTATGTAACAGTAAGAAAGAAAAAAAGGCTGCCAATTAATCTATATTATACAATGCTTCATATGGTTTCGAATTTTTATTTTATATTAAGAAAGCTCTTTCAAACTCATTTAGAAAATCATGGCCAAGTTCACAAATGCATAGGCAATACCAACTGTATGATGACTACTGCCATCAATTACGAGATGCAACCCAATTTCACAGGCGTTAAAATCAGAGAATATAGCCTAAATTGATTTTAAAATACAAAATCCAAGAATATATCAGCCTACATTGTTACTTTAGTTTTGCATAACAGAATAGTTTAAAAAGACGTCCTAAAAAAGTATATATGTGCATATACACTAAAAGTGTATATATACACTTTTCACTCGATTTAACAGTAACACACATAGGCCTTTCTTGATTATCCACGCTAATGAAGGGACTCCAGGCCAGAAAAAAAAAATTTGAGGCCAGTATTCTCCAAATCTTCATTTCTTCTTCATGGTAAGAACCTGTGCTGTGAAGGATAAGACTCCAACCCAGTCAGGCAGAAGGGAATCTTGCATAAGGAGTGTTCTTCTCCTCATGGAAGGGTTCCCCACTACCCAGCTAAGGCAATTCCCACAGCAGGCATCTCCAAAGTTAACTGTTGAAAGTGGCCGAGATGCTGTCCGTGGTTAAGTCTTCAGGCAGGCTTCTGCTGTTCTGTTATCTTTACTCTCACAAGAAAAGACAGTAAGCTATTATGATACCTTGATTAACCACAATGCTTCTAGCTAGCTGAAAGCTAACCAGAAAGCCATCTTTGGTTTAACCCTAATAATTGAAAAGCTCGTTAAAATAAATTATAATCTCCTGCCTGAGTTAGAGTTTATAGATTGAAGTTTTTTAATCCAGGATAGTTTACTTACTGTCATTATTATAAAAATCTATTTTTCTTACATTTGTATAGAGGCAGAATATACATTTTAAGATATTAGTCTCTCATACTCTATAAATGCATATATCTGTAGAGGCCTAACCATTTATTTCTGTTCCCAATAATTAATTATAGAGCAAAAAGTACATAAATTTTCAAATTAACTCATATAAAAGTTGTTTAATAAAATGATATCTCTAATATAGAAAAAATATTCAATGTTAAAAATATAAAGTTAAATTAACAATCTACCAAAAAAGTTCACCTGTTACCACGAAGCATAAATAAATAAATTAATTAATTAAATTACCTGTGTTTGGATAAGAGAATTTGGAAATTCAAACCTTTTCCTGATATCATCTGACATTTCTGCTTCTCTGACATATATGTATGCAGATTCTGTAACCAAAACAAAAAAATATTTGTTAATCTGGAAAAGGAGTTCAAACCAATTACTCCTCAAATAACACTAAAGTAATTCATTCCAAAGTCAACAACGGAAATAAAGCACAGGGCTCTGCTGAGTAATCCTTGCCATACACTTCACTGTTAACCTCTTCAGTCCTCAAATGCCATGGCTGATAAACTAAAATGTCCAAAAGCTCTTGGTTTTTCCCATTAGTTCTAATTCAGAAACGGATGAATTCACACTATAGAACCTCCGTCCCACCCCTGCCAATGTCCCCAAAATCCAAAAGTTCTAGCCTAATAACATGATTTAAAAAATTCAATGACATGTTTGAAATAGAAATTAATTTTTTTATTGATCAAAACTTCTAAGGAAGAAATAGTCAAACTTTCAAAAATTGTTTAAACTATGCTTTGCTTTAGAACAAAGCTTTCATTTAAGCACTAATCCAACAAGTGTAAAGCCTGGGTGAGCTGTTTTCAGGAAGTAGAGAAATGACCTAGAAATGCACATCAAAACAGATTGCTTGTTTTCTAAAAGAGGAACCAGCAAGCAGTTAAGCACCAATTTTTAATATTTACATCGCACCTCTCATTCCTACTGGGGTCTCAAAAAATATGCAAAAGGATGAAGGAGGGCAGGTGATAAATCAAAGACACAGAACTAGTAAGAGGATTTCCTAAGAACTCAAATTTATCCAATTCCCATGCAGCACTGAACCCACCAAATTACACTATCTTAAAAAATGGATGCTTTAGGTCACCCATTTATTACATATACCTTTCAAAAAATGTATGTCACTTCAGTACTCTAGGTTGCTTATAAAAATAACAGGCTGCAAAACCAAGCTCTCCTGATCTCAACATTGAAGGCAAACTACTTTCCTGGGTTTCTTTCAAAGTTAACCTCCCTGAATGAATAGTTTATCCTAGCTTCCTTCTTCAACATCTAGGTCCAACTTTACTCCTTGAGTTTGATATTTCACAGCACTGAAACTGGTTCTATGACGGCAAATGATGGTCCCTGTGTAAATCTACTCTTTAGCTGAGGCAGGTCAACATCTCAACTTTCCAGCTGCACTAATCTGACCTTTCTTGAAATTTGCTTCTCTTTTGAATTCCATAAGACATCACAGCAGAATTTTCCAAAGTATGTCCTTGGGAAACCCACAATAAAGAGATCTCCACAGGGAGAAAAAAGGAGTGTGTAGGGACATATATTGCCATCTTGAAGATTCGATCATTCACTTAACAAACACTTATTAGGTGCCTATTGTGAATCAGAAACTGTTCTAGATGTTTAAGTTACCTCAATAAATAACATAGACAAAAATCCTGACACTCTGGAGCTCACAGTCTAGCAGGAAGAGGCAGACAGTAAATTAAAAAAAAAAAAGATAATGAAATATAACATGGTAAAAGGTGGTAAGTGCTATGGGACAAAAAAGTAGTAAACTAGATAGAGTAAAGGGAATGAGAGATGAGGGGAGGACACGCTATTTTAAATATGGCCGTCTTTTCTAGAGAGGGTGGCATTTGGAGTTTTAGGCATACACATATTTGTGGAAAGTGTCACAGAAACAGAAAACAGTGAGTACAAAAGCCCTAAGCTAATGAAATGCTTAAGACCTGCTCCAGAAAGAGCAGAGATGGATCGGGCACAGAATGGAGGAGGAAGAAAATGGTAACCAAAGAGCCAATGAGAAGCCAGTCCTTCCAGGCCTTCAGGGCTCCTGGACGGACTGCTGCATGTATCCTGAGTGAAACGGGAAACTACTACACACAAAAGGGGGTGAGATTTTAACCGAATCACTTGAGGTGAGAAGTGGTCCGATTCGGGATATCTTTGAAGACAGCCAACTGTGGTTGCTAAAGAATGAGATGACAGTAGAGGAGGGAAAAGAGGTCAAAGGTGACTCCAAAGTTTTGGATCTGAGCAACTTTATTTTTAATCTCATTTCTTTTGGGCATTTTACACATGAAACAAAACAATTTATACATTACCACAGCATTTTTTACAAAAGGAAAATATGCTGTTGCCATCAACTGAGATGTGAAACAAGTTTTGTGGGGGAAGACCAAGATTCCACTTGAAACAGGTAAGTTTTAGAGACCTAACAGAAAGCCAAGGGGAGATGCCAGGTATAAAGTTGTATATATGAATCTATAATTTGAGAGAGATCTAAATAATAGTGCATGTCATTAAATAATCTGAGAGGTTCTAAAGCAAGGAGTTTGGTTAGCTTTAACCCAAGTTTCCCAAACTTATCTGATCATGGCACCTTTTTTTTTCTTTCTAGAAATTCCTGTTAACACCAGTGGTCGGCAAACTCATTAGTCAACAGAACCAAATATCAACAGTACAACGATTGAAATTTCTTTTAAGAGCCAAATTTTTTAAACTTAAACTATATAGGTAGGTACATTGTTATTAACTTAATTAGGGTACTCCTAAGGCTTAGGAAGAGCCACACTCAAGGGGCCAAAGAGCCGCATGTGGCTCGCGAGCCACAGTTTGCCGACCACGGGTCTATACAGCCAGCCTTTCCTGGGACATACTGGGAAACACTGCTCTACCAACTCCTCCTATTCCTCTGTCCTCTCTGATTCCTGAAGGCACCCCCGAGGCTCTGACCTTGTGCTCTCTTCCTTTATGTAAACTCTCCCAGAGCCTTCATCTAGTACAGGGGTGGGCAAACTTTTTGACTCGAGGGCCACAATGGGTTCTTAAACTGGACCGGAGGGCCGGAACAAAAGCATGGATGGAGTGTTTGTGTGAACTAATATAAATTCAAAGTAAACATCATTACATAAAAGGGTACGGTCTTTTTTTTTTTTTTAGTTTTATTCATTTCAAACAGGCCGGATCCAGCCC
Source organism: Myotis brandtii (assembly GCF_000412655.1). Classification (NCBI taxonomy): domain Eukaryota; kingdom Metazoa; phylum Chordata; class Mammalia; order Chiroptera; family Vespertilionidae; genus Myotis; species Myotis brandtii. Next base: position 410,305 of record NW_005370354.1, read on the forward strand.
GCGGGCCGTACTTTGCCCACGGCTGATCTAGTCTGTATCTCCAAACACTCCCCTACTCTCTCTTATAAGGCTCTAAAACACTAGAAATTGGAGATGTCAAAACCAAAACACATATTTTCTCTCAAAAAAACTGTTCACGTTTCAGCTTTTCCCAATTCTCCTCTCACAATTTCCCTCCCGCCATTCTCTAAATCCAGTGAGTCCCAAAGTTGACCTCATTCTTTCCAGCTTCTCGGAGGCTGCTTTCCCTCTCCGTTTCCATCCCCATCATCTGAGTTCCTCACGCGAGGCTTACTTCAGTAACTGCTTAGTCTTGCTTGAGTTCATCCCATACACTGCTGTCAGATCATTGTCCCAGAATGCTATTTCCATCACATCAATTCCCTTGAAGATTTAAGACAGTTTTCAAAAGCCTGTCAGATTAAATGCAAATTTTGATTCCTAGTTTTTAAGCCCTGCAACAATCATCTCACCTATTCAACTGCATTGTCACTACTGTCCAATTCCAACTGGGCAAAAACCATTTTCAAAATAATCCCACATGCTCAAAATGTGCTCTCTCCCACATAAAATGCCCTCCTACCCCTGGCCATTTTTTCTCAGTGGTTAGAGTATCGGCCCGCAGACCAAAGGGTCAAGTGTTCAATTCCTGGTCTAGGGCATGTACCCTTGTTGCAGGTTCAATGCCCCGCTTTGGTCAAGGTGCGTGCGGAAGGTGACCAGTTAATACGTCTCTTACATTGATGTTTCTCTCCCTCTCTCCCCCCCTCCTGCCTCTCCTGCCTCCCTTTCACTTTCTCTGAAAATAAATGGAAAAAATATCTTAGGGTGAGGATTAAAAAATAATAAAGTAAACTGCCCTTCTATGTTCCCACTATTTAAAGATGAAATGCCTTTTGTAGCACAGCTTCTCTGTTAAGACATTCCCAAGTAGCCACATATTATAGTAATTGCCTAGGTTTATATTTCTTCAGGGCTAGTGCATTTGGTCTGAGCCATGCCATCATGTGACTACATTAGGATTGTTAGTATTTTTCTGTAAAGGGTCAAATAGCAACTGCTGAAGTCTGCCGCTGTAGCAGGAAAGCAGCCATAGACCATGGCTGTGCTCCAATAAAACTTTATTTACAAGAATAGAAGGCACCGGGTGTGTTTGGGGGGGGGTGGTCATAACTAACTAACTCCTGGTTTACATAATGACTATTTAATTTATAAAATTTGTTAATTTAATTGCGACAATTAACATTCAAATTTGCCCCTGTGCCTCCAGCCTCAGGTAAATATATAAATAAGGTAAATTACACATCTTTTATTATCTAAAAGTTGGGCAAGTACCCTTTATCAAAGAAAACAAACTTTTTCATGCCCCCAAACTCTGGAGGAAATTCCTCACATTAGACTTTATATATGGAATACAGAATGACATTTAATAAGCAATATTCTTAATTACATAATAGGGAATTTCATGTTACTTCTTTTTTTAAAAATCCCTGGATAAAGCCATGCATATTACATAACATGTAATTCAGCAAAAGAGCCTAGCTCATAGGGTCCTAGTGTAGTTTTCTGATGATCTCAGCTAATTCAATAGAAAGTAGGCTGTACATTATCCAGAGAAGCAGATGGTTATCAGGGTATCACAGAATAGACTTACCCAAATGTCAACAGTGATAGAGCTAAAGAAACGAAATGTGGAGTTTTACCCTCTGATCCAGATCTAGAATGGGGGAATTCCAAAATGCTTTGGGGACCAGATGAGCAGTGGTTAGGCTAATAGATTGTGGCAGTGAAGAGGCCAAACCCTCCAGAAAAATGACTGTCTCCAAAAGATGGGTCGATGGAGTAAAATAGTACTGTTTTTATCAAAATTAGGCTCTACTTATTTCCTATGTACCTGGCTGGTGGTCCTCAGTGGTTGACATTGACCCATGAACCAGGAGATCACGGTTCGATTCCCAGTTCAGGGCATAGGCCCGGGTGGCAGGCTCAATCCCCAGTAGGGGGGGAGCAGGAGGCAGCCGATCAATGATTCTCTCTCATCATTGATGTTTCTCTCTCTCCTTTTCTCTCTCTGAAATAAATAAAAATGTATTTTTTAAAGTTACCTAAGTATAGATGGCAAGTACCTCAGCTTACAAAAGATAGTCCTTATTTTGATGTGACACTTTAGAGAATGAATACATTTTAAAATCTGTAGTAAATCTATCTACCAAATGGTCAGTAAGCATTCTCAAAACTACTCCCCAAGCAGGAATATGATTTGATATCATCCTTGATTTGCTACCCTTGGGCTATAAATTGTATGTGTCTTTCATCTGCTAGAGACTTATATTTCAAGGTTAATCACAACCAATTGGCCTTTTAAGGTATCAAAACATCATATTCTCTCAGGGAATTTTAAAAAAATACATATGCTTGCTTTAGCATTGGCAGTGTAGTATGTGTCCTACTTCATTTTAATCTCAACTCCTTTGGGCACTATGTGCATTAAAACACACACAATTTCTTCTTTCCATGGCATTCTTTACTAAAAGGAAACTAATCCCAACATACTCCATAAACCATGATACAAAAATAGAGTGTTTGATTTTCAAAGATTTATCAGTAACCTGTCAGTCTGCCTTTTTTTTTGGTCTGTCTAAATCTAAATCAGAAAGAGAATTTTTAATGAGGTCTTAAGTTCCAAATGAATCAAAGCATTTGTTTAACTTCAGCAATTATCCTACCTGTCAAGGCTTTTCAGCCCCATAAGAACACTTCAAGAAAGTAAAACTATCAACCGCACCCTAGAAGTAATAAAGGAGTAGCAGAGAGATAAAGCGCTTTCAGTTTTCAACTTTTTCAATAGTTTTTCTAGGATACAACAAACAATATACAGCTGTATATCAAAAAAAGTATTTAGTGTCAAACTTCAAATGAAGGCCACAATCTAAAACACAAGAGAAAAATCTATCTAGTAATATTGACAAGTGCTATGGGAGGCAGCAAAGAAATTATGCAAGGTAGTTGGCTGGGGTGGGGTGGGTGAGTTGTCTATTGGTCAGAAAAAGATGACTTTGACCCTCCTGTCTACCAAAATTCTAGATAGGAAGAGCTCAGAGCAGCAATGTAGGACTATAGAGAGCACATTCTTGAAGTTGGTTTATATGAGCAATGGCATCAGCAGGCTGATGAAAATACATGCTTCATCCACATTAATGGGACTCTGCATTTGAAACACAAAATCTAGGACTTCTTTCTAATTGTATCAACTATTCCAATTATTAGTTATGCATTTATTTAGTTTCTTCCTTCTACAAAGTAAGCTATGGAACCATAAATCTGAGGATTTTAAACACATATTTTGACAATTTTTTTCTTTTTTACTGCATTTTTTTTTTAAATGGCTTATAGAAAAGCTGATGGGCACAGTCAATAAATTTGAGCTGATTTTGTAAGTTTATCAAGGCTGTGGTTCAGGGGTATGTTCTGGATACTCCTAGTTGCTTTGTCCTGCCCCTTTAAAAAAGAAAAAGAAAAAACACCTGTCTATATTTTTTAAATGCTCACCTTGCGATATTTATATCTTCCTTATTCTTCCACCTGCTTAGTTTCTCAACTACCAGTTCTTGGTCCCTAAGTATTTCTACACATCCTCTCAAGGGTCTGGCAGCTAGTTCTGTCTCATCACCCTGTATTAAATCCTGACACCTGTTAGAAGAAACTCAAGCTGAGCCTGAACTCTTGCTTCAAAGCTTCAAAATACAACGGTCAGCTATATTCTCAAATTAACAGGACAAGACAAACAGAGCCCTCCTAAGTGCATGATTCATAAAAATGGCAAAATCATGGGGAAATCGCAATGGGAAGTTTTCAAAACTAATGAGCAAGTGTACGAAAATAGTAATTTCTAATCATTACCTTCTCAAAGAGGTCACTAAGTCATCGTTAAATTAGGCTGAGAGTAGAAAATATCTTTATGTTAGCAGTAATTTCAAAAGCAAGCCAAGGCAAAGGGCAACTAAGTGGGTGACAGAGCTACTGGGTCAACATGTTATAATCAGAGAAAACGGGAACTGCATAGATATGGCAGAGACCACTAACTTCAACATCTGTGCTCTCCTCCTTCACTATAATTCCTAGACTCAAGTAAGGTGAGGTATGGCCTGTAACCAAGTTCTCTCCAGAGGCATTGGAACAGAGGTGATGTGCTGCTTCGAGGCTCCAGAGTGCTTCCTCTACTCTCTTCCCAACCCAAACCAGGTCTTGGCAACAACTCAGATTCAATCATGTGCATGAAGACAGTGCCTCTAGGACAGCGATTTTCAACTGGTAAGCAGCAAGAATTTTTAAAACATGCAATACCTGACTACTTAGTCAGGGCACTGACCTCTTTTTTCTTTAGATTGTCAAATTTAAAAAATGACAACAGCCAACACAATAGCTGTCTGGTGTGAATGAACAAAAAATACACCTAATTTTTTTGGCAAATCAGCAAAAAAAATCTATTTTTGGGTGTGCCACAGAATTTTAGTAATTATGTGTGCCATGAGATGAAAAAGGTTGAAATCGCTGCTCGAGGACATCCTATATAATAAAAGGCTAATATGCAAATCGACTGAACGGTGAAACGGTCGCTATGACATGCACTGACCACCAGGGGGCAGACACTCAACAAAGGAGCTGCCCCCTGGTGGTCAGTGCGCTCCCATGAGGAGCGCTGCTCAGCCAGAAGCCAGGCTCACGACTGGCAAGTGCAGCAGTGGTGGCAGGAGTCTCTCCCGTCTCTGTGGCAGCACTAAGGATGTCCGACTGATGGCTTAGGCCCGCTCCCCAAGCCAAGCGGGCCTAAGCCATCAGTCAGACATCCCCAAGGGCTCCTGGACTGCAAGAGGGCACAGGCCGGGCTGAGGGACATCATTAAATTACTCTCAGCCTAATTTAACGATGACTTAGTAACCTCTTTGAGAATGTGATGATTAGAAATTACTATTTTCTTATACTTGCTCATTAGTTTTGAAAACTTTTCATTGTGATTTCTAGTTGTTGAATAAACAAGATGGAAGAAATTGGACCTCTAAACGATAGCTTAGAGCAGAACTGAATACCTGGACTTCCAACTATTACATAGGAAAGAGAGAAACTTCTACTCTGTTTGAACCACTGAATTCTGGGGTCTCTTTGTTGCAGTAGCTATTACTTCCATAATAATATAGGGGACCTGAGTTCATCTCTCTTCCGTACTTTTTTCCATTGGCAAAATGAAGAAGCTAAATGTTAGACAGGTTAAGCAACTTGCCCAAAAGGAAAATCATCCTGGCAGCTCAGGTGAGAAGAGAGGTTTCCTGAATTCTAACCCAGTGTTTCCCTGGACCATCAATAGCATGAGGCATGACGGGCCCGGTCCACATTACTGTATCATGCCCCAGGAATTTTAAGATCTATAACCAAAGTGCTGAGCAAATTTAGGTGACTACGAATTCTGATGATCAAACCAGTTGCAATTTAATGAAATACATCAAATACAATCAAATTCCTTTACAATTGAGTTCCTTTTCAGTTATATCATATGATGCTTTACTCACAGATTTTGAAATGGTAGTCTAAAATAAGATCAAAGCCAGAAAATTCCAAGATAGATCTGATTGCTGTCCAGAAAACCCAGGCATTAAAGTAAGAGACAAAACCACCAACTGGAATAATACCTGGTTAGTTACAGTATTTTCTCTAATTATCCTTAAGTAATCTCTTATATAATCTATCTATAATAATAAAAGCATAATATGCTAATTAGACCAGATGTTCTTCTGGATGAAGCTGGGGCCAGAGGGAAGCAAGCCCGGGTTCTGGGTGCCAGAGGGAAGCCGGTGCCAGCAGCCAGGGGAAGGAAGGCCTACTCTTGCATGAATTTCATGCATCTAGAAAGAGTAACTAAATGAAAACAATATCAGTAATAATAATAATAATAACAACAATAATTTGTCCAACCCAGTAATGCATTATTTAAGGCATCTGGTAGAACCCAGTTTAGTCATTTGCTAAGGAAACCTCAAGACCTAAGAGGGGTCCCCAGTCTCTCCCGCTGAATCCAGCCTCCACATGGGGGAGGAGGAGTGTCACAGCACCTTCAGGGGTTTGTTCCAGAAACACAGGAGGGAATTCTGCCTACGTCCCAATGGGCCTGAATCCCTTCATTACCATCACAGCCCCGTGGACTCAGCCACTGAGAGAAGAAACATTACCACACAGAGCCAATATAGAGAGAGTGTCAAAAAAATAATACTCATGCGTGCAACTTTTTAATGTGGTTTAACTCCACCCACTAGAGGATAGGTCCAATGATTGGGTGGGGCAGCCAGGGTGTGGGCAGAAGCAGTATGACATGAAGGGATGTGGCCATCACATCCCTCCCCGCAGGGGGCTGTCTTTATAAGTGTCTGACCACAAAGACGTTTATCCTGTGGCACCTTCCCTGTATCATTCACTCATCTGATACTTGAGCCTCATTCCTCCAACGATGGTCTATTTCCCATCGGCCTGAGAGAGATAGTTTGGTGGACTTTTGCCCACCTTGCTATTTCCAAGCTTCCATTGCTACAGAACGCTGACCAGTATCCTAGAGGGTGGGGACTTAAGTCTCTTGTTCATCCCTTTACCACCACTCAGAACAGCATTTTCAAACTTCTAATGGCACTTTTTACAAGGCTAATGGGTTGTGGTATCCTTTTTATTTTCATTATAAAAGAAGTTTATGCTTTTTGAAGGAAGAATCAAACAAAATAGAAATGTGTAAAGTTAAACTTGAAAATTGTCTTACCTCAACATCTGTTCATATTGGCTAGAAGTTACACATTTGTCTCAATCAGCTCAAGCTGCCGTAACAAAATGCCCAGATTAAAGTCCAGATTAAGATGTCAGCATGGTCATTTACTGTGGGGCCTCTCTTCATGGCCTGTAGAGAGCCATCTTCTTGCTATGTCCTCACATGGTAAGGAAAGTGCCAAGCAAGCCCTCTGCTGTAAGGGCATTAATCCCATATGAGGGCCCCATTATAATGACCTCTTCTCACCCTAATTACCTCTCAAAGGCCCCACCCCAACCATCACATTGGGAGTTAGGGCTTCAACATACAAAAGTGAATGGGACACAATTTCCTCCACCACAACAGTTAAATATTTGGTGTGCTTTCTTCAAGATATTTTTATAAACCAAGGGGGACAGGTGGAGGAGAGAGGACTAGGAAGAGAGTGAAAGAGACAGAAAGAGATTATTATTTCTTATTACAAACCTACTATTCTGTAGCTATTTTTATTCAGATATTTTCATGGTTATCTTTTCATGTCAGTGAAGAGAGCAAGATCTTACTTTTGAATCTATATATATAAAAGCCTAAGTGACCATCCGACTGTCTGACCAGTAGCTATAACGCGCAATGACCACCAGGGATCCGACCATTCAACCGTTAGCTAAGACATGCACTGACCACCAGGGGGCAGACACTCAATGCACAGGCATGGAAACATGGAACAGACTAATGAATCTCAGAGGGAAGTGGGGTGGAGGGAGGGCGGGAACAGAGTAAGCAAAGATCTTATATGCATACTAGAGGCCCGGTTCACAGAATATTGATTTCAGAGTGAGGAAGGGAGAGGGAGAGAGAGAGAGAGAGAGAGAGAGAAACATCAATGATGAGAGAGAATAATCGATCAGGCGTCTTCCGCACACTCCCTAATGGGGATCAAGCCTGAAACCCCTGGCATGTGCCCTGATCAGGAATCAAACTGTGACCTCCTAGTTCATGGGTCGACAGTCAACCACTGAGCCACACAGGCTGGGCTCCAATGTTATAATTTTTAAATACTTTGTTTCACCAAAAGAATACTCAAATTGTTCAGTACATTTATGAATATTTTATGTTGATACAATAATCTACAGTATAATTGTAATAAAACTGATGCTCAATCACTTTAAAGATCTTAAAATGTCTAATCTGAGTAACTAAAATCTCCATATTCATAATCTTACTTCAAATGCCATTCAGTTAATTAAAATCTAGTACAACACCACAGAAGTATCTTATAGGTATTTTACTTATACTGCTTCCCCTCAAAACTGACTCAAATTTTGTGCATTAGTTCTCTAAAATAATTACTTCTTAGCAAATATTAACATAGTACAAATGGAGGTATTTATGGAATAATAATGTGACATTTGGGATTTTCTATAAAATACACCAGTCTACCTCCAGTGGGGGGCGGAGGGAGAGGAAATAATAAAAGACACAAGAATATCTAGATGTTGATAATAGATGGGTACATTAAAGTTCATAACACTATTATATTTTTACATATATTTGAAATTTTCCATAATAAAAGTTTTTTAGTCCCTCCACCATCAGCTATGAACTAGGAGAGGGCCTCATCCAACTATACTGGTGCCCTGATCTCACACTTCCAGCCTCCAAAACAGCAAGAATTAAATTTCTGTTGTTCATTACCAAAAAAAATTTAAACTCTATGTATGTGCTTCTTAGTAGGGCCAGGCAATATTCTATGCATTTTACCTGTATTAACTCTTTTAACCCTCACGATAACCCTATGAGATAGGTACTCATTTTACAGATGAAGAAACTGAGGCACAGAAAAGTTAGATAATTTTCCCAAGGTCATTTAGTAAGTTGCAATTCAAATCCAGGTTGTTTGGGTACATACAGGGGTGGACAAAAGTAGGTTTACAGTTATTCATTTGAAACGTAATTAATAAATAATAAAAGAATAAATAAACTCTGTGTTTCATGTACTCACAACTGTAAACCTACATTTGTCTACTAATATATATACATAGAAAAGCCTGGAAATATATAAATTATGGGTGCTTTTTATTTTTTCTTATTCTTATTTTCTAATTTTTTTTCCGCAAGACACTGTTTTTATCACTTGAAGTTACCAAAAACATGAAAATCTTTATTCAAATACTAACACAGAGAAATAGAGAAAATGAGTTTCTGAAACCCAAAACACTGCAAGCGTAGAAACCCATCAGTAACAGTTATGTTCAAGTGAGCAGCAACTAGGAAAATTTTAGAAATGATAAAAGATGAATTACCTTGTTAGCCATTTAACCAATTCTTTATGGAAAGAGTAATATTGAAACGAGGTGAATGTAATTTAACTGGATAGATTCAATTAACTTTAGACCTTTTTAAAACTTCCTCCATTTTCAAGGAGAAACATAACCATTACTAAAGTTTTCTCAATTAGACTCCTGGGAAATTTTACACCAGAGTAAAAACTCTTATTCTTAAAAAGAATTATGTCAACTTAGTGCAAGTTAAATGGCAACATTTCTCTTAATTGCTACCAACTGACCAACTTCATTTCTCAATTTTATGAAAACTAACTTATTAAATTTATGTACAAAGGAAGTTATAGTTTAGTTATTTTAACTTGCATTCTTAGTGTAATGAGAGCTAAAGATCAAATGACCAACGGAATTTTACAGGAAGATAGTAAATCTCCCTGCTGTGAACTAAGTCAATGCAGCCCAAGATGGACGTGGAGAATATCACTTTATTCCAGTCCTGAATGAATACAACCAGAAGGCAACATAAGCACAACACTGTTAGAAACACCATTCTGAAAATGTTCAAATGAATACGATGAATAGTGCACGATGAAGCAATGTCATACATGTTTTGCAACCTCTTAGATTGTCTATTGTGAAAATGAGAAAACATCTTTAATCTGATCATACTTATAGTCTGACATACCTCTATCATCATGATGACAGAGAGCAAAGTACATGGGTGGTAGATGGGACATGGATGCAAATCCTGGCTCCAGCACTAGCCATTACAATTAAGGTTAATCACTTCCTACCTCCAAGCCCTTTCTTCATTGGTTAAATATGGGAACACTTGCCTCACAAGGTAGTGAGCTATGAGGTGTGCCTAAAAGCCATGGGGGTCTTGACACAGCAGGTACTCTAAAAAATGTGTGTGTCTTCCCTCCCTTGACACCACGTGGGCTAGTCAAGGGAGGTGAATAATGAAGAGAATGAGTTTTAGTGAAAAGTAGGTCATCTCCAATCAAACACCAAGATGGGATCTTGTACATAAGTTACCAGATAGAAAAATAAGACACTAGGCCAGTGATGGCGAACCTTTTGAGCTCGGCGTGTCAGCATTTTGAAAAACCCTAACTTAACTCTGGTGCTGTGTCACATATAGAAATTTTTTTATATTTGCAACCATAGTAAAACAAAGATGTATATTTTTGATATTTATTTTATATATTTAAATGCCATTTAACAAAGAAAAATCAACCAAAAAAATGAGTTCATGTGTCACCTCTGACATGTGTGTCATAGATTCGCCATCACTGCACTAGGCCAAGGTTAGGTAATACATGAGATTCACCAATTCTTTATGGAAAGAGTAATATTGAAAAGAGGTGAATATAATTTAACTGGATAGATTCAATTAACTTTAGACCTTTTTAAAACTTCCTCCATTTTCAAGGAGAAACATAACCATTACTAAAGTTTTCTCAATGAGACTGTTGTCCCCCTCATAGTTTTGATCGCAAACTGGAATGATCATCATTTACTTATTTCTGCTGTCCCTCTCTACCCACCAACAAACTCTTGAGGGCATGGGACTGATCTCCATTTTTGAGCACTATAACCCCAGGATATAGCAAGTGCCTGCTCAATAAAGATTCATTGTATAAACACCAAGCTCATGACATGCCATTTAGAACATCATGCTGGGCCCTGGCCAGGTAGCTCAGTTGGTTAGAGCATCATATCAATATGCCAAGGTTGCGGGTTCAATTCCTAGTCAGGGCACATACAAGAATCAACCAATGAATGAATGCATAAATAACAACAAATTGATGTCTCTCTCTCTCTGTTCCCCTTCCTCTCTCTCTCTCACTTTAATTTTTAAAAAAATTTTAAATACCATATTGGATGAAACAGCTCCTATATGCCAAGAACTCCAAAGAATACTTTAACGAATCTCATTGAATTTACACAATTGTCTGAGGTAAATATTATTAATTCCACTTCCCACATGAGAAAAAGGGAGCTCAGAAAATGATTTGTCTGAGGTTTTACGGTCGTATTAATAGCCAAGATTTATTGAACATTTCACCATGAGCCAGGGAGGCACTGTCAAGCTTTTTACATGTATTCTCTCACCCAATATTCAAAACAACCCCATGACATGAGTACTATTATTAGCTTCATTTTTATATGAAAAAATAAGTGAGGCAAGAAGAGGTCAAAATTAATTGCCTAATTATGTAAGAAGCAGGGCATGAATATGAATCAATGCAGTCAGCTCACATTCTTTCTTTTTAATATATTTTTTAATTGATTTCAGAGGAAGGGAGAGGGAGAAGAGATAGAAACATCAATAATGAGAAAGAATCATTGATTGGCTGCCTCCTGCACCCCCCACACTGGTGATCAAGCCCACAACTTACGCATGTGCCCTGATCAGGAATCGAACTGTGACCTCTTGGTTTATAAATTGACACTTAACCACTGAGCACACCGGCCAGACTCCAAAGCTCACATTCTTAAAAACTCCTCTATAAAGCATGTTTGACACAAAGTTTTTGTAAAATTAAGATAATCCATTAAAGCACTTCTCTCAGAAGAGACACAGAACAGCTTTTAAATGTTAGCTATTATTTTTAGTCTAAATCCAACCTTTTTTTTCCCCTATTATATTTGCTGCGTCCCCCAGAGAATCAAGCAAATATTTAAAAAAAAAAAAAAGGAAGGAAGGAAGGCCAGAAGGAAGGAAGGAAGGCCAACCAGGGTTTAGATACACAGTATTAAATCAGGTTCCCAAAGCAGTTCATCAGGATGTACAAACAGCTCTGTGTCTTGGTATAGATTGCAATCTTAAAAACATGTAATCAAGTCTAATATGCAAAAGTTACATATTAAAGGGTGCTCCCTGCTGTGGCACCATCACCAGCAATACATCTCTCACTTTTGTGTATGTTCTTTGATTTTATACTTTTATTTCACCACTGACCATTTAGTTTAAGTCCAGTGAGCATCTAACAAAGGATAAAGATTGCCCACTTTCATCATGGCCATTAGAGTAGAACTTTAGTAAATCCATGTTTCTTGCCTCTGATGTCAACTCCTTCATATTTACATTTTCCATTTTTTAAATAAATAAATGTTCATTAGAATAGATGAAAGCAATCACTTGCCCAAATGACTGCTCAAACACTACCACACAGACACAGATGGCTACACTGCTGCAAATGAACACCTGGCTGGCAGGTAGCCCCACCACACATATGTCAGTTCAAAACAGTTTGATGAGACAGGGAAATTTCTGGGTGAAGGAGTTTACTTGTAAAAACATAGAGTTTGAAATAATAGTGGAATGTTCTAGAACAGTGGTCAGCAAACCGTGGCTCGAGAGCCACATGCGGCTCTTTGGCCCCTTGCGTGTGGCTCTTCCACAAAATACCACGTGCGGGCACGCATGTACAGTACGATTGAAACTTGGTGGCCCATGCACAGAAGTCGGTTTTTGGCCTGGGCGAGTCTATTTTGAAGAAGTGGTGTTAGAAGAAGTGGGGGGTGTCGGTCGATCGGTCGGTCGGGCAGGCGACGCGGAGCAGGCGGGCCACGGGATACGCAGCGCGGGGGAGGCGCGCACGATTCATACACAAGTTGAGTGAGCCAGTCAGTCAGCAGTCTCATTGTGCAGTGGTATTAAGTATGATATCAAGTTTTATTCAACGTACCTATAGTTTAACTAAGACTTAAAACTTTAAGTAAAGTTTATTAAGTTAATTTTAGGGAACGTTGTGGAGTGAAAGAAGATGTAGTGT
>NW_005370354.1:423353-437428 GCF_000412655.1 Myotis brandtii
AAAGAAATTTCAATCGTTGTACTGTTGATATTTGGCTCTGTTGACTAATGAGTTTGCTGACCACTGTTCTAGAAGAAATGTCCAGAAGCAGGAAGATCAAGAGGAGGCCACTGCTTGTCCTTTCTCATTTCCCACAGCTACCTGAGAAAACGGGGCTTGAACTACAATTAGACATCACATTCCAGGCAGGGAGACTACCCGGATATGGTGCAGAGGGGCCACATTGCAGAGCTAGGATCAGACAATCCCTAAGGCCCCTTCCAGCTCTGAGAGGACTGTCATTAGTCCTGAAGACGTCGAAGATCGCACTCGTTCGGAAGGGGCTAGCTTCCATCTGTGCAGCAGCCTTTAGTATAAAGATGAATTTGAGCCTAGTGCCCAGACAGTAGGGAAGTAGCTCAAGCAGCAGGGCTCGGCCCTGACCAACTCTGCGGCATTATTCTCTGGATTTGTGAGTTCCTTGAGGGAAGCAGCTGAGTCTTGTTCACCTGCTGCAGGGCATGACCAGGAATATATGTTTTTTGAGGTACTGTGTTTCACGCCATACCTAACACACAATAGAATTCCTAGAATTCTACTGTTTATTTTGTTTTCAGATCAACTTTCCCAAACAGAAAGTGATAGAGAATAATCTATATCTCTCATTTGCACTAATTAAGATTCATGAAACAAAGGCAAAAATATATTAATAAGAACCAGAAGTAAAAAAATAAATTTGTAAACAACTTTATTTTCAAATTAATACAGTAACCTGAATTTAGTTATCCACACTTTAGAGTTTGAAAATAATGAATTCTTTTTAGGCACACCCCTTTCTCCCAGCTTTTAATTTTATTTTTTAACTGATCAAATAACTTTTGAGTAGGTTGTATAAAGATGACTTTCAGCCAAGTCCAAATCCCAAATCAATGGAATCCAGATTAGTGAGATTTTATTACACTGTGATTCATTTGGGTACATTAAAAAAAAAAAAAGTCAAAGAACACATGCAAAAGCTCACAAGACTGGTTCTTCACTGTTTCCAGCTGAATATAATAGAGGTGAAAAATGGATCTTTGTTATTTGAATACATCATAAGTTTTACATGAATGCTTCAGTTGACAGCTATTATTTATCATAGTTTTGCTCTTAATTTGTTATGTAGTACAACCCTTTCAAAACTGGCAGCATCACCTCTGTGTAGTGTTCCCACTGGGGTAAAAGGCATTTTAAACATGTAATTACCCAAAGAAGTAACATTTACCAATTTTCTATTGCACAGCTAGCATTATTCATGGCTGTTTTGATTTGTAAGGTGCTTAATAATCATATATTAATTAACCTTCACAACCAGCATGGACAGAAGATCCTTAGTGAGTCATTTCACATTAGCAAAGAGACATCAAGCAGCATATTCAATAATTAGAAGAGGATCCTGAAATAAAATGCTGATATCTAGCGAGCACAGTAGAGTACGTAGAATTATCTATTGATCTATCTTACCTAATAATAGACAAACATGTAAATTGACTGTGCCTTCGCTACACCAACCAGCCAATCAGGAGAGTATGCAAATTAACCTAACAAAGATGGTGGTTAATTTGCATACGTAGGCTCCAAGCGCTGGAGTGAAGCCTGACGGCCCGGGGGCCAGAGCAGCGACAGCCCCGGGGCCAGCAGACCAGCGAAGCCTCATGGCCCCGAGGCCGGCAGAGCAGCGAAGCCTCGCGGCTATGGGGCCGGTTCCGGCTGAAGCCCAGCCAGAGCGAAGGCCTGGGTGCCGGGTGCCGGAGGAAAACCAGTGCCAGCAGCCAGGGGAAAGGAAGGCCTATTGCACGAATCTCTTCATGCAACAGGCCTCTATTCTATACATATAAAACCCTAATATGCAAATAGACCGAACAACAGACAGCCGAACAACCTAACAACCAAACATCCGGTCACTATTATATGTGCTGACCACCAGGGGGCGTGCGTGGAACATGGTGGGCGACGACAACAGGTGGCAGAGTGTGGAATATGGCAGGTGCGGCTGCTGCAGGATGGTGGAACAGGTGAGCGGGGGCGCCAGACCAAATCAGGGTGCCAGTCGCTGTCATCAGGGTGAGACTCTGGTTGTCACTGAAAATTCTTTGCTCCCGTGCAACAGGGTCTCACCTGGCACTCGCACCTGCGGCCGGCGCCAGCCCCACTCGCCTCCGTTGCCAATGCCGGAGCAGCAGCTCACACCTGCTGCCAGCACCCGGTGCCAGTCGGAGCCGCAGCTCACACCTGCTGCCGGTGCCCGGCACTCAGCGCCATCAGCGGATGCGAACGGAGGCTGCTGGCCCCAATTGCCCCTGCGGGCTTCTCCACATCCCCCTGCTCCTGAGGGGCGATTGGGGCAGTAGCCGCCACTCATACCCACTGACAGCGCTGGCCCTGTTCGCACCCACTGCTGGTGCTGGCCCCAATCACTCCCGCCATCAGTGGTGTGAGCGGGGCTGGCGCCATCAGCGTGTGGGAGCAACAGCAGCAGGAGCAGGGCTGCCAACAGACAGGGGACAGGGGGCCATGACGGGAGGGGCTGGGCGGGGGCACAGGGATGCCGAAACCCGCCCCTGTGCCCACCGCAGCTTCACAGACCACAGTTCCTTTCAAGGTGCACGAATTTGTGCACTGGGCCCTCGTATTTAAATGAAAAAGAAGGAGGGGGGAAATCATGTAGCTCTTCATGAGAATTTTTTAAAATTTCACAGAGTTTATAACCAATACATACATACCTAAGTATTACAGATTCATATGTGTAGTCCTATGTTCAGGTTAAATGGAACTTTTGAACACTATGTTGGAAGTAAATGATTGACTAGATCAGTGGTTCTCAACCTTCTGGCCCCTTAAATACAGTTCCTCATGTTGTGAACCAACCATAAAATTATTTTTGTTGCTACTTCATAACTGTAATATTGCTACTGTTAGGAATCATAATGTAAATATATCTGATATGCAGGATGGTCTTAGGCGACCCCTGTGAAAGGGTCGTTCGACCGCCAAAGGGGTCTCGACCCACAGGTTGAGAACCGCTGGACTAGATGAACAGCAGCAGCAGCTCCATAGACTATCTACTCACAATGTACCCAGTGTCCAAACAGCTTCATTTCACCCTCAAAGCCTACTTGTGCCTCTCAGCCCAAATGGAACTGCCCAAATGAAACTTCTCCCAACCTGGCTTAGCTCCAAACTGATACAGAGGTTCTCAAAGACCAACCGGGTCAGCTCAGAAGCAAAGCCACAGAAAGAGGGCAGAAACAGCATGGTTCCCAGGACCACAGTCTCCCAGGCCTCATCCACAGACTCAATTCCACAGGGAACCCAGCACAGTAAAGCTGAAAGTTGGGGTAGGTAAAAACAACTAACCCCTTCTCTGGGATGAGGGGGCACTCAGGGTGTCCTTACTGAGCATCTGGCCTTAGTGTTTGACACTTCTTGGCTGTACCCCAAAGTGTCACATATATTCCTCAAGTTCTAGTCACCTCCATTTCAAAGTATAAAAATACAAAAGGCTTAAAGGAAGCATCGTTTGTGTAAAGTTATTCATTGACTGAGCTACACATTTAAATACACACACATATACACACACATACACACACACATACATACATACACACACGATTAAGAAAAAAATGAAGTGAATATGCAAAAATGTTAAGGTTATTTCTGGATACTAAAATGATAAGTGATTACATCCTATTACATTTCTCTTTATAAATGCTACCTTTAATTTTTCCCTGCAATGGGTGTACATTATTTTTACATTAAATAGAAATTATGAATTCTCTTCAAAGAAAAACATAAGATCAGTTTTTAGGCTCAATAAAAAAATTAGTGATCTCATTTACTCACTGGAAACCATGGTCCTTTATCACTGTCTAAGGAGGCAGTTTCAGCACAGCACACATCAGATAGAAAAGGCTTAACTTGATCCAATTACACTACTTATTAAGAGCTATTTAATGAGAAAGTCACACCTTTGAGTTATTAGAAGCTATAATGGTCCTGCAGAGTTCCAAACAAGTAAGCTAACAGAATTACCTTTGATTCTAAATTGTTTGCCAGGAGATTAATCCATCTGCCCCTGAAAAAAATTAAGTGTTCCTCCAGTGTGTTCAACTTCCTCTAATCTCATTTTAATCAAGTATGTTAGCCTCAGTCGAGAGAGTAGGGAGTTTTAAACAGATTTACTGAAGTAGAATTGATATACAAAGAAATGCATATATTGAATATGTACAGTTTGATGAGTCTAGACATATAAAACACTCATGATATCACCACCACAATCAAGGCAACAGACATAGGTAACACCCTCTAAGGTTTCCTCGTGGGCTTTGTCTTTGTTTTTTTCTGTGAGTGTGGTAAGAAATCAACATGAAAGCATAATACTATACTCACCATGCTGTCAACTATAGGCACTATCAGCCGTGGGCAAACTACGGCCCTCGGGCCGGATCCGGCCTGTTTGAAATGAATAAAACTAAAAAAAAAAAAAGACCGTACCCTTTTATGTAATGATGTTTACTTTGAATTTATATTAGTTCACACAAACACTCCATCCATGCTTTTGTTCCGGCCCTCCGGTCCAGTTTAAGAACCCATTGTGGCCCTCGAGTCAAAAAGTGTGCCCACCCCTGGGCACTATGCTATATCATCTCTACAACTTATTCATCCAATATAATTGAAACTTTAATTATATTTTTTTAATTTTTTAAAAAATATATTTTATTGATTTTTTACAGAGAGGAAGGGAGAGGGATACTAAGATTAAATGTAGCATTTATAATAAAAAATTAAATGTAGCATTTATAAAGAGAAATATAATAGGATGTAATCACTCATCATCTTAGTATCCATTTTCATTTTCATTTTGAAGGAAGGTATTTTTAGTCTCTTATATTGCAGTACAAGGAGCTTAATTTTCAAAATGCATATAAAATATAACACCTAAAATAAATTGTAGTCATCAATAGGTAAATTTTAATGCAAGTCTATATATGTTTTGATCTGTCAAAGACTAAAGAAAGGCCTTTCAGATATGATAACATTTGGACAGAGAAGTGAAGGAAAAAAATGAGCATTCCTGGCAGAAGACCCTTAAGGTGGGAGCACGCTGGGCAGGTTTAGGGAAGGCCACGGACACCAGTGTGGCTGGTGCAAGTGAGCAAGTTGGGCCATAAGAGACAACAGAGTGAAGCAGGGGCCCAGATCTCATAGCTCCCGGGGGGCACTGTGGGCCTTTGGATTTCCCAAGAGGGTAAGTCCTAGAGGATTTGGGAAGGAGAGATGGCATACTTAACTGTCATTTTTAAAAGATCATTCTATCTAGCCCTAACCAGTTTGGCTCAGTGGATAGAGCATCGGCCTGAGGACTGAAGGGTCCCAGGTTCGATTCTGGTCAAGGACATGTATCTTGGTTGCGGGTAAATCCCCAGGAGGTGTGCAGGAGGCAGCTGATCGATGTTTCTCTCTCATCAATGTTTCTAGCTCTCTATCCCTCTCCCTTCCTCTCTGTAAAAAATCAATAAAGTATATTTTTTTAAAAATTAAAACGATCATTCTAGCTTCTAAGGAGAATAGACCCTCAGAGGGCAAGGATGGTAAAAGGAGATCAGTTAGGAGGTCACAGCAATAATCCAGGAAAGAAATCACGTTGCCTTAGATGAGGGGAATAGCAGTGGAGGTGGTGAGCAGAGGTCAGACATTACATATATTTTGACAAAATCTGCTAATGGGTGAAATGTGGAATGAAAGAAGAGTGAAGGATAACTCCAAGGTTTGGGGTTCTGACAAGTGGAAGAAAGAAGCACACACCGATAAGCAGAAGACTAAAGGCATCATTCATCTTTTTTTAAAACATTACAGCAATGCATGAATCTTCTCAGTGTTTGAGGTACAATTTGCCTTTGTCCATGTCAGCAGGGTGCTAAGTGCAGAGAGTACAAGTTTGATTTACTTCTCAAATTTATTTGAGACCAATTTTGACTACACAAGGCAAATGTAAAATTGTACGCTTAGCTCCAGCCTGGATTAACATTCAATTCATACCCAATACCAATGCTGCTATTAACATCTGTCCCAGGCATACCCACTTTCCAATCCCGCTAAGTCCTCAGTGGCCCTCTAAACCATAACTATCCTACACAGCTTTAAAAAATCTTACAAACTAAAAACAAAGAAGAGACAAGGAAAGAGGGAGGTGAGACAGGCAAGCTAGTAGGTAGTAGGTGGGTAGATAATCCTTACTCCCTCCACTTCCACAACCTTCACTGTCATTCCATTTTATATCTCCTTCCCAGCTTTATGTCAAATGCTCAGTACATTCTGAAGGTACTGTATACATGTGCAAATGTAGGATTCTGGCAGCAGAAAAGGTAAAAATTAGTTGTGAAGTGATATTGTGAACAGAGATGTGAAGAAAAGAATTAAAATGTATTCATTTCTTTAAAAAATACATTTAAAGGTATTACATCACTTTGTTAATATAGAATTGATTTGGGAATGAATCATGAATTATTGCTGAAACTGTTCTCAGCGGTTCTCAACCTGTGGGTCGCGACCCCTTTGGTGGTCTAACGACCCTTTCACAGGGGTCGCCTAAGACCATCCTGCATGTCAGATATTTACATTACGATTCATAACAGTAGCAACATTACAGTTATGAAGTAGCAATGAAAATAATTTTATGGTTGGGTCACAACATGAGGAACTGTATTTAAAGGGCCAGAAGGTTGAGAATCACTGTTAGGTTAAAAAATGATGGGAACTTCCTTTTAGAGAAATAAGGATGACTCCACCTGAACCCATTGATTCATTTTAGCATCACTAAAAGGGAAAAACCAGACATTGTATCCTCATGATGTGATGGAATAAGATATACACAGAACCCTCTAAGAATATTGTTGCCTAAATAAATTCGAAATGGATCTACACAGCTCTGTATATTTAACTACCAATTTGTAGACAATACAAGAGGTAGAGGAACAAGGTAAACAAAACCATTTTAAGGACAAATGACTGTTTCTCCAACAAATCAATGACATGGGAAATGGAAGGGGTGGAGAGACTAGTATAGTATAGGTGACCAGAGAGACACAATAACCAAATACAATTTGGAAACCTTATTTGGATTCTGATTCCAACAAATCAACGATAGCAAGACATCCTTGGCACAAGTGAGAAATTCTGAAATATGGACTCACTACAAGATAACAGTAAGGAATTTGTGTTAATTTTGTTAGCTGCAACACTGACACAGTAATTAAATTTAAAATTAAAAGTCCTAAAAAACTAAATAAAAAGTCCTTATTGTTAATTACTTTTTTTAAAAAAGCTAGAGGAAGAAAACCTGTTGGAGGAAAGAGAAAATAAGATGGAAAATACTGATTTTTGTTGAAACTAAGTTCTCTTTCTGTACTCCTTACTTATTTGTGTGTGTTTGAAATTTTCCTCAATATGATATTTTAAAAAATAAAACAAAATGGAAAACAATAACCCGAAGTTGTATGATTGCAATGCAAACTGTTTAAAAATTATTACTGTTTGCAACTGGTAATTTATGTGAATGGAGTTTTCCTTAATGGTATGCAACGAAAACAAAATACAAAACCGAAATATAAAAATAAATTGGAGACTGAGGCACTTAAAAGATTATCATCTTCATTCATAATCAGTAATTTCAAAGGCGATGCCCAGTTCTGCGAAAAGGCTGTGGTTGCAAAGTGGCCTCCAAATGCTGAAGGAGCTGAGAGGCAGAGAAGGAAGCAGACAAGTCCAGCTCGTCAGACGATGAGTTTAATACGGAACTTAGTACAGAACTGGCCTCCTGGGCCACAGCAGGGCACTCAGTGCCCTCTATGATCCCTGGTTAGAGACGGACCCATGTTCTAGAAAAGGAATTCATGGGTGGTCACGGGGGAACCAAGGGGCCAGATACCAGGAGGCCCTGGCGCCAGGGTGAGCGAAGAGAGATAACACGGAGGACACCTTGCCCCAGAGGATTAATGAAAATTCCATGATTAGCCAGAAGCCTCTGTACACATTCCAGAGGCCAACGGGGGAAGAAGGGAGGTCAAAGATCAGGGTTCCTTCCCTCAGAAGTTAAGCAGGTGGATTACCTTCAAGATGGAGTCAGCTCTGTCCTCACTTGCTCATTATGATAGCTTCAAGATTCAGACTGAGTTTATAATAAGATTATGCTATCAATCAGTATGTAAAATACTTTAATTTTACTAATAAAAACATCTCTCTTACCTGAAGTTCTCAATAAGATATTTTGGAGACAGGGAAGGTCCAACAGTTTAACAAAAAGGGTTGAAATTTTTCTGCCTTAGACTGTTCCTTTCACATATTCACTATGTCATCTTTGCTTTGAACAAAAATGTTATGATGTACAACTCAAAGTGAAGAGGTTGCTATTAAGAATCTACTGAGCAGGCATTCTATGCAGCTGATTAGAGAATGTGATACTCTGCTTTCAAAGAACAAAAAGCCTTGATGGGAAGAACACTTTGACAGCAGACCTCTTAAAAAGAAAAACGGATCACAAAAGTACCTGCACAAAGAGGGCAGGAATTTCCTCAGATAAGAACCCAGAAGCAGTTTCAAGAGTTTTTGCATAAACATGGAAGAGATACCTAGGCCTGGAAAATGTTTGGTACCAAAAGCCTACCTCTCATTCATTCATTCAACAAATATTTATTAGATGACTACCTTGTGCCAGACACCGTTCTGAGCACTGGGGATACAGACAAAAATCCCTGGCTCTACAGATCACAGTCTTAGTGAAGGAAAGATAAAAATATTTTATAAGATAAGTGATAGCCCCAAAAGTAAAGCAGGGAAGGGGGTTAATATTAGAGAGAGGTTCCAATTTCAAAGAGGGTGATCAGGAAAGGCTCACAGAGGTGAAACATGAGCAAAGACTTAGAGGAAGTAAAGGAGTCCATAGTCTCCAAGAAGAAGACTGATTCTAGGCGGAAAGAACAGCCGTATAAAAGCCAGAGGGAGAGTAGGCCTCGTATGACTACGAAACAGAATAGAAGCTAACTGAGCAGATTTAGTTTGCAAGGGAGAGAGGAGTTGGAAATAAAGTTAGAGATGCAACAAGGGGTCGGGTCATGGCAAACCTCACAGACCTCTGCAAAGATGCCTTTTAACTTTGAGTGGTAATGGGAAGCCATTGGAGAGCTTAGGACAAAAAAGAAAGGAAATCCACTCCAGTTTTGTTGTTGTTTTTTGTTTATGTTCTAGTTTTTAATCCCTTTACTGCTGTTGACAATATTAAAAAGGGCATTGAGAGAATAGAAGAGACCAGTTAGAAAGCTTTGGTAGATTGCAAAAATAAAAAAAATAAAAAAAAATGGCACCCAATTCTTCCCAATTCCCGTTTGCACCTTTCTGTACAGGTGACTTTGCTATTCCCCTCATAAAGAGGTAGTCTATTTCTCCATCCCCTGAATCTGGGTTGTCCTCATGATCTGCTCTGACTAACGGGGGGAAATAAAGTTGTGGGAATTCTTAGTCTAGGTCTCTAAAGGCCATGCGGCTTCCACTGGCTCTCTTGCTTCCATTAAACCACCATGTAAAGAAGCGTGGGACAGCTTACCAGACCACATGTAGCAGAGACAAGCCATCTGAGCTGCAGCTTCCAAACCTACCAATCCCCATTACTACATGAGTGAGCCCAGGCAGGACCAGTGAAAGAACTGTCCCCCCTCCCGGGAATAGGTGGTAACAAATAACAAATACTATTACAACATCAAGGACATAGACAAATGGGGGCTCAGAGCAGTGGGGAGTGAGGAGTACTCAGATTCTAGATGTATTTTGAAGATAACAGCTAATGGGCTTTTTCATTAGTTTGTATGTGGATTATGAGAGAAAGAGTCAAGGACGACACCCAAGTTTTTGACCGAGTCATGGAAAGGATGGAGTTTCCATTCACTGAGATGGGGAAGACCACAGGGGCAGCAGGTATAGAAACTCCCAGCAAGCAAAAGCCCTGGTCAGGACGGCTTTACCAAACATTCAGAGAAGAACTAGCACCTGTACTTCTCAAACTATTCAAAAAATCCAAAAGAAAGGAACACTTCCAAGCTCTTTTTATGAGGCCAACATTATCCTAATTCTAAAACCAGATAGAGACACTACAAAGAAAGAGAATTACAAGCCAATATCCCTGATGAACTTAGATGTTAAAGTCCTCAGCAAAATATTAGCAAATCGGACTCAGCAATATATTAAGAAGATCACACACCATGACCAAGTAAGATCAAGGAAATGTTCAGGAATGGAAGGTTGGTATAATATTCACAAATCAATAACCATGATACATCACTTAAATAAACTGAAAGACAAAACTCACATAATCCTATCAATAGATGCAGAAAAAGCATTCAAAAAAATACAACATACATTTTTGATTAAAAGCTCTCAGCAAAGTGGGAATAGAGGCATCATATCCCAGCATAATAAAGGCCATATATGACAAACCTACAGTGAACATCACACTCAATGGGCAAAAACTTAAACTATTTCCCCTAAGAACAGGAACAAGACAGAGATATCCGCTTTCACCACTCTTATTCAACTTAGTACTGGAAGTCCTAGCCACAGCAATCAGACAAGAAGGAAACATAACAGGCATCCCAATTGGAAAGGAGGAAGTAAAACTGTCATTATTCACAGATGACATGATATTGTACATAAAAAACCCTATAGACTCCATCAAAAAACTACTAGATTTAATAAATGAATCCGGCAATGTAGCAGAATACAAAATTAACACCCACAAATTGATGGCATTTTATACACCAATAATGAACTCTCAGAAAGAGAAACTAAAGTTGCCCTCTTAGCGCAGTAGGCAGCTCGTCAGTCTCATAATCAGAAAGAGAAACTAAAAAAAAAAAAAAAATTAAGATACTTAGGAACAAACTTAACCAAGGAGATAACAGACTATTACTCACAAAACTAAAGAACATTGAAAAAAGAGATTGAGGAAGATATAAACCAGTGGAAGAATATACAGTGTTCATGGATTCATAGAATTAACATCATTAAAATGTCCATACTACCCAAAGCAATGTATAGATTCAATGCAATCCCTATTAATATACTGAAGGCATAGTTCACAAATCAAGAACAAATACTCCAAAAATTTATATGGAACCAGAAAAGACCACAGCAATCTTGAGAAAGAAAAACAAAGTTGGAAGAATCACAATACTGGATATCAAGCTATACTACAAAGCCACTGTACTCATAACAGCCTGGTACTGGAACAAGAACAGGCATATAGATCAATGGAACAGAACAGAGAACCCAGAAATTGACCCAAGTCATTATGCTCAATTAATATTTGATAAAGGAGGCAAGCGCCTACAATGGAGTAAAGACAGTCTCTTTAATAAATGGTGCTGGGAAAATTGGACAGGTACAGGCAAAAATATCAAGCTGGACCACCAACGTATACCATACACAAGAATAAACTCAAAATGGATAAAAGACTTAATATAAGTTGTGAGACCATAAAAATCCTAAAAGAAACCATAGGTAGCAAAATCTCAGACATCTCTTGTAGCAATATGTTTGCCAATACATCTCCAAGGGCAAGGAAAACAAAGGAGAAAATAAACAAATGGAACTACATCAAAATAAAAAGCACAGCAAAAGAAACTATCAACAAAATGAAAAGAGAGCCCACTGTATGGGAGAACACATTTGGCAATGATACATCTGATAAGAAGTTAATTTCCAAAATATATAAGGAACTCATACAACTAAACAAAAGGAAGACAAATAGTCCAATGTAAAACTGGGCAAAGGATCTAGATAGAGACTTCTCCAAAGTGGACATACCAATGGCCAAGAGACATATGAAAAAATGCTCAAAGTCATTAATCATCAGAGAAATGCAAATTAGAACAATAAGCCCTGACAGTTTCTCGGTGGTGATAGCATCGACCCATGGACTGAAGAGTCTCAGGTTCGATTTCTGGTCCAGGGCATGTATCTCGGTTGCAGGTTCCATACCCAGTTCCAGTCAGGGCAACTGCAGGAGGCAACCAATCTCTCTCTCTCTCTCTCTCTCTCTCTCTCTCTCTCCTTCTCTCTCTCTGTCTCTCCTTTCCTCTCCTAGCCTCTGCTCTCCTCTCCTCCCTCCCTTTCATTTCACTCTCTAAAAATCAATGGAAAAAATATCATCAGGTGAGGATTAACAACATTAAAAAATAAAACAACAATGAGGTATCACCTCACACCTGTCAGACTGGCTACCATCAAGAAATCAACAAACGACAAGTGCTGGTGAGGATGTGGAGAAAAGGGAATCCTGGTGCACTGCTGGTGGGAATGCAGACTGGTGCAGCCACTGTGGAGAACAGTATGGAGGTTCCTCAAAATATTAAACTACCATTTGACCCAGTGATCCCACTTTTAGAAATATATCCTAAGAAACCAGAAACACCAATCAGAAAGGATATATGCACCCATATGTTCATAGCAGCACAATTCACCATAGCTAAGATCTGGAAACAGCCTAAGTGCCCATCAGTAGATGAATGGATTAGAAAACTGTGGTACATCTACACGATGGAATACTATGCTGCTGCAAAAAAGAAGGAACTCTTACCATTTGCAACAGCATGGATGGAACTGGAGAGCATTATGCTAAGTGAAATAAGCCAGTCAATGAAGGGAAAATACCACATGATCTCACTCATTCATGGATAATAAAGACCATTATAAACTTATGAACAAAAATAGATACAGAGGCAGAGCTACCTCAAACAGACTGTCAAACTGCAGCGGGAAGGCCGGGGAGGGTAGAGGGGCAGAAGGAGGGCGGGGTAAGAGATCAACTGAAGGACTTATATGCATGCATATAAACATAACCAATGGACGAGGCCAGGGGATTGTCAAAGGTGGGGGAAAAAAGGAGACATACGTAATACGCTTTTTAATACTTTAAGCAATAAAAAAAAAAGAAAAGCAAAATTTTGAAAAGTTGTATTTTCTTGCTATGGCTGGGTGGCTCAGTTGGTTGGAATACCATCCTGTGTACATCAAAAGATTGCAGGTTCGGTCCCTGGTCAGGGCATGTATGGCAGGTACCTGATGATGTTTTTCTTTTTCTCCCTTTTCCTGTATATCTAAAAATCAATAAAAACATATCCCTGGGTGAAGATTAAATTTAAAAAAGCTGGCCCAGCTGGCATGGCTTAGTGGTTGACATTGACCTATGAACCAGGAGGTCATGGTTCAATTCCCAGTTAGGGCACATGCCCAGGTTGTGGGCTCAACTCCCAGTGGGGGGCATGCAGGAGGCAGGCAATCAATGATTCTCTCTCATCATTGATGTTTCTATCTTTCTATCCCTCTCCCTTCTCTCTGAAATCAATAAAAACATATTTTTTAACAAAAAGTTGTATTTTCTTGAATTTTCCATGGCCCTAATAGTGATGTAAACAAATAATTCAACTAATGGCTTGTGGACAATATCTAAAAAGTATCACAAGGTTATGAATATTATGTTTCAGGAGAACTATCTAAATATATAAAATGCTAATATGCTAAGTGTCCAACCATCTGACCAGTCACTATGACACGCACTGACCATCAGGGGGCAGACGCTCAACACAGGAACTGCCGTGATGCGCACTGGCCATTTACAGAGAAACAGCACCGTGGACCTGGCACCAACAAACCAACACTCGGCTTCCCCCAAGTGGGACACAGGCCCCGCCACCACTCCGGAGCGACAGCCCACCAAATCACAGCCAATGCTGCTGAGACCCCATGGCGCAAAATGTGGCCCACAACCCAGCCCAGCCCAGAAAACGGTCGCTGTTGGCACCAGGTAATGATATCACATAGCAACGCCTGGCTTCCTCTCCCTAGTGACTAGCCTCCTTGGAATTTCTTCAGCCTAGGAACTCGACTTGCTTTATAGCCAGATGGAAACATTTTACACTATAACCAAATGTCTGTGAAGCATTTTCCCATGCCTCATCTCATTTGATCCTCACAGAAGTCCTGGAGTAGGTAGATAGGAAACTCAGTAG
>NW_005370354.1:437453-437656 GCF_000412655.1 Myotis brandtii
TCATTAGCCAAGATTTAGAAAGCTTAGAAACTTGACCTGACTGAACAGAAGTAAGAAATGGTGGACCTTGAAAATGACTTAATGACTTCTCACTGCACAGAATATATTCAAACACTGCTGCAGTTAAATATTTTACCCTTTGTTCTCCCTGCATGATCTATAATAATAATCTGCTTTGTGTTGATATTTACTGCTGTGTTGCT
>NW_005370354.1:438895-441197 GCF_000412655.1 Myotis brandtii
GGGGGCAAGCAGGCCAGCGGAGGGGGCATTTGGGGGTGAGCAGGCTGGCAGGGGAGGCAGTTGAGGGTGAGCACACTATCACGGGGGGCAGTTGGGGGTGATCAGGCTGTCAGGGGGTAGCATTTGGGGGCAAGCAGGCCGGTGGCGGGGGGCAGCTGGGGGCAAGCAGGCCGGCAGGCAGAGTGGTTAGGTGCAATCAGGCAGGCAGGCAGGCAGGTGAGCAGTTAGAAGCCATCAATCCCGGATTGTGAGAGAGATGTCCGACTGCCGGTTTAGGCCCAATCCCTGTAAACTGGCAGTAGGACATCCCTCGAGGGGTTCCAAATTGGAGAGGGTGGAGGCAGGGCTGAGGAACACCACCTCCCCTGTGCACGAATTTCGTGCACCAGGCCACTAGTATATCTATAAAAGGCTAAGTTGATTTGTGCACGCGTGGTACATATAAAGCTCTTGCTGGCGCCAATCGCATGTGTGTGTTTCGATCTGTCTTGTTGTTCATGAATTTGGTTGACACTTCTATTATAGAGAAAGGGTGAATAGCAATATTAAAATATTTATTCTAATTAATTTCCTTTCAATGTGCATGAATTTGTGCACCAGGCCACTAGTTTTAGATATCATTTTACTCCTGCAGGAAGGCCAAGAGATGTACTTATGAGTACAGTACCATCAATCAGTCAATAAATGAAAAACTATTGTTACATCTTTATGGATATTTTTATTCTCAAACTAATGATTTATTACCTTTTGGTTATCAATTCTCTACTGGAAGCAGCAATCAATTAAAACATAGTAAATTTTAGGTTGATAAAATAATTGTTAACGTATCCACGTATTGATAGATATTAGCCAGGTAATGGTAACTACCTAACATTAACCAAGTAAGCAAATAGCCCAGACAGAGGTTTTAGATACCACTTATCTATAAAAGGGGTAAAATTGCTTTGAAAATTGCATTCATATCCAATTGTTTTTATATCATACCACTATATGTTACATTTAAAAGCTTCTGATTATTATATTTCAAAATTCAGATTAGTCATAGTGCTTTGTATACAGGAGTTGGATGTGAATCAAAATTAAAAACATACACTTGCTTGATAGTCAGAAACTGAATGTGAACAAATTCAAAAAATTTAACACTTAAGCATAAAATACAACCTGCGTTTTTAAAATGGTCAGATCTGTTAACACAATAAACATGCCATTTGCCCCTCCTACTGTTAAACATCTCAAAATTACAGAATATTTCAAACCCATCCTCCTCGCTTTACAGATAGGCCTTCAGACCTAGAGGTCTTTAGTGGTACAGTTAGCAAGATTAGGGCTCTGGGCCGTCATGGTCTGAGGCTTACTAGAGGAGAAAGTAAAAAAAAGCAAGGAGGTCCCAGAAGAGCTCTATCTTATGATATAGGATCATAAGCTTCTGTTCCTAAATCTAGAACCTGAAATTGAACCATCAACAAAAATCCATCTCAAATCTAGAAAAGAAAACTGGCAGATAAACTGATAGAAAAGGCAGGAATGCTCATCTGATTGTAGCTTAAGACCCTGACCATCAAGGCAGCCATCAAAAGGTCTGTTGAATGGGTGAAGATTGCATGATACTTGATAGGATGACTTCATTGATTTCAGAAGCTCCAAATTCAGGAACTAAACTAAGGGATTAGGATGCCACAGCTGAAATTAAAACTCATGGGGAGTAGGTGCAACATAAGTGCAAGTCTCCGAAAATCTCCGTATAGCTTTTGCAGACATTTCAAGACATACATGTATGTGCTATTATGTACATACAGACACATACTATTTCTTAGGGTAATTCCCGCAAATGAGGACCAGAGAACCAGGAGATCTGAAAACAGGCCCTGCTAACCCATAAACCTTTGCACTAAAGTGGACAGGATCTGAGTGAGTCACTAGCAATGAGGAGACAGTCACCCCAGGCCATAAAAGACACGGACAGAAGCCCCTGCACTGCCCTGGACTTGGGAACCAGTCTGCGATGACTGCAAACTACTGCAGGTAAGTATGCAAGGATCACATGATCAGTTTCCGAGTCAGGATCCCGCTGACCTCGCCGCAGGCACCAGAGCCGGCCCCACCCAGGCATCATCGCGCTCTCTAACGAGGAAGGCCTAGTCCCCGTGAGGTCCAGAATCCAGAAAAGACGAGACGAGGGCAAACGGCAAGACCTGTCCCCTGCAGGCCGCCCCACGCCGCGACATGGCCCTGCGGCCACATGCTCCACTGCCCCATCTCCCTGCAGAGCGCCAGGCCCGCAAGGCCTCGGCGGCCCGGCACG
>NW_005370354.1:441558-477826 GCF_000412655.1 Myotis brandtii
ACCGCGCGCAGGTGCCGGCTGCGAGGCTGCGCCGCGGCGGGGAGTTAGCCCCGGGGAAAGCAGATTGAGAACCTGTCTGGAGAGGCCACTGCAGCGCGTCTGGTGGTCCTGTTGGCAGCCCAGACGCGAAGCAGCTTTTGGTAGCTACCTAGGATTTGGAGATTTTGTTTCCCAGGGGAAAAAATAGTACCAATAGCTTAAGGATTCAGAAAATTTGTTGAAGATAACGCGCCGCGGCGGGGAGTTAGCCCCGGGGAAAGCAGATTGAGAACCTGTCTGGAGAGGCCACTGCAGCGCGTCTGGTGGTCCTGTTGGCAGCCCAGACGCGAAGCAGCTTTTGGTAGCTACCTAGGATTTGGAGATTTTGTTTCCCAGGGGAAAAAATAGTACCAATAGCTTAAGGATTCAGAAAATTTGTTGAAGATAACAGTCTTGCCACTCAGTTTTTTCCCTTGTAGCTATTGCTTGGCCAACACACAACACTGCGGCTTCTGAAGCTAACTGTGTGAACGAAAAGGGGCGACAGAGCAGACTGGACAAGTTTAGGGATTATTTGGTGGACCTGACAAGCCCAGAGACTGAAAGTAACTGCACAGCATTGTCTTAGCATAAATTCCTCACTGGGCAGATCATGGTGGGAAGTCAACATTACAGGCCTATAGCTTCCTTCGCAAAGATTAATCTTTACCTTAAGTGAGCCCTGCCCATGGTTTTGTTTTTGTTTTTGTTTTTTTAAAAAAATATATTTTTATTTATTTCAGAGAGAAAGGGAGAGGGAGAGAGATAGAAACATCAACTATGAGAAAGAAACATTGATTGGCTGCCTTCTGCACACCCTACACTAGGGATCTAGCCTACAACCCCAACCAGGGAATCGAACCTTGACCTCCTGGTTCATAGGTGAACACTCAACCACTGAACCATGCCAGCTGGGGCCCTGCCCATTGTTCTTATGCATCTAGGATAATATACCTTTGAAATATCAGAGTAATTTTCTTTTCTAGACCCCTTGAAGGCACAGCTGGCACAGGATCAACAAAGCAGGAGACCACAAAACTCCTCATTGTTATTTTGTTGCCTCCATACCATCTTTATGTGTTATAAATGTTAAATATTAACTCTCCTGTACCCACCAATTTCAAAGAAGCATGTATCTTTCCATTTTCCTTAAAAGCCAATCCTAGAGGTTAACCCCATTTTGCTTTCTCCTACCTCCTTAATCTACCACCAACAAATTTCGTGTAACCTTTCTTACACTTTCTCCTTTGATTCTAAATGTATAAAATAAGCTGCAAAATTGCTATTTTTTGGAACATTTTCTCAATCTGTTGAGATTTTGCTTCTGGGCATGTCCTCAAAACTTTGGCTCAAATAAATTCTTATAAAACTTTCTGAAGGTTTGGACATTCTTTCATCAACAACTGATATATCCATATCCACTTGTTGCAGAGTCGTAAAGGTTGTTTTAGTCCAGATATTTTTGTTGATTTAATGTGGGGAGAACTGGCACTCATAATTTTTACTATTATTGTTATTATTTTTCTCTAATACTTATTGAGTGTCCACCATGCATGAACATACATTTTCACAGGAAGGCTGTAACACATCCAGCACAATAGAACAGAAGCTAGAAGACAGCAGAAAAAATGAGAAGAGATCATGGAATTCTGCTTGTGGATAATAGAACTGGAAATTAGATACAAACAAAAGAATTAAGACAAATTGCTCTAGAGAACCTGACTTACCCAGCAGTTTCTAAATCCTGGCACACCTTTACAAGTATTTGGGGAGCTTTAAAAAAAAATACCAGAGCCTGGGTCCCCATCTCTAGAGGTTATGGTTTAATAGCTCTGATGTGGGGCTTTAGCACTGGTATTTTTCTAAGTTTCCAAAGTCATTTAAATGTACTGACAAGAAGTTTGGCTTCTTATTTCTAGAAAGGATTTGGTTCCCTAACTCCACTTATGAAAAATAATTATGTACCACAGACCATCTTCAGTTCTCTCTATAATTTATTATGCACTCATTCTGTAAGAATTTAAATTAATTTTGAACCTACCCTTTGAGAGAAAGGAGTTTTATAAGGTTTATAATTGACTTCTTAATTTTATGGATTTGGATGATAATCCCCTTTGGCTTTAATAATCCAAAAGCACTATCACTTCTTTTAGGACCTTTTTAATTCTTTAAAAACTTATTTTTCTAGTCCCATACTTCTTGAGATACCTTAATCAAAATTATAATCAAACACTTAATGATGTGAGCAGTACTGTTCTAAGTATATCAACTCATTTAATACACACAATAACTTCATGAGGCAGGTAAAATAATTACCCACATTTTATAAATAAGGAACTTTAGGCATAAAGGTGACGCACCTTGACCAAGAACATGCACCTATCTAGTGGCAAAGCCAAAATTTGAATCCAGGCCTCCTGACTGTCAATGAGTAAATGCACTGCCTTGCTTATAGACAGGCTGGTTTTAGGAGTGTTTGGGTAAATACCCATTTAAAGAGTGATGGTGAAAACAAGTGTTGTTGAAGATGTGGAAAAAAGGAACCCTCATGCATTGTTGGTGGGATTGCAAATTGGTGCAGCCACTATGGAAAAGAGTATGGAGGTTCCTCAAAAAATTAAAAATAGAACTACTTATTACCCAGCAATTCCACTTTTAGATATTTATTTGAAGTAATCCAAAAACACTGATTTAAAAGATATATGCACCCCTGTGTTCACTGCAGCATATTGAATTATAAATTGTAATAACTATGTATGGAGCCAGGTGGGTACTAGACTTATGGGGGGGCGGGGGTGAGAGGTCACTGTAAATTATACAAATGTCTAACCACTATTTGTACACCTGAAACGAATATAAAATAATATTGAATATCAACTGTAATTGAAAATTTTTTAAAAGAAAAGAAAAACTAGTTTTAAAAATAAGAATGATGGTGAGTCTGTGATTTTTGAGATATGCCCTAGATTCGGATTTAGGAGAGGCCTGGGGGATTTAGGCTTTTAAACCTATAGCCTAGAATGGACTTGACTGATTTGCTGCAGATCTTGGGCTAGGCTGGAAGTGCAAGGGTTCACCCCCTTCTGGGTTATACTCACCCTACTTCTGGGATATACTCCTTCCATGCATGACTGTAGTTCAGCAGGGATCATTTCACCTTTTAATTGAATTAGCCTATTGCTATATCAGACTCGACATGAGAGATATGAAGATCAGAGACACAATTCAGAGCCTCAAGGAACAAGATGATACTGAAGACCAAGTCAGTAGCCACCAGATTTATCTGGACAGGAGTTGAAGTACAGACTTTTAAAACCAGAAAGGTTCTCAGAAGCTGCAAGTCCAAGAAAAAGATTTCACTGACAAGAGGTAAAGTTTTTTAATAAATAAATAATTAAATAAGTAAGTAAGTAAATAAATAAATAAATAGTTCCCATCAAGATGGCAGCTCAGGTAAAGGCAATACTCAGAACCTCCCACAAACACATCAAAATTACAACTAAACTACAGAAAATCCATCATTCAGAACCACCTGAAATATAGCTGAATAGAAGTCCTACAGCTAGAGATTTAAAGAAGAAGCCACATTGAGACTGATAGGAAGGGTAGAGACACAAAAGGGCTAGTCCCATGCCCACATGTGGTGGATAAAAATCGGGTGGGATATCTCCACTGCAGAGGTCCCCCTGAGAAGTGAGGGGTCCCAGCCCCACACCAGGCATCCCAGCCCAGGGTTCCAGTGCCAGGAAAAGAAGTCCCCATAACTTGTGGCTATAAAAAACAGCAGGCATTGTAGCTGAGACAGTGGAGGGCGATTGGAGTCCCAGGCAGTTTCTCTTAAAGGGACCATGCACAGTCTTACTCAGACTTACTCCCGCTGAGCTCCAGTAAAGAGGCAGCAGTTCAAAAGGCACAGGGACATTTGGAGAGGAGCTGAATTATCTGCCATCAGGGTGAGAGTGGTGGGGGGAGAGGGGATAGCTTTCTGCCAGACAAAAAATGGTGGCAGAGGCTATTGCTCCTCTATTGCTCCTTTTTTAGAGACACCCCCCCCCCAGCCACACACACACATACACAAAGCTAGCATATGGGTGCCATATCTGAGTATCCATGAACCTGG
Organism: Myotis brandtii; assembly: GCF_000412655.1. NCBI lineage: Eukaryota > Metazoa > Chordata > Mammalia > Chiroptera > Vespertilionidae > Myotis > Myotis brandtii. The sequence goes on from NW_005370354.1 coordinate 445,697, forward strand.
ATCACACTGTTTGCCCCATGTTGGTGATTCCCTGAGTCTCCACTCCATCCAACTTGTGGACCACCCAAGTGGTTTCCAGTGGCTTTTCCATACAAATAGCCTGTCTTGGCTCATGTTTCAGACTTTCCTACCCCCCAGCCACACACACACATACACAAAGCTAGCATATGGGTGCCATATCTGAGTATCCATGAACCTGGATCACACTGTTTGCCCCATGTTGGTGATTCCCTGAGTCTCCACTCCATCCAACTTGTGGACCACCCAAGTGGTTTCCAGTGGCTTTTCCATACAAATAGCCTGTCTTGGCTCATGTTTCAGACTTTCCTAAAATCTCTCAAACAAGCAGCATCTGATCTGTACTTCTCAGTAAGTGGCCCAGACCTGGTACTAACAGCAGCCAGCCTCAGTCCAAAGCTTGGCCTCTCCCAGACACTTCTAAGCTCAACATGCAGATCACTCTGTAGCTTTAGGTCAGGAAGCAGGGCACAGACAGTGGCTGACCTTGTGCCTCCAGGGAGGCCCCAGAGTCAGTGCACCCAGTAGTCAGCTTCAGACCATGCCGGATTGCAACTCAACCACCTCCAAAAGTAACACATTCAAGGGGTAGACACAGCAGCACCAAAGGCCTGCTCCATGGTGTCTGCCCCTGCACAGCAGCTCTGATATAGTGGCAGCTGGTTCTTGTCACAGATCAACCTTGGGATCAATCCCTCTTAGTGACATGTCAACAGCAATCAAGACTCAACTACAACATGACAGTGGACACAGCCCACATGGAGGGCATACCTGGAGTGCCCAGCTCAGGAGACTAGGGAGGCTATGCCCAGCAGACATAGCAGCTCTACCTCATACAAAGAAGAAAAAAAGAATTTAAAAGAATGAGGATACTTTAAGGAGCTTCTGGGACAACTTCAAGCACACCAATATTGTGGGGTTGTTGGAAGGAGAAGAGAGAGAGCAAGAAATTGAAAACCTATTTGAAAAAATAATGATAGAAAACTTCCCTAACCTGGTGAAGGAAATACACATATAAGTCCAGGAAGCACAGAGTCCCAAACAAGATGAACCCATAGAGGCCCACACCAAGACACGTCATAATTAAAATGCCAAAGGTTAAAGACAAAGACAGTACCTTAAAAGCAACAAGAGAAAAGCAGTTAATTACTTACAAGGGAGCTCCCATAGATTGTCAGTTGATTTCTGGACAGAAATTTTGCAGTCCAGAAGGGATTGGCAAGAAACAAAAATCAAGGACCTACAACCAAGATTATTCTACCTAGCAAAGCTATCATTTAGAATCAAAGGACAGATTGAGTTTCCCAGACATGAAAAAGCTAAAGGAGTTCATCACTACCAAACCAGTATACAAGAAATGTTAAAGGGGCTTGTTTAAGAAAAAGAAGAGAAGAAAGATAAAAAAAATATGAATAATAAAATGGCAATAAATATATATCTCTTGTTTAAGAAAAAGAAGAGAAGAAAGATAAAAAAATATGAATAATAAAATGACAATAAATATATATCTATCAGTAATTACTTTAAATGGAAATGAATTAAATGCTCCAATCAAAAGACATATGGTGATTTAACAGATAGTTAAACAAGACCCATATATATGTTGTGTACAGAGACTCACTTCAGATTGAAAGACACAGAGACTGAAATGTGGAAATGGAAACAAAACTAAACAAAAATGCTGGGGTAACAATACTTATGGCAGACAAAATAGACTTTAAAGCAAAGGCTATCACAAGAGATGAAGAAGGATCCAGTAACTCCATTTCTGAGTACTTATTGAAAGAAATCCAAACAGTACATTGATAAGACATATACTTTGATATGTTTATTGCAAAATTATTTACAAAAGCCAGCCAATCTAAATGTCCATCGATAGATGAATGGGTATGCTCTGGCCAGTGTGGTTCAGTTGGTTGGAGCATCATCCTATACACCAAAAGGTAGTGGGTTTGATTCCTGGTCGGGGCATATACCCAAGTTTCAGGTTCAATCCCTGGTTGGGGTGCATGTGGAAGGCAACCAATCAATGTTTCTCTCTCACGTTGATGTTTCTCTCTCTCTCCCCTCTACCTCTCCCTAGAATCAATAAAAAAGTAGATGAATGGATAAAGAAGAAGTGGTGCATATATACATCGGAAAATGACTCAGCCATAAAAAAGAATGAAATCTTGCCATCTGCAACAACATGGGTGAACCTAGAGGGTATTGTGCGGAGTAAAATAAATCAGACAGAGAAAGACAAATGCCAGATGATTTCACTTATAGGTTGATTCTAAAAAACAAAACAAACAAACAAGAACCTAGAGGGTATTGTGCAGAGTAAAATAAATCAGACAGAGAAAGACATATGCCAGATGATTTCACTTATAGGTTGATTCTAAAAAACAAAACAAACAAACAAAGAGAACAGAAACAAAGTCATAGTTACAAAGAACATTTTAATGGTTGCCAGATGATAGAAGGGTTGGGTGAAGGGGTAATAAAAGGTGAAGGGTCTTAGAACAGTGATTTTCAACCTGTGTGCTGCAAGAATTTTTAAAACATGCAATACCTGACTATTTAGTGAGGGGCACTGATCTCTTTTCCCTTAGATCGTCAAATTTAAAAAATGACAACAGCCAACCCAACAATTACCATTTAGTGTGAACGAATCAAAATTTTACCTATTTTTTGTCAGATTGGCAAAAAAATATAGTATATATTTTTTAGTGTGCTACAGAATTTTAGTAATTAGTTTATGTGTGCCATGAAATGAAAAAGGTTGAAAATCACTGATTTTCAGAATAGTCATGGGGTGTAAAGTAGAGCATAGGGAATATAATGAATAATATTGTAATAAGTATAAATGGTCATATGGGTACCAGATTAATCAGGATGGTCACTTCATAAGTTACAGAAATGTCTAATTATGGGATTGTACATATGAAACTAATATAATATTGTACATCAACTGTACTTTTAAAAAATTAAAAAGAAAGGATAATGTATTGAGTTCATTCATTCATTCATAAAAATAAAGTTATAATTTAAAGAACTGTCCTGTTTCTGAATTATGCTTTGATTTTTTTTATATTAAAAATATTCTCTTGTATGAAATGATAATTACTAGATTATAGTTGTTGGGAGTTTTATTATTTCTATGACTTTAAAGTCCTGTGGTAGTTGTAAAAAATTTTTTGATGTTTTACTGATTTAGTTTAATGCCATCAATGTACAGAGAGAGAAACTAAAACTCAGAGGATGAGGTCCAGTCCTCTCTCTACTGCACACCACTGGAAGGACCCATTTCATGTACAGAGCTAGAAATATTTTTTAAGTAATAATAAAATTTTTTAAAAAGAAATCAGGGTCAAGGTTAGACAACAAAGATTAGAACAGGTTCTGATAGGCCAACTGTGTTTTAGCCAGAAGGAAAAGGTGCCTGCTTGCTTAATTAACCAAATTAGCTAAATAGCTTGGTTTTCTGTTGAGCTGAAAGGGGAGAATGGGCCTGAGGGAATAGAGCTACTATATATAGTTATATTGATTGAGATGAAAACTAGGAAAGATCAGCTTGATTGAGTAGGGCATGCCCACATCTGATACAGACATTTGGATATTAGGAGCCCTGCACAAGTGGTTCACTGACAGTCCCCCTTGGGAGAATTTTTGAGAAACAGCAGGAAGAGGGTGGGCTGTCAAAGGGGCAATGGGAGGAAACTCAACTTTATTCATGTAACCTGCATAGCAGGATTTAGGCTTAACACCAGAAGACCCAGTACAGATGGAAATTTCAATCGAAGGATTAGAACAGACTTCAAATTTGTACATTATTTTCTGACTAGTTTTAGATTGAACATGCAAACGAGCTCTGTCTTTTAAATATTCAAGACACCCGTCTTGAAGAGGTAAGCAGGCAGATGGCATTTCCCTGTTTAACTCCTTATATTATTTCCCCTGAAGTAGTTAAGCAGTTAGTTCTCTATTGTACCAGACCCTTTAGCTAAGCACGCTTTTTTGAAGTCAGTATAGAAGGGCCTATTGACTTTAACAACAACAAAAAAAGAAAGAGTAAGAAAAACGTGCCCACTCCCAAATCATTAACTGAACTGAAAAGAATATGCTAACAGAAAAAGACACTGTAGTCTCTGAATCCTATACTGTAAGGGAAGGTCATGTCCCCCACAGCATCAGGAGAGACTCAAAGCCTTGAGCTCAAGCTCAAGCATGCTGGGCCAGCTCAACACGCCCACACATTCATCAGCAGGCAGGAGACTAGGAGGAGAAATTCACAACAGTCACGGAGCTCCACTGTTGACACATAACAGAAAGCAATCTTATTAGATTTAATTAGATGTGAGTGAGTATATGATTCTGATGGCTTCCCATTTCTTTCAGAGTAGAAGCCAAAATCCTTACAAAGGCCAACAAGGCCGTACATGATTTGACTCCCATGCACCCCACACCTCCATCCCCAGCACATGCAGACAGCTTGTTAAATCTTTGGTCTTGCCTTCTACACTCCTCCCCAGCCTTCTCACTGCTACAGGATCTTGACACTTCCCCCACTTATCTTCATGCCTCATTTTAGTGGATTATTCAAGTCATTGCTTAGATGTTACCTTCTGAATAAGACTTAGATGGTAGGATCAGATTAGGAAAATTGAAGGAGAGTTCCATAAGGGACTATACACAAAGATGTGGGCAGGAAGTAAAGAGATCACATGAAAGACTCAGTAACACTGTGGCCCCCAAAGTCACACCTGAGCCTAACAGGGCAAGGGGAAACAGTTACCAAACACAGAGAAGGCTGTGTACACAGATAGGGTCTACCTGACAGGTATTGGACACTTTGGTCCCGTTGCTACAGGACTAAAGGGGTCCATTTGCCTACGCACATCAAAACCCAATAAGACATGAACAGGAGTAAGGGTTTATTTTTAGGAAGTGGCCCACTCTTAGAGACAGGTGAGCTAATGCCCAAAGACCTAGCTTCCAGAATGCTTCCAGATGATGGGTTATATAAGGGAAAAATTATTAATCATTGCGACTAAGGGAGTTAGGGTCCTGGTCATAGTCATGGCCCCTACTTGATTGGTCAGTGCTAGGATAGGGGATAATTGATCATTGCATTTGGTCCTGATGTCAGCCATGGTGTTGCTTCATCTGGTTTTGCCAATTTTCTGGCCCCGGTGCTGAAACACAGTTGCGGCCTAGATGTTATCTCTAATTTGACCAAAACTCTGTCCCTGTGGTCAGCAGACCCAAGGCTTTGTTCCTAAGATTATTTGTTGCTGATCAGAACTTCATTGTCTGGAGGGCTTAATGATTAAGGGAGTGGTCCTTCAAGGGGGAAGGAGGCAGGTGTGTCAGGGTGCTGGATGTGGCCAGTTTGAATCAAAAGGAAAGAAATGAGAAAAGGTCATATTAAAGAAATGAAGTTCCTATGCAGTTCCACCGTGCCCAGTAATTAATATCTTGACCTTCCTCATTGTCCTCTCACCTTTTGATCTTCTGAAGCCAATGGTGCAGTTCATAGAGGTCAGTTTCCTGGGTCACAGTGACTCCAGGGAATTACATATCCAAGAGCAAGTAAATAAAAATTTCCTTTTTTCCATCCTCCAGTCTCCAAAACTTCCCATTGGCTGATCCAAATGGAAGTCAGAGGGCAAGGAATCCCTTTCGGTGCAATCCATAGAGGTCAGCCCAGAGTCCAGTGGAGAGGCTAGCGAGGGGCTTAGAGAGGCTCAGGGAGACTACCGAGCAGGTTGGACAGACAGACAATAAAGTTCACCTATATTTGATACCACTACTTGGGCTGTAGGCTTTATAGGGACACTAAATTACTTTTGAACTTTGCTACTTCATTCCTATTAAGTAAAAAAAAAAAAAAATTAATGTTTTTAAGGTTTGCCCAGATGAGGCAGGATTCAACCTCCTGACACAGCTAACTAAATTAGTTTTGAACTTTGCTACTTCATTCCTATTAAGTAAAAAGAAAAAAAAAATTAATGTTTTTAAGGTTTGTCCAGATGAGGCAGGATTCAACCTCCTGACACAGCTAACACTTGACATAGGGCAGCTCATATGTGAAAGGTGACCTCCTGAGAGACAGCCATTTAACTGGCGCCTGACAGCTTCAATTATGACTAATGGATCCATTCAGTGGCCATCATGCCCTGTAATCACACCAGTTAGGATTTTTACAACCTTTAGAGCTTATTTTAATTTCTCTCTTTTCTTCCCCCTGTACTTTTTAAAAAACAGATGTTGCTTTATATCAGAAGGTAGAAATAGAAATATGAAAATAATACTTAGCTGGTAGTAATTGCTGCTTATCACCAGGAATATTTTCTTGCACAACATAATAATACTGGCAGATAATGCTTATATCAATAAACTTTGCTTATATCAATAAACACTTATAAAATGTTCCTCTTGATTCACGCTTCCATCTGAGTAGGTTAAGAGGGTGCTCTTCATCTTGCTTCTCTTTTTGTGTCTAGTTGTTAAAATGGAGTCAGTAAAGATCAAATAATTCTGGGGTCATTTTCCCCCCTTATGACTAAGTGTTGTAAGTATTGAGTAATGAACTCTCAGTAAAACGAAGAGAACTTTGTCATTACGATTTAACACCTAATTCTAAAAAAATTACTAAAGAAATAGAAATAAAAATGGACTTTTCTCTACCCTATTAACCAGGAAATGCATTTATTTACAAGAAACTATGCAATTAAATCACATTTCACTCAGACGTTATTTGAGAAACTTAGCTCTCCCAGGAAGAGCAACAGGAAAAAAAGGCTGCACTCCCTCTTCGCTGTCTGAACACTTCAACCTTTTGTAGCGGCGTCTACAAACAACTAAGAAAATGAACAATTCGGCTCCACTGGTATTATCTACATCAGAATGATCTCTTTGATAAATACAATGAAGAAAGAATCCCTTCTCTATTAGGGAGATAGGGAGTTTGCTTTTTGACTGATTTTGTTGTTTTGGACTTTTTTTATTTCTTTATTCTTTGGAAGTCCAAGGTTTTTCACACATAAACTTGCCACAGCCTGAGCCTGGGGCGTTACCTCCTATACAGCAGTGACCATGTGCAAAAGGTCTTCAGCTGTAAAGCACCTAAAAGATACTCAGAATTTCTGTAGTGGTTTCCTTGGTAATTCCTTTTTGTCCTTTCAGGGATGTTCCTGGACTCCAGGCTAACATCATAGAATTAAAATGAAAGACTCATTGTCAGGGATGTGGCCAAGAGTGGGATGAATTTGGGGTGGGGTTAAAACATGAGCCATTTACTGGTTAGTTTTCCTTTTATAGTTTAAATCTGCAATTATAAAATTAGATAGCACACTCCGTTTATTGCTTCTGGGTTAACAACTCTATAGACTTTCCTTTCACTTTAAGAGCCTGACAATGAGAATTATATAAGACTATTTCAATTTCAGATGAATAGGTGAATGACTTTTTAGCTTTTCCTAAAGTATATAGCCTAAGGGACTTCAAATTTAAAACAATCCTTTATTTTCCTAATAAAAATATGCAAAATTAGTGGGTGTATTGTTGTGCTTTTTTTTTGGCCAACTAGAATATGTAATATTTTAGGAACATTGAAGAAATACTAAAAAATAATTTAATAATTTATTTTACACACATGTTTATAATATCATGTTATTTAATATCATTTTAGAATGTTTTCCTATATATTTATTAAACAATTTAATTCAAACTCATCACTGGCATCTACATCATCAGTATTTTGTCAATAATACAGCCACATTTTAAATCATTATAATTTTCCAGCACATCATTTTCACTTTCATCTAAGTTGCTTAAGGTTAAGTACTTATTTATTAAATCTATATATGAGCTCTCATTGGAAATTTTATTCTAAGTCGTAAGTACCTAGCAAACTCTTTCTCTCTTTCTTATTCTCTCCATCTATCAATGTAGTCCTATCACAATTTGGGGTTAAATCAATATTCAGTGTTTACATTATTATAATTATGTTAATATTACTCACAGTTGAGTTACCTTGTGTGCAAGAATATTTTCATTACTGTACAATTTTTTGTTTATTTTTTTCTGGTATTACTGATTACCTCATTTGTTTTCATTGCTTTGTCTTCTATGTATCTATTACTAATTTACCCTCAAACTCTCAAAGAAAACCGTAAAGCTTTGTTCAAAATGTCAAAACACATCAGGTAATCTATATGTTTTATTTTTTATGGGCAAAATCACTCATGAATCTCTTTTTCTTCCTGTATTATCCTAAGGACTCCTTTCTTTGTAGTCCTTGTCATCATCATCATCAAAATTCCCTTCACCTCTTTCCATTGATGGATCTCTTTCTCTTACCCCCCCTCCCCCTGCCACTTCTTCTTTTTTAGTTTACATTTTCACTAGTTTCCTAAGAAAGGAAGGGACATACAGTTTTTGAAATCTTGTATTCTGAAAATGACACATTATTTTTTCATGTTGATTGATAGTTTAGCTAGGTGTAGAGTTCTAAATGAAAATAAATGTACCTGCAGTTTTAAATGTGTTGTTCCATTATCCTCCAGTGGTGCTCTAGAGAATTCTGAAGTTATTGTGATACCCAATTATTTTCAGGTAAGTTGTTGGTTTGTCTTTGGAAATTTTAGATCTTCTCTTTATCCCTGATATTCTAATATTTTATCTTGATATATCATAGTGTTTGTCTCTTCTCTTACTTTGTTGGGCTGAGTATGAAAAGGGCACAGCATGTTTTTTAAATAAGAAAATTCTAACCAACTAGCTCTGGAAATTGGTCTTAAATTATTTCTTTAATAATTCTTTCCCACTATTTTCTCTGCTTGTTATTTTTTTCTTTTCTATTAGTCAGATGTTAACCCTTCTAATTTGTTTCTTTTATTTTGTTAAAAAATGAAATTCAGCCCTGGCCAGTGTGGTTCAGTTGGTTGGAACATCGTCCCATGCACCAAACAATCACCAGTTTGATCCCCAGTTGGGGTGCAGTCGGAGTACTTGCAGGAGGCAGCCAATTGATGTTTCTCTCTCACATCAAAGTTTCTCTCTCCCCTCTCCATTCCTCTCTTTTAAAAAAATCAATAAAAACCATAGGCAGTCACACACATCAAAACATATGGTTCCTGCCGACAGGGTCTGTATAGTTATCAGATTTCCTGTGCGATGGCTCCATACATGTAAAAAACATCAATAAAAAACAAACAACAAACAAAATTCAATCAAGTAAATGTGAAGATCTAATTGGCTTTATTAAGTGTCTCATGAAGGGGACAGCACCCCATCTAGCTGCTAGAGGCGCGCTCAGAGGGGTTGTACAAATGGAAGGTTTTTGTACAAAAGAAGAGTGGGGCAATAAAACTACTAGCAAAGAAAGGATTCTTTTGGGCCTGGGGCATTTTTTTTTTGAGGGGGAGAGAACTGGAAGGGTTTTAATATGCACTTGTCTCTTCTTTCTAGAGGAGATGAAGAGGGCTCACTTGACAGATTACCCCATGGTGTTAATCAGAACATTTTAGACTGGTTGATTAATATTATGTTCCTGCCAAATGTTGAAACAGCAATTAAGTCAGGTATTAAATCTGGGTTTAGTATCACCAGCTTTAGCACAAGTGATGCCATTTGGGGCCTGTGGTTTTCTCTTCCACAATCTAAAACATATTTTACATTGTATTCTTCTAGGGCAGTGGTCGGCAAGCTGTGGCCCCTTGAGTGTGGCTCTTCCACAAAATACCACGTGCGGGCGCGCACGTACAGTGCGATTGAAACTTTGTGGCCACACTCAAAGGGCCAAAGAGCCGCATGTGGCTCGCGGTTTGCCGACCACGGTTCTAGGGTGATGAAAAATTTTGGAAATTAGAGAGAGGTGGTTGAATAACATGATGAATGCGCTAAATACCACTGAATTGTATTCTCTAAAATGGTTATTTGTATATTACGCGAAATTCACCTTAACTAATTTTCTCTCTTATTCTTCATCTCTTTGCCTTTTTTGGTCCTACCTTCCTGGGAACTTATAGACTTCTAAATGTCTGTTTCTGTATTTTCACTTTTTAAGAGACTTTTGCATTCTGTACATATTTTTATAAGACACTGTTAGTAGTTTATGAATGTAATACTTCATCTTTCTGAAAGATTTCTTTTTCCATAATTGTTTTTGTTTTATCATTCTCCCTGAATTTTTTCTGCTTTCCCAGAATTCTTTTTTTAATATATTTTTATTGATTTCAGAGAGGAAGGGAGAGGGAGAGAGAGATAGAAACATCATTTCCTGCCTTCAAAATGTTATTAATATCTCTGATCTGCTATTATCACCTCTCCTGTTCTTTTATCTCTTTACTGCCATTATTTAAAATATATTTTTATTGATTTCAGAGAGGAAGGGAGAGGAGAGAAAGACAGAAACACCAATGATGAGAGAGAATCATTGATTGGCTGCCTCCTGCATGACCCCCACTGAGGATTGAGCCTGAAATCCAGGCATGTGCCTTGACTGAGAATCACACTGTGACCTTCTGGTTCATAGGTCAACACTCAACCACTGAGGCATGCCTGCTGGGCTCTTTACTGCCATTTTCACTGCTGTTTTCTAAAAGTGGCAGAGAGAAATTCATATCTTTGTTCCACCAAATTTAATTGGAAACCGGTATTTCTTTTTAGGTGAATCGTACAAAAAAGTATGTTTTTGTTTTGGTTTTTAAATATATGTTATTGATTTTTTACAGAGAGGAAGGGCCCTCTCTCCTCTGTAGAGAGTTAGAAACATCGATGAGAGAGAAACATCGATCAGCTGCCTCCTGCACACCTCTACTGGGGATGTGCCCGCAACCAAGGTACATGCCCTTGACTGGAATCGAACCTGGGACCCTTCAGTCCACAGGCCGATGCTCTATCCACTGAGCCAAACCGGTTAGGGCTTGTTTTTTAATTTTAATTTTTTTAAAACTTATTTTTATTGTTGAAAGTATAACAGATGTCTCCCCTATTTTTCTCCATTGACCCCCTTCCACCCTGCTCCCTTCCCCAAAAAGTGTTTTTGTTTGTTTCAAAAAGTATGTTTTAATGACCAAAAAATGCTTTTAGTTTAAGGTCATACTCCCCCACACTAGGAATAAGGACTATGGTAAAGCTTTTCTTTTGGACAATGGAAATATCAGAATGAAGTAAAAATGCAGAGATATGAAGGGATGGGAGATAAGCAAAGATTCAACTGTGTTCCAGCCCATGGTTCTAGTCATCCCTGATGTTAATCCTGTCTCTTTTTCCAGAAACGTAATTCTTTTCTCTTAATTCTATGAGCCTCCTCAATGTCCTTCCAATAATTTCCACTGCTTTCCTCTCTCTATTTTTAGCAACAAAGGAATTAAGATTAATAGGTAGAAGTGAGATTAGAATTGGTTTAAAATGAGTGATATAAAATACAGCAGAATAACCATAATAAGAAATAGATAAGAGTGATATAAAAAAAAAACCTACAAAATTTTACTGAAGAACATAAAAGAAGACTTGAATAAATGGGAAGTCCTGCCATGTTCCTTAGTAACAGTGACAATTATAAAGATGTCAGTTTTTCTTAATTAATTTATAGGTTTAATGAAATTCCAATCAAAATCCAAATAGAATATCATTAGAAGCTTGAAACGGTGATTCTAATGTTGATTGGCTAGAAAAAATAGAGAACAGCCAAGAAATTTTTGAACAAGGAAAATTGATGAGGGTAACAATGAACACCTACGGGGTGCCCTCTTTGGCTTAAAGTATTCTATAGTGGTGCCTCTCTAATTGCCTCTCTGGTTCAAGGTGATCCTTGACCCTGGCCACATTTGATTGGTCCATGGATATTCTCCCTTTCGCCTAAAGCAGTGATGGCGAACCTTTTGAGCTTGGCGTGTCAGCATTTTGAGAAACCCTAACTTAACTCTGGTGCTGTGTCACATACAGAAATTTTTTGATATTTGCAACCATAGTAAAACAAAGACTTATTTTATATATTTAAATGCCATTTAACAAAGAAAAATCAACCAAAAAAATGAGTTCGCGTGTCATAGGTTCGCCATCACTGGCCTAAAGTAACTCTGTTGCCCACTGACTGGGAATTGAACCTGCAACCTTTTGATGTAGGGGCTGACGCTCCAACCAACTGATCCACACTGGCCCCAAAGACTCTTAATAAAAGGACTTTCCCCACAGTGTTTTAAAAGATATTAAAACAACACATAAACCCTAGCTGGTTTGGCTCAGTGGATAGAGCATCAACCTGCGGACTGAAGGGTCCCAGGTTCAATTCCGGTTAAGGGCATATGCCCTGGTTGCGGACTTAATCTCCAGTAGGGGGCATGCAGGAGGCAGCAGATCAATGATTCTCATCATTGATGTTTCTCTTTCCCTCTCCCTTCCTCTCTGAAATCAATAAAAATATATATAATAAATAAATAAATAAATAAATCAATAAATCAAACAACACATAAAACAGAGTACTACTAGTATAAACACATATACACATATTTATGGAATGGGATAAATAGCCATAACTAGAAGCATTATGTATGAAATGATGTAAATTATAAAGTTGGCATCACATTTCAATGTTTAAAAAATTATGCAAAAAATTGGCTAGCTGTGATAAGTTAAATTGCCAATCTACAGCATATACCTCCCAAATTGAGATGTTAAATTTGAAAAATGTTCAATATAAAATAAATCAAGCAAATATTTAAAAATGTGCCTGAAACATAACCAATATTTGCCAAAGTATGGCTATAAAGCTAAAAGAATATTTAGGGAACTATTTAAACTATTTACTTCTTCTAGAGCTGAAGGAAAAATTGTCTAAGCATAAAATCAATGGGCTAAGTCACAGGGGAATCAAAATTAAAGCTTGGACTACGTAAACAATTTAGAAGAAACCATAAAAAATTGAAAAGTAAATTACACAGTAAAAATATCTGATACAAAGTGAGTAGCAGTTTAAATCAATAAGGAACGCACTGAAACTTCAATGGGAAATGTTGTAACAACAATGTACAGACAAATGTCAAAAGGAGAAATACAAATGACCAATAAATATGTGAGGCAATTCACCATTAATAATTACAAGATAAAATGAGGCTTCACTTCACTCCTATTCTCCCTCCCCTCCGCCTCTGCCCTGCCCCGTTTGCCTTGCTAATCCTGTTGAGTAATTCAGGTCTCAGTTGAGACCTCAGTTATCAAGAGGCCCTGTTAGTTGCTGGTATGGTGATTTGCCTAAAGAATTTTGTTATGGTTATCTGAGCTTGGGATAAGGATAAAGAGAATCCATGTTGAATATGTTTTGATTTGGAATATAGTGTTTTGGGTAAGTGAGTTAGAGATGATATTTTGCTGGTCAGCAAGACCTGGTCACAAAAATATTTTCATTCCTAATTAGTTTAAACATTGCCTCTGTAAGTTAGCTATAGCAGCATATCAGTAATTTTTAAGCCCTAGCTCCTCTGAGTGGTTCTAAGGAGTAAATAAGCAATTGAAAAGTAAGCCTATATTTATTTAACTCTTTGTAGATAAATTACATAAAGTAAAATGCACACATCTCTGTAGAGTACAGTTTGATGAATTTTGACCACTGTATACACCTGGGTAACTAACACCCCAGTTGAGATGTAGAATTTTTCCATTACCTCAGATAGTTCCTTTGTGCCTCTTTAGTTAGTCCCTTCACAAGGCAGCTACTGTTCAGATTTCTATCACAATCCATTAGTTTTACATGTTCTTGAATGTCATATAAGTAGAATCATAAAGCATATGTGCTTATGTGGCTAAATTACCTTCTTTTGCTCAACCTATGTTTTTGAGATGCATGCATATTGTTGAATATGTGGGTAGTTCATTCTTTTATCTTTAAAAAATATATGTTTTATTGATTTTACAGAGAGAGGAAGGGAGAAGAAGAGAGAGAGAGATAGAAATATCAATGAGAGAGAAATATTGGTCGGCTGCCTCCTGCATATCCCCACTGGGGATCAAGCTAGACCAGGACATGTGCCCTGACCAGGAATGGAACCAGGAACCTCTGTGTACAAGTGTCCACGCTCAACCACTGAGCAACACCGACCAGGCCATTAATTTTTTCTTGCACAGTATTCCAATGTAGTGTATGAATTGCTATTTGTTTATCCATTTTATCAGTGCTTATGTTGGACTTATGGATTGTTTCCTGTCTATAATGATTAAATATTTTTACATAAGTCTTTTTATAAACATATGTTTTCATATTTCAAATTTAATAAAAATATAGACATTAAATATAACTGGATCATAGAATAGGTATATTTTATGTTATTGTTGGAAACGGCTAAACAGTTTTCCGAAGTGTTGATACCATTTTGTACTCCACATACTAGAAATGTAGGCAAGTTCTGGTTGTTCCACATCCCCACCAAATTCTGGTATCGTCAACCCTCCCCCCCATTTCTTTTTGTCAATCTTTTTAATGTTTGCCATTCTGGAAGTGAGACATGGTATCTCGTTGCAGTTTTAATTTGCATTACCCTGAAAGCTAAGAATGTTATGTACCTTTTCTAGGTTTCTATTCTGGAAATCTTAGGGTGTGGCCTTCATCACCATTCTTACAAAAGGGCTGCTGGAGCTCTAGTGGTCACTCTGAATTGTTGGCAGAAAAAAGAACAAGGATCCAGGTCCTGAAGTCAGGCCTCTGCTGAGTCTTTCCCAGAACCCCATCTGGTGGCTTCCGCTTACATCTCATTGGTCAGAATTATGTCACATGGCCACTCCACTGGGCAAGGAAAGCTGGGAAATGCAACTTTTAAAAGTTGGTCTTCTGCGTATCGATTGATGTCTAACAAGCCAACTCAAAACTTAGTGGCTTAAAATGAAAAAGAGTTTTTCTCACAAATGTGCCATTTGGGCAAAGCTCAGCAGAAATGGCCCGTCTCTGCTCCACTTGGCATCACACAGCAGCAGTTGATGCTGGATGTGGGCCAAGAAGACTTGAACTTGGAATGTGGTTAGAACACCTACCCAAGACCTTTTCATGTGGCTGCTCGGCTCCCCACACTATGGTGGCTGAGTCCCAAGGGTGAGAGTCCCAGGAGAGACCCAGGGGAAACCATATTGGCTTTTATGACCAAGGCCTGGAATTCACACAGGGTTACTTGTGCTGTACTCCATTCCCCATGACAACCCTGCCCAGGTTAAAGGGGAGGGAAAATAGATTTTACCTCTTAGTGGCAGATTCTAGAAGAACATGTGGGATCAAAATATTGGTGTGGTCATTTAGAGGAAATACAATCTGCTACAATGGGGCATGTCATTTGCTTCCCACCAAAGTAGGGTTCTCTTAACAGGAAAAACATGGTTAATAGATAGTGGGTAGGCAAAGTAAGTTTCTGTCATGTTCCTTACACATATCACACTATAATTTTTTGCTTTGCCACTGGACTACTAGTATAATCTCTATGAGAGCAGCAGCCAGGCTTGTCAATCTTGTCAATTATTGTTTCCACAGGGCCTAAGAGAAAATAGGTATTCAAGAAATATTTGTCAATGAATGATTATTAAACCAAGTAAAATTTTATAGAGATGACCAGTTTTAGAAAACTAAACTGTGATATAAACATTAGGAAAGAATAAAAGAATTGAAATTTTAAAAGTTGCTAATCTCCAGTCTAATAAACATTTGTGCTAAGGATTAAAACAAATATCCTTATTCCATTTTTTAAAATTAAAAAAAAAAAACACCCAGAAAAAAAAATATTAACTTCTAAATTAGAAATGTGTGCACAAATCAGTTCTGTCTGATTATTGTGTGGAAGGAAGGGCCTCTTAAAAAGGATAAAGCATGCTTCAGTGGGGTGATCAGGGACTACTGGCCAGTCCCTTGAGGTTTTGCACATATTTTTTCAAGTTGGTTTGGAATACCAACCATTGACCATTATTTTCTATTAGAGGCCCAATGCATGAAATTCGTGCACTGGTAGGGTCCCTAGCAGCTGCTGGCTGTCGGCCGGGGCCTCCCTCCCTTCCCCCAGCCAGCCCTGCCCCCTGGTCAAGCTCCCAGAGGGGACAATTTACATACTACCCTTTTATTATATAGGATGCCTCATCTTATTTCATTACTGATTTCTCTCTTCCCAGCCATTTTAAAGCAAATTTTAGACCAATATAATTTTATTCATAAATAGTTACATATATAGTATATTACAATGAAGCCATCGTGTTAGTGAATGTGGTCCTTTGGAGCTCAACAAAATCAGCCTGCACTGAGACCCACTGGCATCCTGCCTTCACCCACCCCACCCCGTGCCCTTCCCCTTGATCAAAGATTGATAAATCTAAATTGTTCCTGTGCACTGAGAAGATTCCATGGACTGGTGATATAAACATGCCTTCAGGCAGCTATTTGGGTGAGCAAAGAGACTGTGTTGCAGTTGGCATTCTGAGACCAGCTGTTGCCACTTGATAGACATGTAAACTTGATCAAAGCATTGAACTTATAGAGCCATGTCTAGGTTTTTCTCTCTGATTAAATGTGCCCTTCCACTTGATCAAATTGTTGTGAAGCTTAACTAAGATAATAGAAGTGAAAACCATGTTGTCCTCCTTATCCTGGTGTATGCAGCAACTAAACCATGTTAGAGAAGATGTTCAATGAGGCTTTAGTGCAGGGCCTTGTTTGCACACAGGAAACCCTGTGCCTTCTTTAGAGAAGAGAATCCAGAACCTTCCATGAATCCACAAGTTCCTGGGCACCAATTCTCAGAACAAGGCTAAGTTTAGGTCCTGATAGAGATTGAATCTTGAAGATGAGATGCTAGGCAACCCAAACTGTCCATCATGAACTGGGTATTATTTATTGAGTCATAAAGTTGGAGCAGAATAAGGCTCAAAAAAAGTCAGTCTGAAAACTCAATAACATTACATGAACAGGTGACCCACACTCCCACAGTTGCTCCTATTGCCTTACCAGCTCTTTCTCAACCCACATCTGTAGTCTCATGGGAAATTATGACTATTTCACAGGGGAAGAAAAAGTGCAGGCTTAGTTGCAGGTGGGTTTGTATGATATGACCACAAGTGAACAGCTGGTCTTTTACATTTTCTCTCAGGAGTAAGTCTGAAAGACAGGTGATGGGAAATTTTTCCAATAGGCAGTTGGTACATCTGTTGCCCACTTAGTGCAGAAGGGAAGGAAGGTAGCCTGGGGCAAGAAACTATACCAATTTACAATCAATGGTTAATGAATTGGAAAGAACAATAAACTTGCAAAGAGCAAGATTAGAAGACTGGTGACAAGGTCTGGTTCTCTGCCCTCCCCCATCTTTGCCTTCACTCACTTCCCCTCTGGTCTTGCTGTTGTTTTCCACACTTTTTTCCTTTTCATGTTCCTTATGATTGAAACTACCAGTCTTCACAGAGCAAACCAATGTCACCAAACACCATCCTATACTTGTAAATAGGATGTTCACCTCTCTCCACACAGATGAGCTCCAAGAAATTGGATTTAAATGATACCTCACTATGTACCTTTAATTTGGGAAACATGAGGTGTGTTCTCAGAAGTGGACTATTGTGTTTTGTTCTGACTCAGGAGCCATCCACTGTTCACAAGGTATGGCAAACGCAGCCTGGATCCAGGCTTGTTTCTGAATCCCAGATCTAGATATTAGCTGTGTGGTCTTGAGCTTCACTTCTCTAAACCTCTAGCTTACTCATCTGTGAAATAAAGATAATGAGATCTACCTGATAAGATTCTATGGGAAGTAAATACCAGGGGATATAAAACAACATAAGACACAGTACATGGAAAATAAGAGCTCAAAACTTCCCTTTTTTCTTCTCCATCTTGTACATAATACTAGATGCCTGCAATCAAGGTACATGCCCTTGACCAGAATCGAACCTGGGACCCTTCAGTCCGCAGGCTGATGCTCTATCCACTGAGCCAAACTGGTTAGGGCCAGAGGTTCTTCTTTAGTGTGGTGGTCGCATGACAAAGCAATTACGATGATTGAGGGGAAAAGGCCAATAGACACAGACAACAAAAAGTTTCCTTCATGGTCATGGATACAGAAACTTACAGAAACAGACAAAGCAAGAAACAACATGGCATGCTCCCAGTTGGATTTACAGACTTTTCAGGTTGCCATAGCCCCCACTTGTGAAGAGTGAGACATCTTTGCCATTCTCGTGGGGAATTTCCAATCTTCCCTCTGCCTGATTTTCTGGAAACGTTGCAATTACCATGTCTGCTCTACAGCTGCAAGCAATTGGTGCAAATTAACCCTAGCACATTCTGGAGTGTTTATTAGAAGACGAGGTGAGCTGAAGGTGAATCTTCCAAGTGCAGCATCTTGTAAAAGGCCCAGGTTTCCGGGTTGCTTTTGTTCGATCTATTTTTACATAAGGTGTTTCCACACTTATTAGATTATCCCTGCATTATTGTGAGGGCGAGAGCACCTTAGTAGCATGAAGTCTGGAGTCAGATTGCCAGGGTTTGAACTTTTGGGTGGCCACCCATCCTGATTTTCCCAGGACTGAAGAGTTCTACTGGGGATGCAGGACTTTTCAAAGCACACTTCCAGGCAAATTGGGACAGTGGGTCACCCTAGATCAGCGGTTCTCAACTTGTGGGTCGCAACCCCTTTGGCGGTCAAACGACCCTTTCACAGGGGTCGCCTAAGACCATCCTGCATATCAGATATTTACATTACGATTCATAACAGTAGCAACATTACAGATATGAAGTAGCAACGAAAATAATTTTATGGTTGGGTCACAACATGAGGAACTGTATTAAAGGGCCAGAAGGTTGAGAACCACTGTCCTAGATCTTTGTTACTCAGTAGCTTAGTGACCTTCCACAAGGTACTAATCTTTCAGTGCCTCAGAGTACTCAGGCCTAACACGGAGAAAATAATAGTATCTCAACCTCATGGAAGTACGAAGAAAATAATAGTATCTCAACCTCATGGAAGTATTATTGGGGTTAAAAAGTTAATATTTGTAAAGTACTTATAACAGTGTCTGGCATATATAAGTGTTTGTTCAATTTAAAAAATTAGAAAACATGTTTTACCTTGGGCATAATCTCAGTGTCCAAGCAATGCTTTCATTATCTTAGGGATTTCTAAAAGTACATTTCTCATTTATTTCCACATTTATAATACGCATATAAAAATTCTGACTTGTCAAGTTTTTACCATCTAATTTTCACATATAACAATACATACTCAAAAGTAACATTTCCATAGTAATGTTGAATGACAAAATGGTATTATATAAAGTGATGTGAGTAGCAGACGAAGACCCCTGATTGTGAAGAAAGTCTTCTAACCCGCTAACTCTCCTTTCTGTTCTCACGCTACTTTATTATTTTATTTATTGATTGATTTTTTCTTTTTTTGAGAGAGAGAGATTTGTTGTTCCACTTGTCTATGCATTCATTGGTTAATTCTTGGCCGGGGATTGAACCTACAACCTTGGTGTATGAGGATGACGCTCTAACCAACTGAGCTCCCCAGGCCTGGGTGCTGTTATGCTACTTTAAACAAAGCTCCATTATAACTAATATAATGTTATATGTCAATTACACCTCAATAAAATAAACCTCCATTATAATAATTACTGTATTGCTTTAGAATTGTATGTCTATTACTACATGAAAGAGAATGTGAAAGGGGTGGGATGAGCACAAAGGGAGAGACGGTGCCGCAGCTAACAGCATGAAGGGACAAGAGAGTGTAGACCAGTGGCTGGTAACATTGCACTCTTCCGCCAGAAATGAGAGACCCAGTGAGCGGGAGACTAGCCACCCTTTCTCAAATGGAGGGGAGTGGGGAATGGTGGAGAAGGCAGTAAGAAGTGTTCACTCCCACATTCTATCTAGGGAAGGAAAAGAGAGATAGATTAGGGATTTTTCTCCCTACCCACACCTTTTTGACTAAAAGCCCCCTCCTTTAAAATATTTGTTAATATTTTGAAGCTTTAATCCTTGGGGCTCAAATCTAGAGCAGTGTTCTTTTTAAAAATATATATATTTTTATTGATTTCAGAGAGGAAGGGAGGAGAGAGATAGAGATAGAAATGTCAATGAAGAGAGAGAATCATTGATCAGTTGCCTCCTGCATGCCCTCTACTGGGGATGGAGCCTGCAACCCAGGTACGTGCCCTTGACCTGAATCCAACCAGGGACCCTTCAGTCCGCAGGCTGACGCTCTACCCACTGAGCCAAACCAGCTAGGGCTAGAGCAGTGTTCTTGACAAAGAGTGAAGTCCATGCAAACTTAAATATTTTAAATTAACAGTATGTTGGTTACCAGAGGGAAAGGGATAAAGGGGGTCAAATATATGGTGACAAAGGAGATTTGACATTGGGTGGTGGGCACACAATGCAATATACAGATGATGTAGCACAGAATTGTACACTTGAAACCTATGTAATTTTATTTAATGTCACCCCGATAAATTTAATTTTAAAAATATTTCACTAACACCAAAAAATAAGATCTTCAGGGGTTTTTTGAACCCCATGAATAAGACCTATAGATTCCCCCCAATTCTTCTTAAAATCATCCTTTCTTCTCCCATATGTCTTCTGCTCTATTCAGCGAGGCAGCCCAGTACCTTCCCTCCTCAGAGCCCACTCTCAATTCCTCACTCCACTACATTTCACGCTCAAGCCTAGAGGCATTTCTTCCTACTCCACTTTTCCTATACCCCTGAGCACCTTATTATATAAATGGACTTAATTGCTTTGCTAAATTGTTGCCTCCTCCTAGGAATATCCTCATGTTCTAAATCTGTGCTGTCCTTCCAACTTGCTAGCACCATTGTGGCTACTGAGCACTTGCCACATGGCCAATCCACTTTGAGATATACTGCTACTGTACAGACACTGAATTCAAAGACTTACTATGAAAAAAGATTGTAAATTATCTCATTCATAAGTTTTATATTGATTGCATATCGAAGTGATAATATTTGAATATGTTGTTTTAAATAAAACATATTAAACTTAATTTTATCTGTTTCTTTTTCTTTTTAAAAAATGTGACTACTAGACTATTTAAAATTACATACGTGGCTCATATTACATTCCTATTGAACAGTACTGTTCCCAATCAGGTCAGCAAACATTTTCTGTAAAGGCCAGAAGGGAAATATTTTAGGCTTTGTGGGCCATATGGTCTCTGTCACAGCTACTCCATTCTGCCCTTTTGGTGCAAAGAACAGCCATAGATAATAAGTAAACTAATGGGTTTTACTATGTTCCAATAAAACTTTCTATGTAGACACAATAATTTGAATTTCAAATAATTTTTACGTCATGAAATATCTTGAAAAGTTTTTATTTAATTATTTAAAATTTAAAAGCTTTACTTACTTATTTATTTACTTGTTTATTTATTGGTTTATTTTTGGCTCAAAAGACTTAAAGCCTGATATGACCTGCTGGCCATAGTTTGCCCACCATTGATTACCCACATCTGCTGTATAACAGCAATGGGATCCTAGGGATAAGATTATCTTTACTGCCATATAAAAGGTCTCAAGGGCTATGCCCGTTGAGTAAATGAATGCAATAGACAGAGAACTGTAGGTAATTGGAGAAGGATTACCTAGTCTAATGAGGACCTGAGGTGTCTTCTGTGTTGTCATTCAGATATGTGAGCCTTGGGTGGCCACATCTTTTTTTCTTTTTCAGGAGAAGGAAGAAATTCACATATTTATATTAAATTTTCCAATTACTAATTCCACCACCCCCCCCCAACACACACACACACACACACACACACACACACACACACACTTCTTATATAATCTCCTTTTTTAAAAATCCTCCCCCGAGGATATTTTTTCCATTGACATTTGGAGAGAGTGGAAGGGTGGGGGAGAGACAGAAAGAGAGAAACATGGGTGTGAGAGAGGCATATCAATTGGTTGCTTCCGGCACGCACCCTGACAGGGCCGGGGGTGGAGCTCTTCAACCGAGGTACTTACCCTGACCTGAAGTGCTTACCCGCCAGGACCCTTCAGTCTGAGGGCCGATGTTCTAACCACTGAGAAAAGCCGGCTAGGGCTCTCCTATTTTTTTTTAATGATTTTCTTCTTTGTGAAAATGTATTCTTTCCTGAAAATGGCTTTTAAATGACTTGTAGATGAGAACTGTCATGACTCAACAAAGCCAGACTTTTAGTTTTACCGTGATTGTTTTGGAGAATAAGTACTTAGAAAACTATGTGTATTCACTGCACTGAAAGAAAAAAAAAACAATACCAACATGAAAACTGATTTGGGGATTTAAAAAATACCACTTTTGCATCTGGTTTAATGGTTACATTTGGGTGGTCTTTATTCCTAATTAAATAAATTTTTTATTAGTAGCTTAATAAAAAATGATTCTGAAATGATTTTTTATTGCTACAAAAGAATATGATGCCTCAAATTTATTTTGGGAAGTCTGCTGTTCCTGCCAACTGGAGACAACTTCTTGATGTCAAAGAGCTTCCTTTCTGAGAAATGTGCATGGCTCAGAATTACTTATGTTTCCCAGTGTTGCCAAGTGGGCTTCTTATACCCAAGAGTTAAATCATTTTATCTTTGACATTAAGGAGTAGCTGAGCCAATTTGTATTTTGGTCAATCCTTTTAAACAGAAAAAAATACTCTAAGATAGATTTAATATTGTTTTGTAGCATGTTTCATATATATGTTCATATGAGTTCAATGAGCTCCTACCTCCTAACATGTAAAGTTAAACAATAAAGCCTCGGCAATTACCTTTAGACATAATTTTTCAAAGTTTCTACCCATGAAACACAAAGCCAGCTTTTCAGAGAGACTGATATTCTTAAATAGTAGAGTAGTGGGGAAAGAATAATAAAATCAGGACCAGGACTGTTCTAATTTATCTTAACTGGAAGAATAAAGTTGGGTGCATCTTCACGGTATCCTATATTAGCAGCTCGGTGCATAAAATTCATGCACAGGTAGAGTCCCAGACTTGGCCAGAGATCAGGGCCAATCAGGGCCTTCCTTTGTTCTGTGCCGCCCCCTGGTGGTCAGTGCACATCATAGTGAGTGATTGAACTCCTGGTCTCCCGGTTGAACTCCTGAGGGAACACTTTGCATATTAGCCTTTTATATATATAGATTATATATATAGATATTACTTTTATCTAACTTTCCTAAAATGAGAAGTATCAATGAATAATATCCCTTCTACCTCTGAAATTCTAAGACTGTGTGATCTCTAAAAGCTTTTCTAGTCTGATTTATCCTGTGTAATGATAAACGCCCATACTTCTCCATTTCCAAGTTGTTGTGAAATTCTAATTGTGCCCACAATATCTTATTCGTATTGTTTCTTATTATATAACAAGTAGATTTAATCCAGGAATTCAAATATTAAGTACTTATAAGTTTTTCAAAACTGCCTTTTGACAGATTTTATTTCTCTACAGGATTCCAAGTATTTATTTTCTGTGTCTTTTTTTTCTTTATCTCTTCCTCCTTTAACCACTACCACTCTATCCAAATAGTCTTTCCATTGAATATTTTTGATCCTCATCTGAGGATATGTTTATAGCTTTTTTTTTTGAGGGGGGAGAGAGAGAGAGAGAGAGAAACATCAATATGGGAGAGAAACAGATTGGTTGCCTCCCAAATGGTGCCTTGACTGGGGATCAAACCCACAACCTGGGTATGTGCCCTGACTGGGAATCAAACCTGGCATCTTTTGGTGTAGCTGAGGATGCTCCAACCAATTGAGCCACCGGGCCAGGGCTTTCCACTGAATTTTATATAATAGGTGTACAATAAATATTTGTTCAATAAACCTATAATGTTAGGAAAACATTCTTTTCTGTTTATTTTTAATGTATTCCTTCAACAGTTTTATAAATTAATTAATCTAGAAGCAGAAGCAACTTTATCCACTGGTAAGTGTCAGTTTTACTCTTAATTAGAACTAGAGCAGTGGTTCTCAACCTTGGCTGCACATTAGAATCACCTGGGAATCTTTTTAAAATCCTGATTTCTGGGCCTCATCCTCCAGAAATTTTGTTTCTTTGTTATGGGGTGGGGCCACAACATTAGTAACAAAGAAATTTTTTGTTATGGGGGGCCACAACATTAGTAACAAAGAAACAGAATTTCCGGAGGATGAGGCCCAGAAATCAGGATTTTAAAAAGATTCCCAGGTGATTCTAATGTGCAGCCAAGGTTGAGAACTACTGAACTAGAGGAATCACAACTTCTTTCCATTCTTCTCAAAATAAAACAAAATTCAGAACCTTGAGTCTCAAGCTACAAACTCTGTACCAAGGTGACAAATCAAGGGAGGCAAAATGACTTGGGATATTTTGTGTTGTGACCTGGAAGCTGGATTTACATATTTTTTGCTGCCATGTGAAAATGATTATTGCCTTAAGGCTCAACTTCAGTTTTGGCATGTAGTCAGACCATCGCCTCAGCTCTAAATCAAAACATTACCCATACAGTGGAATCAGTACACGGTTTTAAACATAGGTTTATATAATAGAATACAACGTCTTGATTGAAGGAAAAGTGAAGGGGACTGACATCTCCAAAAGACACTTCTGGTGCCTTTTGTTTACCAAATAACCACAGCTTGGGTAAGAACCACAGTAAAACAACTAATTAATTCAGAAACTATATGGACTACGTTATATGCAATTATCGCTGCCACACTGGGGTTGCTGAATAAAAATCAAAGTCTGTCTCTAAAAGCTTTTCCCCCAGAGTAAAAAGGATTTTTCCACAGTAGAGTTATTACATTTATAATTCCCATACATTTGTTTTGTGGTCTAGTCTGGATTTTTCTTTCTTAAAGTGGTTTGGGTTTATATTGTTTATTCATTCTTTATTTGGGGCCTGATTTTTTTTCTCTCCACTTATTTCACTTCTTGACCTCCCCTACACTTGACCGACATTTAAAGGAGTGAGTGGTGCCTTTGTGCATTCTCTTTCAAGTTTGGGAAAGAAACACAGAGCTCTCTACCTGATTCCTACTTTGTGTACTCTTACCACATTCCTTCCGCTGGTACCTGGTTGGCAAAAAATTCCCCATAAGGATGCTTGCTTTAAAATGAGAGCCTGAAGAACAATCTCTTAACCTGCTATTTGTTCAAAGACTTCTGTTTGGTCCTTAGACATTGTACTGGCTCTACTTGAGCAAGAAAAGGTCCTATTCCTGATTCTGAAGAGTGCTAACCTGACAGGTGTCAGAGGTAGGCGACCTTTAAAGAAAATATTCACTGAGAATAAAAGCATTAGATGGTTTCCACATGAGCCCAGGCTACTCATCCAGCTGCCCTTGAGCAATAAAAAGGGAAAGGCAGTGCATTATACACTGGGTCAGTGATAAAAGCCATGAAAAAAATAATCTTTTTGAGTTAGACAATGCTGATATTGGCAGTCCTTGAATGCTATTAAAAAAAACCCCCACACTTCTTTTTGAGAAAGGCTTAATGGGGCACAATTAAGCGGTCTGTAGAATTGAATGACCTTTAAATTGCTGTAATCTCATGAGAGAAACCGCTCACACACAGCATCTACTTTTGAAAAAACATCCACATGAAAATATTATCACTAATTCAGCAGGGCATGCCAAACCCATGTCCTGTGTCTTGCTCCCTTTTGGCGCCCTTCATTGCCAGAGAAAAGCTGAGATCACCCACAGATACAGACCTCAAAGATGTCAGTCAACCAGATGCCATCACTCTATTATAATTTTTTTAAAAATTATTTTTGATGGTGAGCAGAAAGGGAAAATATAAAGCTTCAAATGCCTCCTCAGTCCTAACCTTCTGTCTTCTCTTTAAAATAAAATCCTTTATAATATTTTCTTCTTCCCATTTTCCCTACTTTTATCCTTGTTAAGCAATTTTTTTTTCGGAAATAGAAAAGAATACTATTGAAGAAACATATACTGAACTGTGACTTCAGAAATTAGTTCTGAATCTTGAGGATCCGTTTTTCTCCTAGAAGGTATATTTTGAAAAATAAATCTACAGAGAGGTTATACAATGATCACTTCTACTCATTTTCTTGATCTCTCTTTTCTATCTCAAGTTATATTTATATGTAACTTTACATATTCATTATTTTGGCTGATATACAATACTTCAGAGTAAGTTATAGAGATTACGACGCTTTCCTAAACACTTCAGTATGTATTTCCTAAGAACTAGGAGAATCTCCCGTGTAACCACACTACCATCAGCATATCCGGTTAATAAAACCTTGGTATTATAGTATCATCAATATATGGCACATATTTGAATTTCCTTAAGCTGATTTTTGTTTATATGTTTGTTTTTGGATCTAGAATCCAGTTAAGTATTAAGCATTATGGTTAGTTGTCACGTTTCTTTAGTTGCTTGAACATTTCCTCACTTTTTTGGGGGGTGGGGGTGGGGGGATGGGAAGAGGTTGTTGCTTATATTATTGATATTTCAAGAATCCAGGACAGTTATCTTGTAAAATATCCAATGTGATCTGGATTTGTGCAGTTTCTTTCTCACAGATTCAAACGCCTTTGGCAGGAATCCTACACAGGTGATGCTATGTGGTTTTTATCACATCACCTAAAGAGGCACGTGATATCAGCTCTTCCCATTACTGCTGATGTTAAGTTTAACCACTTGGTCAAGTGGTGCCACTGGTTCTTCACTGTAAAGACACTTTTCTCCCTTTGTTAATTGATATGTAATCTGTGGAGAGATGCAATGAAGCATTGCATCATTGTGAATAATGTATTTTCCAAAAATCTTTCACTTTCCATACTTCCAGCATGCTGTATATTGATGAGCCCTGACTAAATCTATTACTACCTTAGTGACTATAAAATAACGATTTTTAAGTTCTAGGATCCCTTTTATATATATTGATATTTTTCTGTAAGGAGAAGCTTTCGCTTTTACCTGCTTGTTATCGTTTTAAAAATATCATTATGGACGCAGATTCTTTTAAAGACTCAAGTTGCCCCAAGTTTGACCACTGGAGCCCTTGAAAATGGAATTTTTGATTTGGGAAACCTCTCAGTAGTTGCTTGTGACCATAGTAAATAATTTCATAATTTCAACGATCTTTTTTTTTAAGTTAGGGTAACTGCCAATGTCATGACTAAATCTTTTTTCTAAAGTAGAGATACAGGGGAATAACAAGGGTTTATTGTTATGTGCTTAATAACATCTTTCATTTTTTGTAACAACTTGTCAACTCCAAGGTAATAATTGTGAAATGCCTTGAAATAAATGAGAGTGTTAAAGACATCCTATATTTGTAGCCTGATTTCAAAGGACCAGGAAGAGTGGCTGACCTTCAATGGAGAGCCAATAAAAGCTAATTGAATACACTGAATTAATAGTAAAACCAAAATGTCAAAATCATGAAACATAAGCAAAGCAATTGAAATAATATATGTTAAGAGTCTAATTGTATGGAAATAAGTAAAGCTCTTTTGCTTCTCATAAGTGATTTTTATCTCCTTGTTACAACTTGAAATTTCCCCAAATTGCTACCACTACAGTTAGAAGACAGTCTTTCACTAATATTCCTGTATTCAATTTCATAGAAAATACATCATAGAACTATAATTACCAATTGCCTCTAGGAGTTCTTTTGATTCAGCACTGGTAAATGATTATTCCTTTTTTTCCCCTATCAATTTGTATTGCTCCCTAGATCAATAGTTTTTTTGTTGTTGTTGTTTTTTGCCAAAGCGTTCTATCTCTTAATGAAAGTTCGAAAGTGGGGTCCAAAAGAGATAGGATGAGCTAATAAACTTCTCTGTGAGAAAAAATAGAATGGAAACTGACAAAAAGATGTAGTCATGTGCATTTTCTTTTTCTTTCTTTCTCTCTTCCTTCCTTCCTTCCTTCCTTCCTTCCTTCCTTCCTTCCTTCCTTTCTATCTATCTATCTATCTATCTATCTATCATCTATCTATCTATCTACTGATTCCAACATAAATTTACATTTAAAAAACCCTACACATAAATTGTGTCATTGTAGATTATCTACAAAGTGGACATTATACTCATGGATTATTCAGAACTGACTATAAATACTTTAACCCAATCAGGACACTTGATCTTACCAGAAGGTAGTAAATCACTCACTTCTTAGAGGCTTAGTATTATTTTCAAACTACTGTTCAGACCATTTAATACACTGAAGGAAATAATTTCTACTTCCTAAGTTTCTATCGCAGTCTTAATTGAAGTTTGCCCTGTCTTTATTAGTTCATAGGCCTGGTATGCTATTTTTCCATTTTTACAGCATAAGTAAAAATATAGTCTATGATTTTAGGATAGAGTGATTATTTTAACTTTCCATTCATAATATATAAATGGGAGCAGAGAAATCATATATAAAAACAGAATTTCCACTGAAAATCAAGAAAGTCACATCATTATTAAAAATAGGAAATTGGGCAGTAGACTTTGAAGAGTTGCCAGATATACATAAAGATATAGTAAAATGGTCTACTTTTTAGACAGTTTTACAGTAAGCAGTTTCCATTTAATACAGGGTGTCCCAAAAATTGTCCATGTACTTTAACAGCTAATAACTCAATTTTGAAAATGAAATGTATTTTAATAAACTCTGCCTTTGTAATTATTTCAAGTGTGTGTATACATTATTGGGGGGACACTCTATATGTATTTTACCTATAAATAAATATTTGACTGGCATTCTCATATATTTTAGGAAGACCTTATCAATCATACTATATCAACTTTTCTCCAATACTTATCTTGTTTCATATTGTTGGTCTTACAAAATATCCTTGATTAATTTTAAGGCCTTTAGGTGCTATTCATTAAATTAGAGATACAGCCCACTAAAGTATAAAGTATGGCGGAGGCACTCTTATCTTCTGAATGTGTAAGTGCATTGCTTAAATTTCAAATAGGGAATACTTTACACATGAAGAGGCTCTGGTGTTTAAAAAAGCTTTGTGTATTTCTTATCTCTGGAAATAGTCCTGCCATTCTTATATTCTTATAGCCTGACTCTGTGCCTGGCACAGGAATGAACACATGGGTGAAGTACACAGAAAAAGTATACCATTAATTACTCTGAGTATGATATTTGCAAGATATCTGGTTAGTGTCTGTCCCATTATCATCCCCCCACCCCATGCATGAGCAATGGTTATTTTTTTTTTTTTACTAATTTGATTATTTGAGTTCATACATCAGTAATCTATCACAACAAATAAATAGATAAAATTTTAATAGGAAAAAACAGTTGCTTCTTTACACCATAGTTTCTCTTTAAAGGCATTATTTTGTGCTAGAAACATCCAAACTTTCCTCAACTTCCAAACTAAACAAGACAATTGCAAATAAAAAGGCTGGAGCCAAAATGAGGGTGATGGTGATGGTAGTGATCAGGAGTTCAGATCTGTCCCACACATTGTCCTCTTTTACTCTTCATCAAACATTTTATTTGCTATAACGAGGTCAATTGCTTTTGTTTCCTGTTCCTCAAAACTAGCCCTATGGTGCTTCATATTGTGCTGTCCTACAGTACAAATTTTTGGTAAGATAATTGCTTTTTTGGATAGACAGATGGTTTTATCTCTCATCACTTCCATGTTTAATATTTTTGGTATTTAGTATGGAAGAGGTTTGCCTTAAAATTTATTTGCAAAATAGTATCGACAATTACATTGTCAAGTACTCAAAAGGTTGTTTCACATTTGTACCGCATTTAAAGTGCAAACGTCTTCAGATATGCTCAATACAAAATTAACCTGTTATTATTCTCTTTTGATTGTTTTTAATTAATAGTCAGCTTGTTATAATGTTATAAATAATAACTTGACAGACTGGCATAAATTTACCCAAAAGTTGAATCTATTCTAGGGTATTCAGGATTATTTATTTATTTTCTTCTCGCCCCACTCCTGGTCTTTTTTGTTCTAAAAGAGGTCACGTAAGGACGTCGGTGGAAGGGCTCTGTGCGCCATCTACTGACGGAATCTATATTTCCAGGGGCGGAATAATGAGAATTACCCCTACATTCGGTCTTTAAAGCATTCTTCTAGAAAGGAGGGGCAATGGGAAAATCCCCTCTCTGACTCTATGACTTGTTGGTGACTCCTGGAATAAATCTGAATTCAGCAAACGCATAATACAAAAAGGAGACATCACTTCCTCAGCGTGAGTACAAGTTATAAGAGAAAGTTTCAAGAGAAGTTAGTCAAACCCTGAAGTTAACTTAAAATAAAAACAGGATTGTTGTTTTTCACCTGTGTGGCGAGCTGCTCTGGCTGCCTCCTGGTTGCCGCCCTTATAGAAAATGGCTTTGCTAATGGCACATCCAGACGGCCATCAGTTATTACACCAAAGGGCTTCTTTCCAATTTGATTATTTTATTAAAAATGCAATAATGCTTAGTAAGCAGGTCCACCCTTCCTGTCGCTCCTAACACCCAGCTTGCCTACGTGTATATATATTTAGTCCTCATATGCATGCACAGACACACCTACAGGTGCATGATATGCATCCGTGTACATGTAGGTCAGATGAGAAATCTAAGCCCTTGGATTAAAATGCTTCTCCCTCCGTCGTTCTCTCCACTCTGTGCTAAATTTCAAGAGAGAGAGAGATGGGAGAAGTTGGGGTCCTTAAGCCAGAGAAGTTTTCTTGGTTGTAAGTGGAGGATCTGATTCGGGTTGTTATTATTATTATTATTATTATTATTATTATTATGCGAGCAGCTGGGAGGGCTGAAAATTAACAAATAAGACCCCGGATGCTCCAGGTAGCCTTCCTCCCGTTACACTCCTTCCCGTTACACTACTCTCTTTAACCCAAGGGCCAAGACGACGTGCTTTTGTGGTTTTTATGAAAGAAAAATGAAAAGGAAGCAAGAAAGGTGAGCCAGAAAGAAGAAAAGAAGCAAGTAAAACGCGAAGGTTGGGAAAAGAGTATGAAGCCAAAGGAAAGATTCAGAAAGAAACTGGAAAGCGAGGGGGGGAAAGGGGGGAGAAAAGAAAGAAGATCAAGGCGGCAGAAAGGGAGCTAGGGAGATGCAAGGATCTTTACTTAACGAACCTAAGTTACACCCATCTTTCACTTTCAAATCAGTTGTCTAGATCTTATCCGTTTCCTTTGTAAAGGTTGTCTGCGTTGCTAAAGGAAGCTAGTCAGTATTCCTCCCCACGCCCCACGCGTGGCGGAGCTGTTCCATCCCCGGCCGCCGAGACCAAACAACCCGAGTGGGGACGTTGCAGGCGCGCGCCTCCGGGAACACTTCCGCGACTGGTTGTCACTCGGGGAACCTAACCGGATTAAGACGCAGAGATGGGATTACGTTGGTTGTCACCAATACGCCTAAAGAGTAGAATCCAATTGATGCACATTACAGTCAGTAGACACTTGATCTGATATTTTAAGGCTCCCAGTTGCCCCTCGCTTCCTCAGAGGACAAGCCTCCGCGTTCTGATGCAACCCGGCAGGTTGAAAGGAGGGAAAACATCCCGAAGGAAACCACTCCAAGCACCCTCCCGGAAGGTCTGCACACGGCGCGCCCAGGTATTTCGCCTTCACCTGGGCACGGCTTTGGGATGCCTCCCCGCCGTGGACTACCGACGCGGGAGGCGTTCCCTTGGAAGGAAATAGCATCTCCTTTCTCTCTGGTTCATTTCATCTTTATCGTTTCCGTGGCGGTGGCGGTGGCAGAGGCAGATGGGTGGGGAGCGCGGGGGCCGGTGCCTGTGAGTGGATGGGGAAGGGGGCCAGGGGATTGTTGCCGGTTATAACAGTCTCAGCGATCGCTCATTCCTGCTTATTTGTAGGATGGTATTTCTCTGGCTCAGTCCTTCAATAAGTTTGTTTGGGTGAGACTTCTTGCCTTGTCAGCACAAAACCACAAAAAGACGTGGTGGAAAGTAAGAGAAAGCCCCTCCCTCCCTCCCTCCAGCGTGCTAACTAACGCCAAACACTTGATTTAACACCCCTTCTCCGGCTGCTGGGGGCTCTGGGCAGTGGCTACATTCCAGCAGTTTTAATCCGTTTTTTATTGTAGGGCGAAGGGAGTTTACACATGGGCAGGGGTGGCTCCCCAGCTGGCCTCTCCCC
>NW_005370354.1:477921-478289 GCF_000412655.1 Myotis brandtii
CGGAATCTCATCCTCCGGCCCCGGAGCTGCTGCTGCCGCTGCTGCTTTTGCTTTTGGGGCTGAGTTTAATAACCCAGCGAGCGAGCGAACGCGGGGGGAAAAAGGCAGAGAATGTCCGCCATCTACCCTCTGCTCCTGGGCGCGCTCTCATTCATAGCAGCCTCTTCATGAATTACAGCTGAGGGGGGCGGGGAGGGGGGGTACCTCACAACACCCCAGCAAACCTCCGAGCCCCCAGGCATGGCTAGCTCGGTAAGTACATGCAAAAATAATAATAAAAGATTCCCCCCCCACCCCCCGCCTTTCCTCCCTCGCCCCCTGCCGCCACCGCAGCCCAGACAGCGCCAGCGCTCAGCGGTTTCAATTAG
>NW_005370354.1:478812-495253 GCF_000412655.1 Myotis brandtii
GCTGCGCCCAGCCCAGGCTCCGTGGCTGTCCGCCCGCCGCCCTGCCTTTCTGAATTTCATTTTTTTGGGGGGGAGGTGGGAGGTACTTTGGGGCCACTTTGGCTCTTGGAAGTGTGTTGCGGGGGCTCCGTTAGGATGGCCTCGCCGATCGCGTGGGGCTCTGCGCTGGAGGGTGCGGGGTGCCTTAAGTTATGGATGCCTCGGCGTGTTCCTGCGGGCAGGCGTGCGTGTGTGTGTGTGACCAGCTTTCTGAATTTCATTTTTTTGGGGGGGAGGTGGGAGGTACTTTGGGGCCACTTTGGCTCTTGGAAGTGTGTTGCGGGGGCTCCGTTAGGATGGCCTCGCCGATCGCGTGGGGCTCTGCGCTGGAGGGTGCGGGGTGCCTTAAGTTATGGATGCCTCGGCGTGTTCCTGCGGGCAGGCGTGCGTGTGTGTGTGTGACCAGGTCTCATTTTTGTTGTGCACGAACCCCAGGATAGGAGCACGGGAGTTTGTGCCCATCGGCGGAGGCTGCCTGTAGTTTCCATTCAGCCTGGCACAGCGCTCCACACGCACGCACACACACACGTACACAAAGACTTCCTCGGCGTGTGCCTGTCGCCCCGGTACTTTCAGGGAGGGGGCTCGCCCGAATCCCCTTCCGAGTCCCGGCTACCTCCCCTCCCACGCCGGGAAACCGCCCCGGCATCGTCTCCGAATCGTCTTCTAATTTGTTTCCGATGCATTTGTTGTCGTGCTGGTCGTGGCTGAGTGTGCTTTTCCCTCTTCCCCCAGACCCCGGACCCCCTTCCTAATGGGGGTAACATTCCGTTACAATGCAGGCCGGTGTCGATGCTGGGCCCGGGGCGCCGGGGGCCGGGCCGGCCCGTGGGGTGTCTTTGGGGGTGTGGAGTGTGCGCGCCCACGCGCGTGAAACGTGGATGCAGAGGGCACCGCCGTTGCCTTTTATGTGCGTTTCCAGGAGGGAAGGGGGAAAAAAAATGTCAGGCGCAATGTGCAGGGTCGAACGGGTCGCCTTCCTGTCGTTCACGGCTGTCTCTCCTCCCGCTGCCCGCAGTGTGCCGTGCAGGTGAAGCTCGAGCTGGGGCACCGCGCCCAGGTGAGGAAAAAACCCACCGTGGAGGGCTTCACCCACGACTGGATGGTGTTCGTGCGCGGCCCGGAGCACAGTAACATCCAGCACTTTGTGGAGAAAGTCGTCTTCCACTTGCACGAAAGCTTCCCTAGGCCAAAAAGAGGTAGGGCTCGAGTACAAAAGGAGCTCGATAAAAAATGTCTTTGCCGGCGGAGGGAACAATCGCTCGGCCCGGCGGTCCCCTGCCCCTCTCCCTGCCCCTCTCCCTGCCTCTCTCCCCCGCCCCCCCGAGTCGCGCTCGCCCCGCGGAGCCTTGGGACCCGGGTGCGCGGCGCCGCGCTGGCGAGGTCCGGGCTCCCGCCTGTGCAGGCGGCTTCGGCTGCGAGAAAGTCACCGAAGAGAAAGCACCGTCAGGTGTCGAGTGTTTATTCATCCCAAGCCAGCCCTCACCGGTCCTCTGGGGTTAGCCGCGGGTTCTGTGGGAAAGGTGCAATTAGTTGTTGGGTGTGGGGAGTGGGGCTGGAGGGAATAAACAGCTTGAGCTCCTCCCCCCGCCCCCCCTAAGAAATGGGTGGCTTACCTGTGTTATTGGCAGAGAATGTATGGGACGTAGTTTATTGTTCCTTCTGGAGAAGTCGCCTCTCTTTGGGGTCTTCTCTGCCTTCCTCCCTGTATAGGAGGCATTGAGTAGCCAGTTGTCACAGACTTTTCCTTTTGTGGATTAGCCACCCCCAGCCTACACGGTCAAGATTTTATGTTTAGTTGGGGGGTTTACTCATCCACAGTCCCCAATGGCACTTAACTGCTCATTTGATTTTGAACAACCTTCCGAAATGAAATGTCTGCCCGGTGTGACCTGCAAGGGAAGCGGGTCCCTGCAAAGGTTTAGTCTAAGTTTTCAGAGGAACGATGTTTTGTCCGGTGTTTCAGTCCCTCCCCACCTTGGTTTTTAGCCTTGGTCTCTAGTTTGCGTAATCCTGCTGAGCCATGGGTTCCCAAACATTTTCCAGAAAGGATAAGACAGTCTTGAAGAAAAGAAACCGGGTGTTCTTTTAAAAGAAATTGAGAGAGAGTTTGAGAAATCCTGATTTCTATTCCCCACAGCCTCTGGAAAGCTACTGTCTGGTTGTTTTAGTTGGATTAGTGGAGGCAACAATGTAAATACAATAAGGTGCTTTGTTTGTGAGCAGGTTTATTTATCTAAGTGGACACAATGGTTAGTAGTTATCCTCCATTTGATCCGTAATCTTTATTGGCATCTAGAACTCCTGCAGCTTCTTAGGGTCACATCATAATAAATCCATTCTGCTTAGAGCTACGTGGAAATTATTGAACATTCAGGGGTGGAATAAAGAGAAATGCTGTGTGCCTTAGAGGTGGTAGAGGCTTGTGTTAATGCTTACTTTTGTTTCCAGAGCTCATGTACTGCGATGTAGGATGTATGTTTTGCCTTTAGTGGTCTGTTTTATAGTTCCTTTTGAAAACTTGAATAGTGGAATTTGATGGGCTCTGCTGGATGGTTGATAAATGAATCCAGCTTCTAATAGATGGGGAGGAATATGCATGGCCTATAGGGAAAGATATTTAGATTTTGCTAGCATTTTCTATCAAAATAGAGCCAGGGATATTATATTCACATTTCCTCAAAACTGTGGTAAGGATGAGTATTGTCAAGTTTCTGTCACTCTAAGAGATTGAGTATGATGCCTCTTGGAATCTCCCTCTCCCTTTCCATGTGCCCATAGAGCCACTGCAGAGGAATTTAAACAAAAGAAACCATCTTCTAAGATCCCTGGTACACACTATTATGACTGTTTGGCTGCTATTCACTTCGAGGTGAAATAATACTTAACAAAAAAACCAACCATGTTTATTGAATCAGGGAAACTAAGTCAGTTGGTAGAGGACGTGTAGCTCTTAAGATAACTTTGTTTAGGTGCCCTTAACAATCTACAAATTGGCATTATGCAATTAAAGATGCTCAACCTCCCCATATTTCACCACCATTCTCTGCTTCAGTGGGTGTGTGTGGTGATGTGCCCCTTTATTCCCCATACCTAATGGTTTTCTGTCCAGCCTGGGGGCATGTGAGAGTGCTGCCCACACAGCCCACACCTGGGAGTTGTTGCTAGGGGTGGTAAGCCACTTGGTAATACCATGTCTTCCTAGATGTCTCTGG
This sequence comes from Myotis brandtii, assembly GCF_000412655.1. Classification (NCBI taxonomy): domain Eukaryota; kingdom Metazoa; phylum Chordata; class Mammalia; order Chiroptera; family Vespertilionidae; genus Myotis; species Myotis brandtii. The sequence goes on from NW_005370354.1 coordinate 482,067, forward strand.
TGAGATGTCAGCTTGTCCGTTGGCCCCTTCGATTTTCATTCTCAACTGTGGAGTTTCTTTACGTAGTCTATAAGCCATTGTTTTAAAATGTTTATTTTTGGATTTTTATTTGTATGTGTGCTTCCCATGATGTGACAAGTCCTGGGAAAAATGCCAGCTTACATAGCCCAGGAGAGACCTTGTCATACTGTAATTACACATGATTCAGATTGCAAGGGAAGGTTTCCCTGTTCATTGGGAATAGTTGTAAATTCATTTAACACCAAACACACCACTTAATCCTGGGACTCATTTTTTGGCCTATAATGTCTTTCAAACTGATAAGAATAGGCACAGAATAAGAATGCCAGGCATTTCTAAGTCGACTTGTGTACCTCTTACGGTGTTACATTTGCGATATTATAGACCTATAAGTGTTAGGATCGAAAATGGGAGAAACTACAAAAATGGCTTTGTGAAAAATCTGAGTCACAAAATACTTCAAGGGAATGCACATATTCTAAACTCTGAATGGCTATTAATAAGTTACGTCACTTTCACTATATATGGTAGCAGATAAACAGAAGTGGACCTTAGCACTGAGGATGAACCCCTTAGCCACGAAGATGGAGGAGTCCTTAGTTTTATAAATCTTTGGTTTGAAAAAGTGAATTAATTTTCAGGTTGATTTCCTTTGTTTCACAGTAATATTATGAGAACTTGTAGAGGAAGAAATTATAGTACCATCAACTTGTTGCCCAATGAGAATTACATGTGCCATTTCAGAATTGAGCTAATTGGACTTGATTTAATGAGGTTTTACTCTGTCCCAAAGTTGTATTGGAGACTTTCAATTTTAAAACTATTAACACAAAGTCGAGAGAGAGAGAGAGAGAGAGATTGATTTTGATGAAATGATGAAACCTAGAGTATCCGGAATAGGCAGGTCAGAGTATAATGCATTTTAAAACCATCTACTTGATAAAAAGACCATATCTTGTTAGTACCAAAGATTTATAATAGTCTGATATGACTACAATGAATAGTCACATTCAAAACATTTCATTTAAAATATTAATGTTTTCATTTTCAGTATGATGTGAATTTGAATGAACTTTCTTTTCAATTACAGCCATCCTTACTATTACAATCTGTTCCACTGACATTTATGATATGAAATCTGTTGCTTATTATTTTATGTAAGCTAATTTGGCCAGTGGTATGAATTGATAGCTTTTTATTTGTAGCCTTAGTCCTTTGAGTGGGCAGATAAAGCATAATAAATCCACATTTATAACTTTCCTTTGATTTAAGTGTTTGACCCAGCTTTACTGCGTCGTTCTGATTTGTGTTCTGAAATAATTTGAATAACTTTTTATCAGGGTATCTAAAATTCTAGGGTTTACTAGTTGCAGATATTGTATGCACCTGGTGTATTTTCTCTTTTGAGGTATTTAAAAGGTGTAAGGAAAAATAAAGATGGAAAACTATACTGATAGACTCAGTGAGTGTTATAAGATTTGTGTAGAGTTCTGTATGGAATTAAGATGACCAGTGAAAACAGTTTTATTACTTGGCATTTTGAAGCAACGTAAGTGTAATTTTCTAAGGCACCCGAAAACTCAGTTGCTGGAGGAACTCTCATGTGGTATTAGTGAGAATGTAAATTGGGCACAGACATGTTGGAGGGCATTTGGCAAAATCTAATAAGATTGTAAACATTTATACCCGTTGACCCAGAATTTTACTTCTAGGAATTTTTTTTTTTAAACAGATATGGCTTCACAGCTACACAAAGGCACATCATTTTTCTTGTGACTTTTTTAATAGTAAGCCATAAGGGGGACCTCAACTGAGTAGGAATAAATGATGGTAATCTATACAAAAAGAGGTAAATCTCTTTGTAGGTGTAGGAAGATCTTCAAGATAAATTAAGTGAAATAAGGCTAGTTACTAAATCAGTGTGATCCATTTAAAAATGTGCTTAACGAGATAAACATATTTATGCGTGTATGTATATAAGTAAAACTCTTATCAATAGTTTTCTCATAGGGTGCCGAAGGTGCTGGTGGTGATGGGGGTTATTTTTTGCAGTGTTTGATTTTTTAAAAAAGTTAATTCTATATATTTAAAGCACTCCAATGAGCAGTCATGATGTTTTAAGACTGAAAGTCAAAGAGTAAAGACCCAGTATAGACCATTGCCTTTTAAACAAGGATTAACATGTGGCTATCTAAAAGTGATCTTGAACTATCTTGAATTGCTCAGTGGTGAGGAGTTAAGGTTAGGACTTGTATTCAAATGCTGATTTAAGAGATGTTTGGTGTGATCGTGAGCAAGTCACCTCTGTGTCTTTTTCTCATTTGTGTCCTCATTTGTGTAAAGGGAATGATGATTGAACAGAACCAGTGCCTCAGAAGTTGATTGACTATGAATCAGGTGTTCTCAGATTTATTGGTCTTCAGACCCCTTTACACTTAAAAGTTGAGGACTCCAAAGAGCTTTTTCTGTCCAAGTTTTATCTATTAGTATTTACCGGATTAGATATTAAAGCGGAGACATTTTAAACAAATTCTAAAACAGAAGAAGAGGAAAAAGAGTGGCATTGTTTTATTTTTGTGTGTCTCTTTAATGTTTTGTTTAATAGAAGACAACTGGATCCTCTTATGTGCTTCTATGTTCAGTCTGATGTGTTATCACATGTCATGGTAGCTTCTGGAAAACTCTGCTGTACACTCAAGAGAGAATGAGAGTGAAAAAAGGCAACTAATGTCTTAGAGTTGTTATGAAAATAATTTTAACTGCCAATCCCTGGAAAAGGTCTTGGGGGTCCCGGGGTCCCCAGACTACACTTGGAGAACCTCTAGTATAAAATATTCAGCATACAACCTGGCACATATAAACTGCCCTCTTAATATGTGGAAGCTGATTTTTAAAAACCATTATTGTTGCTAACAAAACATTCATTTAATGGAAAGAGAAAAGATAAATCTTCCAAGGCATCTGCCTGGGTAAATTCCAGTGTAACAATTATCTAAGAATATTTTTCAGAAAAGGAAATCCCAAACTTTGGTTTTACTGGATATATTGTATACTTAATATCCATTCTGTGCAGCCCATTTTATACTGTGTTATCTGTGTTCTGTGGAAGCCTTTTACATCTATTATTTTAGGGGACCCTCTATAGCATGACCTTCGTGAGGTAGACAGGGTAGGGGTATCAATGGGTTTCATAATTTTACCTTAAAGATCCTTTGTTCCTTCTCTTGGTTCCTTGAAGTTTTCTTCCAGTGCCCTTCCATGGACCAACCTTAGCCCTTCCGCTCTCTTTTCTGGTCATTTATTACAGATGACTCCTACTACTTAACACAGCGTTTATAGTTCTAAGATGGGGAATTTTTTTTTTTTAATCTCTTAGTGACTTAAGTTTTCAAAAGAGAACTTGCAAGGGGCGGGGGGACGTTAAATACAATTATACCAATTACAAAATTAAGCAAGGACTCAATATATTACTGAACTTTATTGGATTTTAATTTTTTGACCAGAATGTTGAATATTTCTGATCTTTGAAACATAATGCTTCACACTGCCCTAATGGAAATAATATAGATTTCTATATTTTGTTCCTTTGGTCTTTATACTTTGTTTTAGTTTATGCTTTTACTCCTGAGAGAAGAAGCTGACATGTAGAAAGAGAAATTCCCTTGTTCAGTGATACAAAATCATACTCTCTTAAAACATTTGTTTTGTGTGCATGTGGTCAGAATCTCTTTAGTTCATTCTCTTCCTATTAACATATTTTGTAATGCTTTAACCTTTTATTCTCTTATACTTTGTGGTTCTCCTTACTCTTGTTTGTAGTGCTGTATTCATTTTTGGGACTATAACTTGTCTGAAAAGAGTCTTTGGATAAATAATTGCCCATTGATGATAATACAGGTAGTTCACAGTGTTTTGTAAAAAGAGCTTTTGTGCCCTGACCGGTTTGGCTCAGTGGATAGAGCGTCGGCCTGCGGACTCAAGGGTCTCGGGTTCGATTCTGGTCAAGGGCATGTACCTTGGTTGCAGGCACATCCCCAGTGGGGAGTGTGCAGGAGGCAGCTGATCGATGTTTCTCTCTCATCTATGTTTCTCACTCTCTATTCCTCTCCCTTCCTCTCTCTAAGAAATCAATAAAAATATTTAAAAAAATAAAATAAAATAAAAAAAACATAAAACTTACATTTGAAAAAATAAATAAAAAGAGCTTTTGTTATAAATATCATAGAAATTGAGAAATTACATTGCACAATTGTACAGAGGTGGGGATAAAGCACTGATGCGCAGTTAGACATTCTTACCCTTGCACAGATGGAATATCATCTTTTTAAAGCTGAATTGTATGGTATTATGTTGAATATAGATTTGTTATACATTATTTGGACATACAGATTGTTCTCATTTGAATTTGACATGAATAATGCTACTCGAACATCCTTGACACTTACTTATTTAAATCCTCACCTGAGCACATGTTTTCATTGATTGTTAGAGAGGAAGCGGGGGCGGGGGAGGGGAGAGAGAGAGAGAGAGAAACAGAAACAGAAACGTTGATAGGATGCCTCCAGCATCTGCCCCAATTGGGGATCGAACCAGCAACCTTTTGGTGTACCAGACGATACTCAGATCAAACGAGTCACCTAGCCGAGGCCTTGACATTTATTCCTATGGTTTTTCAATAATTTTTTATGTTAACTTTCCAGATGGGAGGTAGGTGAGTCAAGATATATAGATTTTAAATTTTGATAATGCATCACCAACTTTCCTCCAAAAAGATTGTACCAGTTTATACTGCCTGTTTCCCCACGTGGTTGCCAGTACTGGGAATTCATAATTTTTTTAAAAAAAATATATTTTTATTGATTTCAGAGAGGAAGGGAGAGGGAGAGAGAGATAGAATCATCTGTGATGAGAGAATCATTGATCTGCTTCCTTCTGCACACCCCACACTGGGGATGGAGCCCGCAACCCACGCCCTGACCGGGAATTGCACTGTGACCTCCAGGTTCATAGCTCGAGGCTCAACCACTGAGCCACATTGGCCAGGCAGTTTTTTTTTTAAATTCTTTATTGTTGAAAGTTTTACATATGTCTCCTTTTTCCCCCTTTGACCTCCCCACACCTGCTCCTGCCCCCCAGCACATGCCCCCACCCCCCTATTGTCTGTGTCCTTTGGTCATGCTCATTTGCAGGGATACAAGTCCTGTGGTTGATCTCTTACCTCCCCACCCCCCAGTTGTTTTTTAAATCTTTGGATGAAATAATACCTCATTTTTATTTGCATTTAGTTGATTAGTAATGACAGGTATCTTATGTATGTACTAGGCATTTACCATTTTGTCATTTGTGATATGCCTGTTTTGTACCCTTTTGATAGTTCTAAAAAAAAAAGTACAGGAAAACACAAAGGAAAAAATGATAACAAACATTCAAATCCCCACTACCAAGAATGAAAGTGTTTACATTTTATCATATTTGCTTCCTTGTTTTGATTTTAGGGATTTAAAGTATCATAGATTCAGCTAAAATTTTTAAATGCTACTCAACCTTTTCTTCCAGCTCTTCAGCCATTCTTCCATCTATTTATGTACATTTGCACATTTATATTACTGTAAGTAATAGGGTATTGTGTCTTAAAATATTCATAAAGAGTGTCATACTGGCCGAGTTATTTCTTCAATTGAGATATAATTCACATACCATCACATTCACCCCTTTGAAGTGTAACATTTAGTAGGTTTTAGTGTATTCACAGGCTTGCGCAACAATTGCCACTATTTAATTCCAGAACATTTTCAGGAGTGAATAATTTTGTATCTTGCTTCCCCCCCAATACGTTTTTGAATTTTTTGTTGTTGTTGTTAATCCTCACCTGAGTATATTTTTTGCATTGATTTTTTAAAAATTTCTTTATTGATTAAAGTATTACATATGTGTCCTCATACCAATGAGGACACATATGTAATACTTTAATTAATAAGGTATTACGTTACCTCCCCCCCCCCCCCCCCCCCCCCCCCCCCCCGAGAGAGTGGGAGGGAGGGGGAGAGACGGAGAGAAGCATTAATGTGAGAGAGACACAGTAACTGGTTGCCTCCCTCATGCGCCTCTGCTGGGACCAGGGAGCGAACCGCAGCCCAGGTATGTGCCTTTGACCAGGAATTGAACCCGAGACCCTCCAGTCTCAGGGCTGATGCTCTATCCACTGAGCCAAACTGACTAGGGCTGTTTTTGAACCTTATGATAGACAGCCAATTCATCCCCTTTAAGTTCTCCTGCCTAGTATTGTAGGGATATGTTTATGATTGCTTTTCTGTTTCTCTATTAAGGACTATGTAGGTCATTTTCCATCTGAACATCTTTGTATGTTTTACCTTACACAAATGAACAAGATTTTGGACATAAACCTAGAATTTGAGTTGAGGGTACGTTTTCATTTTGTACTAAACATTGTTAGATTGCTCTACAAAGTAGTTGTGACAGTTTATGCCTTGTCAGGGAACGCATACTATTTCTCTACATCTTTGCCAATGTTGGATATTTTAAGATTTCTTATTTTTTATATTTAGTTGAAATATGGTATATTTTTGTTTTCATTTACATTTCTCTGGTTTCTACGAGGTTAAGCCTTTTCTATATGTTTCTGACCATTTGAATCTCCTCTTCATTGACTTTTTGTATCTTTTGTCTTAAACAAAAGATGTTGAGATGTTTGTTTTTTTCTTATCTGTAGGATGTTAATCCTTTGCTATTTGTGTTGAAGAGATCTTGTCCTATTTTTGTTTCTTTCTCTTGCAGCCTAATGTATGGTTGTTTTTGGTCATATACAAGTTTTTAATTGTGTCAAAATGATATGTTTTGTTTTGCTTTCCTGTTTGGTTTTGGGGTTTTGTTTAAGGTTATAATTTGTGGTCATGGTAATGTGCTTAACCAACAGGCTTTGTATGTGCAGGAGACAGGGAAAGGATTGGGGGGGGGGATGTAAATGAGAGGAAGAGGAGGTTCCTGCCTTCAATGTGCTTGTGTCTTTTAGAGCTGGAAAGGACACTTGAGATTCTTCATCTTTGTTTGCCCTCTCATTTTACTTTCAGTCAGCAGCCTGGAAATGTGAAGTGATTTTGCATGTAGACACAATGAGTCACAAGTGTGCTGGTGCAAAGATAACTATAATAAATGGCAGTAAATGTTTACTTTTAAAATATTGAGTAATTATTCACTTATATTAGCAGGCTAATGTTCAGCAATAACTGCTTTTGTAGACATGATCTAGGATTTAATTAAGTGGTGGTAACCATGGTAGATATTGTTTAAAGGAAGAAGCTGTATAGCTACTTTCAGGCAGCATTAAATTCCTTTTATGGATTTGAGGTTTTCTTTTGAGATTAAATCATTAGGAAAACTTTTTACTGAATGGTAGGTACCCCCTAATATTTCCATCCCCTTAAGCCTCCCCACCACCCCCATAGGATTGCAATTCCATGAAGGATGCAGAACATTGTTTTACCAAATAATGTTGCATGAGATCTAATTCTTTTAAGTGTGGTAAGTTTGCAGTGGTTGAGGCCTGAAGAAAGTTATTATCATTGGATTTCTAAAACGATAAGGCTAGCAGTTGGGCATGATTTAGTAGGTATGTTGTAGATAACAATTAACTTTTTGGATAGAATCAATGTACCATCATTATTTTATTAAGGATACTTATGGCTTACTTCAAAATGAATTCTGAGGTCCTTTCATTTAAGTTAATGCTCACAAGTGATTATAAAGATGATCAGTTGAATTGAATTAGAGCGATTACCCATGTTAGAAGATTGATATTCTCAGAGCCAAATAAATTTTAAAATATTTAATTTTACCAAATGTAGATTTTTTTTTGGTTCCTCTCCAGCAGAAATCATTAGTCAGTTATTTTCCCATCAGTGCCATGCCAAATGCTGTGTATAGGTATTGATTTTAAAAAAGCAAAATATACATTAATAATTTTATAAAATATTAATAACCACAGCAGTGGCCTAGAGAGTAGTCAGATTTACTTGCCTCTTGATATTTCTACATATACATTTAGTCTGCATGATGCCTTTAATTTTTGCAAATAGGTTTTGTGCCCTCTTTCTTCCTCCTTCCTCTCAGAGTGGTGTTGGGCGAGTTTACCGTCAGATTATTCTAGGTATCTGTTTATTTTAATAAACATTTATAACATTTTGAATGTTTAAATACAAGGTTCATTGTAGACTTCATGTCATCCATACCTTTTACGCAAAATACTACATTAATATGAATTGCTGAATAATAAAAACTTTCTTTGTACTATAAAGAAAATTCTCTGTTTTACAAAATTGTTCCCTTTGTTTGATTTCTTTCTGTGTTCCTATATTATAAGCAGCTGTTTTGTAGTGACTCAGTGAAAATTAGAGTTTAGGCTGTTGGGATTTGGTTGCTTTTAGTGGGATGGATTATTCAAAATGTTGAATGACATTTGTCTTATCAGAGTTGTTTGTTGTATGACTTTTCCTACCTGTGCCCAAAAATAGTAGGAGCAGTGGAAAGCTACCTTCCTCGTCATATGGACCATCTGGCACCAGCACATGTTACATGCTTCAGTCAGTCCAGCACTCACCTCTCCTTTTGTGTGTACCTGTGGTTTCTCCTGTTTCGCAGTAGAGGTACACATCAGATGAGATGGAACCTATGTTGTCACTGTAGATAGCACTTATACCTTTGATCAATGTAGTCTAGACATTAGAAGTTTTGGCAACAATCTATACTAATGAAAGGGTAATATGCTAATTAGAACAGGAAACCTTCCGGGAGACCTTCCGGACAAAGCCATGGTGGCGGGGCGAGGCAGAGGCGGTTAGGGGCGATGAGGCCAGGAGGGGAGGGCAATTGGGGGTGATCAGGCTGGTAGGGGGGCAGTTGGGAGCAATCAGGTCGGCAAAGGGGGGCAGTTGGGGCAAGAAGGCTGGTGGGGGGGCAGTTCAGGGCAAGCAGGCAGGCAGGCAGAGTGGTTAGGGGCAATCAAGCAGGCAGGTGAGCGGTTAGGAGCCAGTGGTCCTGGATTTCGAGAGGGATGTCCCACTGCTGGTTTAGGCCCAATCCCCTGAGGGGTCCCAGATTGGAGAGGGTGCAGGCCCGGCTGAGGGCCCCCCTCCCCCGTGCACGAGTATAACGTAAAGATAACTAGTATAATGTAAAGGTAGATATTGCAAGTCAGAAAAAGAGTGTTAGAATTCAGACTTCAGCTTCCACTCTCCAAAGTGGTAAATTATTACTCACTGTTCTAAAACTAATTTCTTCTGTACCTCTAATAATTGACTTTGTGCAAACAGAACTACCACTTGAATTTAGCAGGAAACATTGTGTTGGCCGAGAATGTGTTCTAGCTTATGTTATAGATGAAATGAGTTGTTCTCCCTTATTCTTCCTTTCCTACTTTGGATGCTTTTTAAAAAGCCACACACAAATTTGAGAGACTTGGCCAGGTCTATCTTTTTTTTTTTTTTTTTTTTTACTACTTAATCCATGAAATAAAACTAGCCTTTTAGCTTTAAAAATAGGAGTCAGATGTATTCCAGTAACTGGTAGGAACAGTATTTAGCAATGCAGCAGTAAAGGCCCAGGCTTTTCTAGCTCTGAAATATAATTTTTCTTTAGTTTTTTTTAAAAAGGATAAATTCTGAGTGTGTCACTGATGTAGTGTTTTTAAAATGATGAAACAACAAGCATTTATTGGCTGTCATCTGTATATTGGTTAGTTGTCATGCTAGACAATACGTGTGTGCTGCTATATTTAATTTCTCACTTTTCATAAGCGTAGTTTGAATAATGATTTTTTAAAACATAAAATGTTGATAGGAACTTTCGTATATTGGAATTTAACTGTTTTTAATGGTGAGTGAACAGTGAAATGGGTAAAAGACTTCTGTAATAGGGAAGCAGAAGATAACTTGGGTATTTCACGTAGTAGGTGATGGAGTTTTGGTTATGCAACGTTACTTTCTGATTATGCTGGTGCCATTTACACCAACCATCAACTACTTGTAGGCTGGAACATTCCAAGACCTCGAGACACCCTGTGTTTATTTGAAACTACTTCTTTTAAGTATGGTTCTTGACCAGGTCGTTAGATCATTGAGTTTTTCATGGAAGTTGACCGATCTATTTATTTATTTATTTTTTGTATTTCATATAATATAGCCCAGACCTTGAAATTGTGTCACTCAATTTGCTTTTTTGAAGTATCATGTTTCAGATAACTACTTACGTTTTATTGAAGTTGTCTTGAAAAGCAAGTACCCTTCTACTCTTTACTTGCAACAGCCTGCATAACTTTTAGGTCAAAGAAAAAGAATTCTAGTTATTATTTTAGCTTGTCTAATGACTCACTAGAGCCATGGATTTAATTTATATAAAAATACATAAATGCAGACATTTTAAAGAAAGCAGCAAGTAAATGAGAATGTTCTGATGTTTTAAAGGCTACACAGTAACTTATAGTTAATGCTACTTGAAATAGTGTCTTACTGTGGAGATTCTTTTTTGGGCTTATCATTATTGATTTTAGTACTTAATTCACTCCATTTTAATCATATCAGAATTGTTCATTTTTATCCACATTTTGAGACTTGTGATAGATGAAAATACATAAATGAAAAGATGAGAAGAAAATACTGTAGTAAAATGCCAAGGGAAATTATCTCTGGGAGGTGGGCTATCAGAAAATTCCTTCATCAGTAAAATTTGTTGGATTTTTCAAGTTTTCTTGCATGACACATCTTATGTGAAAGTACGACTAGATATTTAAATATACAAATGAACATGTTTAAAATAAGCTTTCTTTTCTTATTCCTTTGTTTGGTTTTAAGTTATATCATTTGGAACATATACAGGAATGTCTTCCCCAAGGAACATTTTTATATTTTTTTATTTAAAGTTTTAACCACCTTGTCACTTTGAGTTTTTAAAAATATTAATATGAATATATGCGCAATGTTTCATAAGTTGATTATAAGCTTTATGTAAGTCATGTCCTTAAATTTCTTAATAATTATTATTGTTGTATGACAGTTATAAAATTAACCAGATTAACGTGATTTGTAAGTACATATTCATATAAGATATTCGTTGTAACAGAAACACAACCATATTTAATATTTCAGTACAGTATAAATTTTTGGAGTACTTAGGAATGTTTGGAAAAGTTTTGATTTTTTTTTCTGTAGAACTTTGATAAGTACAACTTTGTTAATATGTTTATCTTGATGTGTAGTGTTATAAAAATTTTCAGAGAGTAAACCTGACTTTAAAACTTGACTACAAATTTTTAAATCATCATGTTTAGTATACGATGATGGAGTTAGGGATCTATAATTGGAAAAAAAGACCTATTTCTAGTTTGTGTCTTTGTATATATTTGAGAAGTTAAACATTGAGAAGTAAATTATGAGAAGGAAAAATTACTTAAAACTATTACCAAAACCAAGGCAAAAATAATTATGTCTAGGGCAGGGAGAGAAATGGTCCTTCTTGGATGGGGAATTGATGCATAATTGCACAAACAATATTTTAGTACTGAAATAGTTTTAATACTATTAGCATACTATCGTGCAGATAGATTGATATGAATATTCCTTAAACACAACTAAAAGTAATGATTTCTGCAAAATGAGGGGTGTAATTTTAGTTATCTTAAAAGGTGTAATCTAAAATTTATTATCTAAAATTTATATGATTTAGTCCATGATATTTCAATCTGTGGGAAACATCTTTACCTTTTTAATATTTTAAAAATATAGCCATCAAAAGTATACTTGCTAAAATACATAGCAAAACTGTATGCCAAATAAAAATAAGTCTATATTAGATGCATTTATAAAATTCATAAATTACAGTTAGCCAGATTAACTCCACTTTAGAATAAAAATAATAAAAATTGATCTTTGTGATCTGAGCATTTCTTTATCAACTACGTGAATAAAATTGCCACTTTAAGTTCTGTTTGCTAACATTTGGGATAACATTATTTTCCATGAGCTTAATTTAGTTCTAATACGTTTTTAACTTTTTCTATTCCTTTTGAGCGAATTCTAAATGGGGTTCATAGTAGCCTGATTCCTTTCTTTAGGATTAAGGTGTGTATGGGAATGAGGTAAATAAACTGGCACCATGACCTCAGATCACGATGCTTGCTTGCTTGCTGTTTTTCTTATTACATTAATTTATGTAGATGTCTTAACTGCAATTAGAGAAAATAAAGTAATTGCTTCGAAACCCATTCTAAGAAAAATACTTGAGGGGCCAAATGAAGAGTTGAGATTTTGAGTAATATGGACACTTGGTTTGAATATTGCAGGTTGTTAGAGATTCCACATTTGGTATTATAAAGTAAATAAATATACTCATAGAATTCTACTCTAGGACAGACAGAGCTAAAGTAGCCCAAGATAATGTGTAAATGGCCCTTATTTAGAGTTATAGAGTGGGAGCATATTTTGCAGTGAAAGGGGAACTAAGGGACAAGGTGTTCTCTACTTGTAGTCTTGTAAAGACCTCAGAGTTTTCTTTATGTTATTGTAGAAAGACATTATTTTTGCTTTGGCGTGCTTAAAACTAAAGGGCAAATGATCCAAAAGAATAATCTTGAAATTCAATAGCAAGAAAACTACTTGACATTGTGGGCTGGAGGCCAGCAAACGTGTTGCTTTCATTGAATGCGTGGGAAATGGGGCAGGCCTGGAATTTAAAGAGACAGGGTGCATGCAGTACCCTAGAAAAGAAAAGCCCTCCTGTATGATTTGCTTACTTGGAGGAGGAAAAATAGACTTCAAGTTTTCTCTAAAGGATCTTTATTGGATCAACTATTTAAGACACTGAGTGAGTTTTTCCTAACTCCACCTCCCATCTCTCGAAGCCATCTTCTCTTGTCTGAAATTGGTGCTGAGTAAAATTGTTTATAACAGAGGAGAAGCAGCTTTTCAAATAAAAGTACTTTGTAGCCTGTTCAAATGGAGTATAATGTAATTCTCTCTGAAATCGAGCACTTACTACTTTGTTTATGTAGCTGTTTAAAAAGGGGGGTGTGATGAGGAGCTGGGGGTACTATAGGAACCTCTGCTTTAGAAATTACTGTTTTTTTTTTCTGTCTGAGTTTTCCTTCCCCACTACTCATG
>NW_005370354.1:495328-526344 GCF_000412655.1 Myotis brandtii
CCTCCCCCACCTCCCACAATTCTTCAATAAAATAGTATTTAAAAGACTTGAATAACCAGTCTTATGTACCAGCTTCTTGCTTGAGGCAGTAATGTTGTACTATTTTCAATGGGTGGTCTTGAATCTCCATGGGAGATTTTACAGGCAGTGGGCTCCAAGACCCACTAAGCATTATGTTGAACATAACCAGTTAAATTCCTGAGCCATAGAGGATATACAGAGATAGTTTTCCATTCTTGAAATCCCATCCTCAATTACTTGTAAACCAATTTATTTAATCTGAAGAATTTATGGTTTAAATCCCTACAAGGAGCACATATTAACCCAGTATTTGAGGTTTACTTTTTAAAACAAGTAAGCCATTCATATATATGTCAGTTCAGGAATACTTATTTGCAATGTATTTTAATCCATAGGTGCTTTTTTGTTTCTTTTAATTTTTCTCCTTTAGAAATCAATACCTAGTTGTCATTTTGAAATGTTAAATAGCCATATTTCTTCTTGTTGAGATAGTGTCAAATATAGGATCTGTTATAATAAAAAAGTATGTCAGATATGCTCATAATTAGTATTTCTTACCTGTGGCATGTAGCATAAATGAATGTTGGCTTGAAATTTACCAAAATTGTGTAAGTAATTTTGTGGAAGTAAACAGGATTGGAATTATAAATTAAATACTGGATTAAGAATGCCCTTTGTAAAAAAAAAAAGTGTTCTTTAGGCAAACTTACTTGAATAAAACATTGTATTTACTTCCTCATTGTAAATATTGAAATGGGGAACATTGCAGTCATGACGATTTCTACATAATTTATAATTATTTTAGAGTATGAACCTGTTATTATTAACCAGAGTGAAAACGTAACTTTGTTGGGTCGCTGATTTGATTACTTTGTTTCTCTTACATTCTTCAGAAAAACAATTTTTTCTGAAGAATGTTAGACTTCTGTTTAAAATAAATATTTGTAAGTTCTGATTAGTTAGATGCCTGGAATACCTGGTTTTCATAGGCTCTAGGTAAAGAAGAATTTAGGAGCAGGTATCTTAGAAATATTAGTAGTAACTGGATGATCATATATAATGAGAGAGCTTTTTGTTTATTTTAAACAATCTAAGTAGTTTTAGGTGGAAAATTGTAATCCTTGAGGAACTGAATTTGTTTCTTGTGTAAAAATTATTACAGTTGTTTTAGGTCATATAAAGTAGTATGAAATCTGCAGTTTTCTTCACTGATGGAATCAAAGATCTGCGGCTCAGGTTTACAGCAATGACTAAATGTTTGTCTTTTCTTTTTTTGCTCTTTTAGCTAGTCCTTGAGCACTTTTTATAAGTGGGTTTAAAGAAGTGATAGCCATCTGAAGTTTATCTTGTGTGGCCAGTATTTTAACGTTATTAAGGCTGTCTACACACAAAAAAGAAACAGCTCTTATGGATATACATGTGCATCAAAGTTAAAGGTTGGTAAAAATTAGCTTGTCAAGTAAACTTACTGACTGAGGAATAATTTTGTTTTCATTTTCCATTCCCTTGGCTGAAAATGAAATAGAAACGATCTGGTTACTAAAGACCAAGCACTGTATTGGATCATTCCTTGAGCTTTTGCTATGATCGTTAAAGGCAAAGTTAGACAGCTGCTGTAGATTTTGCCAGTAGTCTCACAAAAAAAGTTGTTTAACCCTATTAGTTTCAGACACTATCATTTCTCCTTTGCAGAGATGCTTGCTGTGTTAGATCTGGATCTCTTATGATTTGAACTTCTGATTTATAGGCAGGTAGTGTAGCAGAAAACGAGTAATTTTAGCACTCTCCTACAATACCATTTTCTGTCTTAGACTATGACACACTTCAACCTTTTTGCTTATACATAGACAGATTTTAAAACTTGAACTCTATAAAGTTAGACTCTGCTTTTTGCACCTAAGGACCTTTAGGGAATTGTGAAAATTGTGAAAAAAGTGTGAAACTTGAGTTTGATTTATAATCCACAATAATTGAATATTTAAATGTCCTTCTGAGGGCTTGAAGTTCAGAGGAAATGCTAAGTCTTTGACTTTAAATTCGCGTTTTGGCTAAGGGTAGAAATAGAACGATGCCATCGACCCCCGAAATTGATGTTATAATGTTAAAAATCCAGTGATGTTGGTTTCCTTTTGTGTCATGTGTCTGAGTTATTGCTATAGGCTTAAAGGGCAGGGAAAAGCTTTATTGTGAAGGTTATGTGGGCAAGATCCTGAAACCTACCGCTATGTGATTAAATCAGTGTGTTTGTCCCGAGGCTTCAGCCCTTCCATCGGAATTCATAGTCTCAAATTTGGGATTCCTCCTCTGTTTGAAAATAATCTTACAAAATTTCAGGACTGCCTTTACCCACTCACAGGACAACTCTTGAGGCAAATCACCAGGGTTCAGATTTTCATGCAATCAAGACTGAAGATACATTTCAGTATTTTAAATAGAAAGTTCGCAGGCATTTTACATAAAATTTTATTGGGCTTTTCATTAATCCAAAATAACTGGCCTATAAGTACTTTATCAGTGAAAACTGCTCAGCGTGTAAAACGAGGAGTAGAAGAGCACAAAGGCTTCCTGCAAATTAAGGGCACAATGAGCACTAACAGACTTTCCAGCCATCTCCAGCTGGGAGATTATTACAGTTTTTGCAAACCCTTTTCTCTCAAAACTAAATCAAGAATGGTAGAGTCCCGATAAAAAGAAGTGTAGAAAAGCCTAACTAATCCTTAGATGAGTTACTTCAAACGTGCCAAAATAGAATAAAATCAGTTAATAGCACGGATTAAAGGTTACTTTTAATGCATTTTATCACTCACGTTGAGAATTTTTGTTGCATGTTAATGCCTTTGGCCTTGGTTAAAAAAAAAAAAAATCCAGAGAAGAAATATAATTAAATTGGAGAGATTACGTAATCACAATGTTATGAGGAAATTTGGTACCAATGTTAGGCGCCAGATTTGACCTAAGAGATAAAAGCTGTGTACTGGAGATCAGAGCTGTAAACAGGTGGCTCCAATTTTGAGTGGTAAGTTTTCGGGTTATAATGAGAGGATTCATCTATGGACTTCTAAGAGTTGATTTATTGTATAGATTAAAAAAAAACAAAAATGTGGCTCTGTGTCTTTGGATAAATATGTACAAGTGGTTCCTTGGATACGATCATAGAAGAGTGCTTAGATCAGATCTGGGTTAATGTTTTGAAAGTGAAGTAAGAAAAAGAAATAAGAGGCAGGTTTTGGGTTCAAAGGTAGTCTTTACCTTTTATGCATAGTATCTGAAATGATCTTTTTATGTATAGAGGGAGACTAACATCTGTACTTTTAATTCAGAATCACATGTTTGCCAGCTACTTACTTTGTGAAATACTTTTTCCATGTAACTGGCATAGTATGACAGAGCTGCCAAAGTATTAGGTTAAGGAAAAACTGATTTACCATGATACCAT
Source organism: Myotis brandtii (assembly GCF_000412655.1). Classification (NCBI taxonomy): domain Eukaryota; kingdom Metazoa; phylum Chordata; class Mammalia; order Chiroptera; family Vespertilionidae; genus Myotis; species Myotis brandtii. Next base: position 498,786 of record NW_005370354.1, read on the forward strand.
TGGTAGGAAGAATTAAAAAAATAAAATCACAATTTTCTCTTTTTTTTAGGTTCAGATACATAGATACAGGTATAGGAGCAAGTGTATCTGTGTGTGGATCAACTTTAATAACATTTTATTATAAGAACCTGGGCGACGGGAGGTTTTATAGTCATGTCACATTTGCCATTCCTTTTAAGATGCCAAATTGTAAGTTTCTCTAATGGGACTTAGCGTTTATTTCCTTGTAATAGATCTATTGCTCTTCCTCTAGCTTAATAGGAAATAGCCTGACTGGACTGCAGGCACATGTGTGTGCTGTATATATTAGGTATTTGTGTATATGCCATCCCACGTATGATATAGAGATTTTTCACATGCCATGTGAAAATAAAGTCCTGTTAATTTATAGTCAAAACATACAATCGCCCATACATAAATTTCCTCTGTTTGATATTGTAACCGAATTTAACCTTATACAAAGCTTCTAGCCTGAATGAATTTTGCAACATTGAGCCAGTACTGTGCTGTATAGTTATTTATGTGCTCAAGAAGCTGAACTTTCGTTCCATCCCAGTAAGTTCCCATGGGACAAGTTATTCTAGTAAATCAGACAATTTCTCTGGAAGCAAAGTCATTCTTAATTTTTGGAGGCTTAAAAATGGGGAAACTAGCCATATGCATGAGAGGGAAGAAGTTCTACTTGGCCAGCATCACTAAAAAACAGTTTGACCACTGGGACATCTTACATTCTCTTGGGGTGGTAGGGAGAGCCGCCACCGCAAGGCTGCCGAATTGTCTTGCTTCTGTAGTTACGTCTTTATGTGTTTATAGGAGTGGGAGCATTCTATCTTCTGCGTCTCTGGTGCGGTTGTTTTTCAGCAGCGCCCCAAGAAGAGTCCTGGAGGCTAGCTTTGAAGCCTTGTGGACAAGCTGGATATCAAAGAACCAGAGGAATCCTCCAGGCAGTGATTGTTTTATGGCTGGCCAGAAATCAGACCTATTTGTATAGGTAGCACACAAAATAGCTGTGATTTGACAATTTGGTGCTATTTATATGTACCATAAAAAAGGAGAAAAGAAAAAGTTAAAGGGGTATTTTGGAAACAGGAACTAAGCTGTAAATGCAAATTGCTTCACCATTTTCTCAAAGGAACAAAAAAGGAAAGGATTTAGGAAGTTTTTATTGAGGCTGCATTATGGAGGATCTGTCTGCTTTCAGGACATTTCATGCTTTCCTCACACTGAGACTACATTTCTTTCTGCTTGCACTTTTTTTCCGATTCCCATCTGATTAAAATTATTTTTTTGTGGACCAGAAGAAACTGTCCGGAGGAGGGACAGTAAAAATCACAAGAGTTTCCAATGCTCTCTTAATAGACCTTTAAAATTTCATCTTACTATTGTTATTCAGCCTGGGATAAGAACCATCTGCTGTTGCTATAGCAGACATTTTTTCTTTCCAAATAAAAGTTATATTTTCAACAAGCAGTCACAGGTCGTTTACTGTGGCAGTGCCTGATTTGCCAGGTAAATTTTCATGGCTTTTAGGAAACTCAAAGAAGGGATTTTTTTCATGACTGTTCCTAATCTGTCAGCTAGAGAGGTCTTTTTGAATACAACGTGCCTCGGTTGTTACGCTCACCAAGCTCAAGGTGAGCGGTGTATCATGGTTTGTCTGTACATTCAATGAGCAGCCCAAAGTGAAGTTTGACTGTTTCCAGAATGTCATTCAGACCTTCTGAGGTTGTCAAATGCTTCATTGTTTTGCCTTGAAACCCCCAGCCCCAGAGCAGTCTGAGTCTGGGGCAGCAGAGCAGGGAAAAAGTAAACATGTCTATGATTGACTACATTTTTTTTTTTAAAGAAACCCTAGAAATGCCTGAGGGACCTCAGGGGCTTCTTCACAATTTGAAACCATTTTGCCATTGAAGTCACCTCAGTGTTGTCAAATAGAGACTATATTACTTTGCTTTGGCTTTTAATGCTTTTAAAAAAAATTTCATTGGATTCTGACCTTCCAATAATTTGCGTGGTCTTTGTCAAGTGTACCTTATTTTCTGGGGGGTGGAGGGGGGTACTATTGCTTGGCTGAAGAGAGCTCACTGAGAGTAGGAGAAAAGAAGTGGAAACCGGTGGAGATAAAGACAGCCATTTTTGCCTTTCTGTGAATAAAGACTTAAGAGTTTAATGCGGTGTGTGAAGGGTGGGAAGTGTGTGAATAAAGATTTGAAAATGGGAATTTAAAACCTAATTGGATTTCAAGATGCATTTCCCCCGTAGAGAACGAGGTGAAACCACTCTGTGGAGAGGAAACCTTCTGGGTTGCTGTGACTTATCACAAGTGTGAAAACTCACATGGGCCCAGTTACAGTTGCAGCCCAGCTTTGTGGGTTGAGCGTAGACAGCAGGATTCGGGCTGGGAAATGAAGGGTTGTATTTCTAAAATGGGGATCATGAATTCAGCCAACATTGAGCCCTCCTGTGTGCCCGGAACTGCTCTAAGCATCGAGGACAACACCATGGACACGAGTGGCTCTTGTTTTCCAGGAGCGGTTAGTCTGGCATCATGCATGTAAAAAAAAAAAAAAAAAAAAAAAATCACAATGCAAGGAGATGAGCGCTTTGACGAAGCTACGAAAAGCAAAGCTGTGGAAACAAAGTTCTGAGTGATTAGTTCTGCCCAGGTATCAGAATTTGAACTAAATTTTTTTTTAATTGCACCCATTAAGTGGCTCAACCCTTGAGGAAGGTGCCGTTTTAGAGGTGTAATGTGTATCAGATAGGTTAGCTCAAACAACGTAGATTTAATTTACTAATAATCGGTGCTGGTACTCAAAGAACTTTGTTTTGCTCTCTGTCATTTCTCTGAAACGATGTGTCACTCATGAGAAGATGGTGTGATCTGAGCAGTGCTTCACTGAGGCTGTAGTCTTCTTCACTTAGAGAAGGACTGATGGCAGCTCTCCGTTAGCATTTGAATCAACCAGAGGGGTTGAAGTACAATAAAGCCATTTTAAAGAACTGGGTTAGGTGATGTTGGGTGGGACAGAAATGCCTCATTTTGGTCACCCTGTTTTTCACCCAGATTTACATATCTATTCGGCCATGTGACTTCTCTGCCCTTGAAAAAGCTCAGAGACTTGTAGGGGAAAAGGGAAATGGACGTGTAAGCAGATATATTTCAGAGCAAATTACTTAAGAAATACAATTGATGTGCCCTGGCTGGTGTGGCTCAGTTGGTTGAGCATCATCCCATGCACCAAAAGGTTGCAGGCTCAATTCCCAGTCAGGGCACTTGCCCATGTTTTGAGCTCGATCCCAGTAGGAGAGGGTGGGGGGAGTGCAGGAGGCAGCAGATTGATATTTCCTTCTCACATCGATGTTTCTCTCTCTCCCTTCCTCTCTCTCTAAAGTCAATAAAACATTAAAAAACCATGATTATTAAAAAGAAATGTAATTGTTGTAAGAATGTTTTGTGGGAACATAAAAGGGGAAGCTGATATTGAAGATGAGCACAGTTATGTTTCCATTTATGTAGCAGATGTTAAAACCTGACTCTCTTTTCATGTTTTCTACCATTTTTGGTTTATACAGCATTTTATATTGTTTTGCTTTATTTATTTATTTTGGAACAATACAATGAAATTCGTCTTTAGCTCAAGCTATTGTGAAGCCAAAAATAGATCTGGGCTGAGATTGGACTTTGTGGAACAAATTGTGGTTTGTAGGTTATGGCTGTTATTGTTCCAACCAATAAGTGCAATTTAAAAATTATTTAGAAGTAAATCAAATGTTGCGGAGACAAAAGTGGACCTGCTTGATTTTTAAATGGTGCTTTAGAACAATACGCAGATGTCTAAGTTTAAAGGGCTGTTTGGAATGAAATTGTTTCTGTTAAAAAATATTAGTATGCTTTTATGGAATAGGATTGCAGACTACAGTCCTTCAGGAACCTTACCTGTTGTAATCCCCCCCCCCCCCCCCCCCCCCCCCCCCCATCTCTTCTCTGAACATTCAGAAGCATGAAATAGATTTCAGAGAAAGAAGATTCAAAGATGGTGATAACAAGATTAGAACTCTGCTGTCCCATTGGTCAGGTTCAGTGCTGGAGCGTTGCTCTGCAGCAATCCCCATGGTTAGAAGTATGGAAGAGTCTGGTAACAAACATTAAAATTGTAAGGAGGACTGAAACTCATTTTCATGGCTCAAAAATAGATGATTTTCTGAGGGTCTTAATTGTCGAGTAACACTCCCTCCACGTTCTGCGTGGAGTAGGGTTCGGTATCTGAAAGAGGAGCCGCACAACAAATGAGAGAGAAATGACATGAGATAATTTTGCAATATCGGGGGACCAGGCAGGCAAGTCCCGAAGGACTTCCACCCATGCTCAGGCTGCTCCAATCTTTTATTGAGCTTGGAGTAGCCTTAGGTAAGGAGGTTTCAATGACACACAGATCAGCAGACAATTTCCAGGAATAGACAAAGTATCTGATTAACAATAATCAACAAGGATCTACATAAGTATCTAAGGAATTAAGTGAACTAAGGTGGGGATGATGCTTCAACTATTATTACCTAAATTAACTGGGTGGTTCCTAGATTAACTGGGTGGTGCACAGTTCTGACCTTTGCTAGGACTTTAAAGGTTACTAGCTTTTGGAGGTCTCTGTCTAAACTCAGCTAGTGAAGACAATGAATGGACTCCGGCATTAATTAAAGAGTGTGCGAAGGCAGATTTGTTGCCAAAGAAAGCTTATTCAGATTTAAAAATCTGATATATCTATACAGATCACTTGAGGGGCAAGTAGGATCTATTTCGGCTCCAAGACTACTTGTTTCTTATTATAGGATTTAAATAAAAATCACTTATCACTCACAGTTTTGCACAGAGGAGGTGTTGAATAAATATTTTATGGTAAGATGCCTTTGCAAAGCACTTGATATATAACATTTCTTTAGTAGTAATAACTGGTATTTAACACCAACTATGTGCGAGGCTGAGTACTGTGCAGTAATTGCCTAATGGTCCCTATGAATGGCAGTCCTATCAATACTACCCTCATAGTGTACAAGTTCATCAAGTTTGCAGGGTACAAGATCAATATACAAAAATCAATAGTATTCTATACACTTGCAATAAACAATCCAAGAATGAAATTAAGAAAACAATTCCATTTATAGTAGCATCAAAAGGATAAAATACATAAGAATGAATTTAACAAAGGAAGTGTAAAACTTATGCTCTGAAACTACAAAACATTATTGAAAGAAATTAACATCTAAACAGATGGAAAAGTAGCCCATGTTCATCCCATGGTGTCTTTGTAGAAATTGACAGACTGATTTAAAATTCATGTAGAATTGCAAGGGATCCAGAATAGCCAAAACAATTTTGAAAAAGAATAAAGTTGGCAGACTCATGCTTCCCAATTTCAAAACTTAATACAAAGCAACATTAATGAAGACAGTAAGGTACTGATATGAGAATAGACATGTAAATCACTAGAATAGAATTGAGAATTCAGCAATAAACCTGCACGTCTCTGATCAACAAGGATGCCAAGACCATTCAGCAGAGAAAGAATAGTTATTTTAATCAGAGGTGCTCAGAGAACTGGATGCCCACATAAAAAAAGAATGAAGTTGGACCCTTATCTCACACCATATACAAAATGTAACACAAAATGGATCAAAGACCTAAGTTGTAAGAGCTATAACTAGAAAACTCTTACAAGAAAGCATAGGGATTAATTCTCATGACCTTGGATTTGTTAGACAGTGGACTTTTAGATATGCCACCAAAAGCATGAGCAACAAGAGAAAAAAAATAGACAAATTGGATTTTCTAAAAATGGAAAACTTTTATGACTCAAATGACATTCTCAAGAAGTGTAGAGACAGCCCACAAAATGGGAGAACATATTTTAAAATTAGGTCTGATAATGGCTTGTATCTAGAACACACATAGACATACCAGTAGTATGACAAATAACCCATTTTAAGTGGGCAAAGGATCGAAAAAGAAATTTCTTCAAAGAAGGGAAACAAATGGTCTATATGTGAAAAGATGCCCAACATCGGTAGTCATCATAGAGATGTAAATCAAAACCACAGTGAAATACCACATTATATCAAATAGAATGGCTCTGATAAGAAACAGATAACAAACACTGGCTAGGATATGGAGAAATCAGATCCCCACTCATTCACTGCTGGAGGGAAGGTAAAATGGTGCATCCACTTTAGAAAACAGTTTGGCTGTTTCATAAACAGCCACAGAATTACTATCAGACCCAGAATTTCTACTCTTTGGTACCTACTTAAGAGAAAATGAAAACATATGTCCACACGAAAGATTGCACATGAATGTTTATAGCAGCATTATTCATAGAAGCCAAAAGGTGGATACAACCTATATGTTTATCAAATAATGAATGGATAAACAACATGTGGTATATTCATACAATGGAACATTACTTGGCCATAAAAAGGACTGAACTATTGATGTAGGCTACAACATGGGTGAACCTTGAAAACACTGTGCTGAGTGAAAAAAAGCCAGTCACAGACCACATATTATATGATTATATTTATGTTAAATTCCCAGAATAGGGAAATGTATAAAGACAGAAAATAGATTAGTGGTTGCTTAGGGCTGGAAGTTTTTTAGGAAAGAGCAGGTGATAGCTAAGGAGATTTCTTTTCTTTTTTTTTTTTGAGATTATAAAATATTCTAGAATTAACTGTGATGATGGTAGCACATATCTGAATGTACTAAAACCCATTAAATTGCAAATTTTAATAGATGAATATATGGTAGGTAAATATCTTAATAAAGCTGTTACTAAAAAATTACCTAACTCATTAATAAAAATGTTGACACAAAGCAGTATGTTCATATTTAGACATTTGGGAAAGAAATTAAACCTTGATGGCATGCCTTTTCTCTGATAGAAGACACATGTCTACATTACAGGGTTTTGATTGCCCCAATATGATTTATTAAAGGAGCATTGTTTCCTAGGTTGAGCAAGACCTAATTAAAAAAATATAACTATAACTAGCACTGGCTGGTGTGGCTCAGTTGGTTGGAGTGTCGTCCCAAGCACTGAAAGGTGGCAGGTTTGCTTCCTGGTCAAGGCACGTACCCAAGTTGTAGGTTTGATCCCCAGTCTGGGTGCATGTAGGAGGCAACTAATTGATGTTTCTCTCTCTCCCTTCTTCTCTCTCTAAAAAATCAATAATAAAAAAACTCGCTTTCCTTTAAAAAACCCACACCAATATATACCTGGCTGCTTTTGTAATTTTACTCTATGCAACTTTGGGTATTTCTGATCTAGATTTAGCTGTTATAAAAGCCTATGAAATAGTTTACTCTGAAGCCTGTTCTTAGTTTAAGCTTATATAAAATACTAGAGGTTCAGTGCACAAAATTTGTGCACAGGTAGGGTCCCTAGGCCTGGCCGGCTTTCAGGGCCGATCAGGGCCTTCTGGCTGCCGGCTGGGGCCTTCCTTCATTCCGTGCCGCCCCCTGGTGGTCAGCACACATCATAGTGAGCCATTGAACTCCTGAGGGGACAGTTTACATATTAGGCTTTTATATATACTATAGATAAGCTCTTCGTTGATAGGAAATAATAACAACTAATATTCATTAAATGATTATGCATATAGGTACTGCTCTAAGTTATTATTAATGCTATTCAGTAAATCTCACAAGAAATCTGTAAAGTAAGTGTAATAACTCTGAGTTTAAAGATGGGAAACTGAGGCACAGGGTTTAAGTGACTTAGTCAAAGTCAATTAGATAAGTGACAGAGTATGGTACTAGGTAGAAGCAATGCTTTGTAGAATTCTGGGCCAGATAGGTTTTACCTTATACGATAGATGTTTCTGCAGTGTGTGCTTAAAATAACTTTTTATAAGTGAAACCATATTTTTAGTTTTCTAAAAGAGCCTATTATTTCAAATGAAAACTGCAAGTAAATCAGTTCCTTTTTATCAGTCTTGACAATTGTGACATCTTAAATCAGGACACTCTTATATATTTGATTGAATGCAGTAATTTCTCTGGTAATTCTGTTTATTTGGGGTAGGTTTAAGCTGTATTAGTTTCACTCTGCAAACCTTTATTGAAGACCTATTTTTTGTAGTAAAGAAAAAGTGCCGTAAGAAAACCCAAAGGAGGTCATTTCTGATCTAGAATTAGCTGTTATAAAAGCTTGTGAAATAGTTTTCCCTGAAGCCTGTCCTTAATTTAAGCTTGTAAATTAAGCCTTTCATGTCTCTCGGTTTTGTATATACGCTACAGCTGCAACTGTCCAAAACAATAGCCACTAGACACATGTGGCTATTTAAATTTACATGCAAATGAATTAGAATTAAATAAAATTAAAGAGTTAGTTCCCTAGTCACTAGCCACATTTCAAATAAAGTTGCATGTAGCTAGTGTCTACCATTTTGGACAGAGCTGGGCTAGAGAAATGGTAACATATCCTTAGGACTTCTTTTTATAGTGGAATTAAGATGTATAAGCAGCCCAAGTGTCCATAAGTAGATGGGTGGATAAAAAAAAAAAAGCTGTGGTACATTTACACAAGGGAATACTACTCAGTTGTAAAAACGGAGATCTTTCTCTTTTCGACAGCATGGATGGACCTGGAGAGTATCATACTACGTGAAATAAGCCAGTCAGGGAAAGACAAGTACCATATAATCTCACTTATATGTGGAATCTAATGAACAAAAGAAACAAACAAAATAGAAACAGATTCATAGAGACAGAGAACAGTGACAGCTTTCAGAAGGGAGAGGGGTTGGGAGGCTGGGTGACAAAGGTAAAAGGATTAAGCAAACACACACACACACACACACACACATACAACTCATAGACTCAGACAACAGCAGTATGGTGATTATCAGAGGGAAAGGAAGGTAGGGGGAGATAGAAGAGTGTAAAGGGGAAATAAATGGTGATGGAAAAAAAGATTTCCCCCCAATTATATGGGATAAATATGATTTATCAGACTCCCCTCCCCCCAAAAAAGGAAGAAAGATGATATATGCACTTTTGTAGGGAATGGAAAGTAGAGGAAAATGGTCTGATGAGACTTTTTATGTAAAATTATATGTTACTTTTTTTTTAACTAGGAGAAAAGCATAAAATCCATTTTGCGTGGTCTGGGAGTTTTCATAACAAAATAAAGACCTATGGAAACAGACCTGAGTATTTTATGCTAGGTTTGACCCCTTAGTACTCAGGGCATGCTTCCCCTAAGTGTCAGGATGTTGTCCTATACAGTGTAACAATATTGCCATTATCACGCAAGAGAGAAATGATCAATTTGTCCCTAATATCATATACTAGTAATGCCAGACCTTTTAAAACATCCAGTTGTCTCCCAAATACCCCATTTGCTTCTTTTTCTTCCCAGTCGAGGATCTTGTCAAGTTCTATGCAAGTCTTTAGTCTTGAGCAGTATCCACACCTTTCGTTTATTTTCATGAAATGACAACACCCTCAACTTTGTTTGGAAGACGTTCAAACCTACAGTAAAGTTGAAAAGTAGTACAAGGGGTGCTTAGATTAATTAACTGTTGCTATTATTTGCTTCATATGCTTTATCTCTTTGCTTATATTTATACTTCCCAGTCACTTGAGAGGAAGTTTCAGAAGTCATGGCCTCTCACCCTTAAACTCATAACTGTGTGTCTCCTAAGAACCATGCTATTCTCCTACAAACCACAAACTACTGATCACACCTAAGGCTTATCATTTTTAGCCTTTAGGTATGTGTCTCTTTTGTATCCTTTAATCTAGGCCATTTCCCCCACCTCCATAAATACATATTTGATCTTGACATTGACATCTTTTACGAGGCTAGGTCAGTTGTCTTACAGACCCTCCTATAATGTGGATTTGTCTGGTCATTTCCTAGTGGAGTCATTCCACTTGAATTCTCTTTCCCCTGTATTTCTTGTGAATTAGAGTTAGATCTGTAAGCTTTGTTCGATTTAGGTGAATTTTTTTTTTTTTTTTTTTTTTTTTTTTTTAGGCAGGAACATTCATAGGTACTTCTTGTTGTATTTCACATCAGGAGGTGCCTAGTGTAGATTATCCCAATGTTAGTGGTACTGAGTTTTACCACTTGGTGGAAGTGACAAAAGCTGTAGAAAAATTACGCTTTCCTCCTTGTAATTACGAAGGAACCAATGTGATGATACTTAGCGTCTTTCAAATGTGATAGTCCACAGTGTTCTTTCATGTAATGGTTTTAGCATCTATTGATAATGCTTTGTGGATGAACCTGAATTAACTATTTCACTGGTACTGCACACCCATGATTTTCCTAGTTCAGCAGCACTTATTAAAAGGATAGATATAGGATCTGTTCTATTCCCCTCCTCTATTTTTGACAATTTATATATATATATCTATGTGTATATGTGTATATATATATATATATATATATATATATATAGACACAGTTTATGTCATGGCAAATGCTTTCTGTGTCTGATTTTATGGTTTAATTTAGTTAATTAAATATGTGATAACATACATTCTGTATATAATATTGTTTCTCTAAGAATTTTTAAATGTTGAAATCTGATGGGGGGAGGTAGTTTTAGGGGGAGGAAACTGATTCTAGTTAAATGTTTATGGCCATTTTAATTTACAGTATTGAAGCTCTTATTCCTTGATTTTAAATATGCTTATGACTTCTGAAGAGATGCTGTTTCAGAAGACATTTCTGCTTGTGCAGAGTTAGCTAACAGTTCAGAAAAATTTGGGGAGCTTCTATTCAGTTCTGGGCATGGACATCAAGAATGCCATCATATACTTAACAGCTTTGGAAGCAAGTGTTGGAATGTAACTATATAAACTTTTTCTTTTTCCTTTGCCTGCTCTTTCATTGCTTCTTTGGCTTTATCACTAAGGATGGGTGTGAAAGCAGCTTGTCTGAAATTTTGTTGCCCTTAGGGAGTGACTTAAAATTCCCAGGATAGTTTTAGAGCGATTCTTGATCTTGGAATGATGGACCAGACCTCCTGGTAATCCTCTGGCTGAAATGAACATGGATTCTAGGAGGGGTCTGGCTACTCTTAGCTATAGTGGGTTTCCCCCCCTTTCTTCATGAGTTTTTATTAAGGAAGTTTCAAACTTTGTGAAGTAATGGTTACTTTAAATTTTAAAAATATGGCTAGCTGTAGTGTTATGGGCTAAATTATGTCTCCCTCCTCCACCATCGAATTCTAATATTGAAATACTAATTTCCAATACCTCAGAATATGACTGTATTTGAAAATAGAGTATTTAAAGGAGTAATTAAGATTAAATGAGGTAGCCCTGGCCAGTGTGGCTCAGTTCGTTGAGCATGACCCTGTGCACCAAAAGGTCACCAGTTTAATTCCCCATCAGGGCTCATGCCCAGGTTTCGGGTTCAATCCTCACTTGGGGGTGCATGCAGAAGGCAGCCTAACGATGTTTCTCTCCTCCCTCTCCCTCTCTCTCTTAAAAAAACCACAAGAAAAAAAGAAAGTAAATGAAGTAATTGGAATGGACCTTAATTTAATGACTGATGTCCTTATAGAGGAGGAGGTTAGGACACAGACATAAAGACAAAAGACCATGTAAAATCTCTGAGGTATGGTGCTACACATTTAATACTGGTCCAATCAATCACTTCCATGTTAAACACCTTTGTTTTAAAATTAGTTTTCTGTGCAACATTTCACATGTAAAATACACCCCAAAGGGTACATTCACAGGTTGGACAGATGATCCTTTCCCCGATAATCACTTCATGATTTCATGCCATTGTATTCGTTGTCCCACTCAGTCTTGGAAGACTCGTGGTCCCCCACCTGTAGTCAGTTCCCTTTTATGGCCTTCAGTGCTCGCAGCTTGTTTGAGTTGTTGTTGTTGTGTGTGTGTGTGTTTTTTTAAAAAAATTAATTTTACTAAATGTATTGTGGTGACATTGGTTAATAGGTGCATATAGGTTTCAAACGTACATTTCTATAATACAAGATCTGTATATTGCACTGTGTGCCCACCACCCAAAGTCAGCTCATCATCTGTCACCATATATTAGGCCCTCTCCACTTATTTTTAAATGTCTGTTTATAAGTTTGTCCTGTGGGCCAGGGTGAGTCCTTCTGTGGTAGCGTTTGCCGAACACGCCTGTCAGACCGCCACCTAAAACAGAACCGTGTTCAGTATGCTGCTTCCGGGGCACTGTCCCAGTCCTGTTGACTCAGAACCTTTTGAGAGTGAAATCAGGGAATCTGCATTTTATTACTTTTAATTTTTATGTTTTTATGTGATAAACATGCTTTCATTCTTGATTACGATGTGTTGAGCAGGGAATCTGCATTTTATTTATTTGTTTGTTTGTTTGTTTATTTATTTATTTCCTCACCTGAGGATATTTTTCCATTGATTTTTAGAGAGAGTGGAAGGGAGAGGGACAGAGAGAAACATCAATGTGAGGGAGACACATCAATTGGTTGCCTCCTGCATGCCCCCGACCAGGGCCCGGAGCCTGCAACAAAGGTATGTGCCCTTGACTGGAACTGAACCCGGGACCCTTCAGTCCACAGGCCGATGCTCTATCCACTGAGCAAAACCGGCTAGAGCAAGGAATCTGCATTTTAAACAGGCTGCCTGGTGATTCTGTCAGAGCATCTGTGCTGTGGGGTAGGTAGGCAGGGGCAGCTACTTAACTCACCTCCCCTAGTGCCCCAGCCCATAGTAAATTAGAAAGGCACACTGAATAAATTCCCAAGAACAATAAGCTAGATTTAAGACACAAGTCCAACAGGTAAAAAACGCCACTACATTTACTAACATGCTAACGTTATTTGAAAGTAATGTGGATTCAGAAACCAAAGCTTTAAAAACCTTCTGATACTTGAGCTTTCAAAATGCTGATCCTATTACCCTGGAATAGATCTATTTCTAGGGGAATTGATGCGATGAAATGTCCCTCGTGTTCTTTTTAAAAATGTCAGGAAGCCAAACATTGTAGGGACTCTCTCCTTAGCACTAAGGTAAGCGAGGACTCACACTGCCGACAAGGCAGGGCTGGCGTTTTCATAGGCTCCTGGATGTTTACAGGCTTCGGGGATTTGTTGCCCATTGACATGGTTTCATCTGAGCTGTGGAGGCTTATTAAGTTAGGGCACTTGGTGAAGGGAAGGTACTAGTAGAAAGAGGCTAGCATGCATATAAGCATACCCATTGGACACAGACAACAGAGGGTGATGGTGAGGGCAGAATTGGGGGCGGTGGGGGGCAAGGGGGGGCTAACCACACATTTGTAATACCTTAATCAATAAAACAAAAAATAAAAAGACAGAAGAAAAAGAAAAGAAAAGAAAGAGGCTTTCCAGTTGCGATCAACTGGCATAGATACCTTTGCAAAGGGGCCATTCATTACCTGCAGGGTCGGCCTGGTCCTGGCAGGTAGCTGCATCGCAGGGCTGCCTAGGAATCCCAGTTAGCACCGTGGCCTGGACCACCAGGGGCGCCGGAGAAGAAACTCCAGAGACGCACAGCTCCTGCGCACTGAGTCCTAAGGCTCCCCCTTTAAGAAGGGTTTCCCAGGGCGCTCCAAAATCACATTGTGATTGTTTTCTCCGAAAGCTCAAGTATCAGAAGGTTAAAATGTGGATTAAATTTTTAAAAAAATTGATTTTGGAGAGAGATAGGAAAGGGAGAGGGAGAGAGAGAGACATTGATTTGTTGTTCCACTTATTTATGCACTCATTGGTTGACTCCAGTATGCGCCCTGACCGGCGATCGAACCCACAACCTTGGCATATCAGGACGATATTCTAATCCACTAAACTCCTGGAGATAGAGGCCTGGGTTTGAATTCTGGCTCTGCTGTGTGCTAAAGGCTGTAGTGGAAAAGTTTTCCCCGAGAGAATCTGCTTTCTTATCTGTAAAATGATGATAGAGAAGTTATCTTCCCCACTTGACTCAGAATCATGATACTAGGATTGAGTCAAAAGGAAATTATGTATGAGAATGTGTTTTAAATGATAAAATACGAATAAATCGCTGATTAAAAAATTATTACTCTCTGCCATTACCAAGAGAATGAAGTTTTGAGTAAATAGTCTGATTTACAGTTGAGTATTAACATTTTAGCCATGGAAGAAAATCATTTTTACCTGTTTTGAGTCTTACTGTTTTATTTTTTAAGTTCCCTTTGCAGATATGAACCTATTGGAAAGTCATTTTCTCGACTTCTTTATCTGTTGGAAATATGCAATAATTAAAATATAAACTTTTTGTTTCAAAAGATCTAAGAGAAATTAACATTATTTTAAACTGCAGAATCATGCTTTTTATATATTAGTTTTACTCCTTCGGGGAGAATCATACTTTTGGTTTAAAAACACATTGGAGGTTTTATTCAAACTTATTTTAAAAATAAAAACAAGGGATGTTTGCAGGTAGATAAGAAAAAAGAGCATTATACTAGGCATAGTTCTTTCCTATTGTGTTTTATATTTGCTCTTTTTCTTTTTTCTGTTCCCAACCCCAACCCCTTAGAGCAGTGGTTCTCAACCTTCTGGCCCTTTAAATACAGTTCCTCATGTCGTGACCCAACCATAAAATTATTTTCGTTGCTACTTCATAATTGTAATGTTGCTACTGTTATGAATCGTAATGTAAATATCTGATATGCAGGATGGTCTTAGGCGACCCCTGTGAAAGGGTCGTTCGACCGCCAAAGGGGTCGCGACCCACAGGTTGAGAACCGCTGCCTTAGAGGCATGGACAACTGTCCACCCCTGTCCTAACCATCAAGTCCCACTGTTTTACAACCTTTTCTCCCTTCCTCCTTCTTCTTTGGACAGAAATAGGTAAAAAAAAAAAAGTGTTTTGTTTTTTTTCTCCTTTGAGGCTTATTAGGGGTTTTAAATTTGAGTTTGATTTGTGACCTGTCATAGTTTGAATAATTTGCTTCCATGGTATTTTGCTTATCTCAGCTTCCCAGCTGCATGCCCAACTTCTGCCTCTTCTCTTTCTCAGCAGGTTAGTTTAGCTTATTTTTAAGGGGTAGAACTAGTCATTCCTCCTCCTCCAACCCCAATGATTTTCCAAGGTGTTTGGGATTAAACATCTCAATTCTCAATCTCTTTTTCCCCCTATTACTGAGTAGCCTTGACTTCCAGATCATGGCAGTACCCATCCATTTATATTTATCCTTTTTAAAAGATTGTGATTTAAAAGGCAGCAGTCAGCGAGGAAAAGATAATGCATGCAGGTTATCTAACCAATCAATCCAGTAAGAGTGAGGATGACTATTGGTGATTCTCAGTCAGTGGCCCTCCCTTTTTTAATTATATACTTGTCCATTTAATGTTTCTCAGTCTTTAGCGCATCAGAGAAGCCTCATACATTAGTACAGTGGGGCCTTGTCTTATGAGTGTCCCGACTAACGAGTTTTTCGAGATACGAGCTGTCTCTCGGCCGATTTTTTGCTTTGAGTTGCAAGCTAAAATTCGGGTTACGAGCCAGCTTCAGATACCCCACCGCTAGTTGGCGCAGCGAATGTCACAGTGAACACCACAACATCAGCCCAGCATCATGTGTCTCACTCGTTCACTTTTTGATTTGACATACGAGTAATTTGAGTTATGAGCTCCGTCACGGAACGAATTAAACTCGTAACTCAAGGCCCCACTGTACTCAACGAGGTCCAGTCTTTCGCATTTCTAACAGGCAGCTCAGGTGATCCCACTCCAAGGTGGCCATCAGATCACACATTGGTAAACATACTTTTAGAATCATGAAAAGACTATTTTGCAGACAACACACCAAAGAAAATATACAGATGGCAAATAAGCATATGAAACGTTGCTCAACATCATATGCCGTTAGGGAATTGCAAATTAAAATAACATGAGTTACCAACATGCATAAACACACACACACACACACACACACACACATCCCTATTAGAATGGCTAAGATCTAAAACACTACTAACAACAACAAATACTACTGGCAGGAATGTGGAGCATCAAGCAGGAACTCTCCTTCATTGCTGGTACTAAATGATACAGCCACTTTGTAAGACAGTTTGGCATTTTCTTGCAAATCTTAATTGCCTAAAATTGAAAGCAACCAAGATATCCTTCCATAGGTGAGTGGATAAACAAACTGTGGCTACATCTATACAATGGAATATTATTCAGCGATAAAAAGAGATAAGCTAGTAAACCACAAAAGATAGAAAAAAAAAGATATGGGAGAACCTTTCCATGCATATTGATTGCTAAGGGGGAGAAGCCAGTCTGTAAAGCCTCACGTGTGTAATTTCAACTATATGACATTCTAGAAAAGGCAGAACTAAGGGATGTAGAGAGGTCAGTGGTTGTCAGGGGTTTTGTGGGGAGGGAAGGATGACTAGTGGAGCACAGGACTTTTAAGGCAGTGAGACTATTCTGTCTGATACGGTATCAGACAGAAGATATATAAGACATTATGCATTTGTCAAAACTTGTAGAATTACATAACACAAAGAGTGAAACCTAAAGTACAGCCTTTAGTTAATAATAATATGTCTATATTGGCGCATCAGTGGTAATAAATGTATCACACCAATGCAAGAAGTTACTCATAGGGAAACTGAGAATAGTGTGGGATGAAGTGAGGTAGAGTGAGGGAATATATGAGAAGGCTGTACTTTCTGCTCATTTCCCCCTGTACACCTAAAACTACTCTAAGAAATAGTTTATTGATTTTAAAGGGTATTTGGCGTTCACCCTTGTTCCATAGGGAAAGAACTAAAATTAAGATAATTTTAAAATTTAAAAAAATTATTGTAGTTGGATTGAACATGAAAAGCAGGACTTTATTTTGTTGTTTTAAAAATAAAAGAAAACAAAAGAGGAAAATGGAGACTTCTTCAACTCGAGGGGTATTCTCTGTAAGTACTGACATAGACCCTCAAATGCCTGTGTGTTGTTGACCATTTAGAGAAATAGCCAAAGGTGATGATGGTATTTCTCTTACCAAATTGAAGGGTTAGATCTGTGCGGAAAGATTGAATGAATGTGCAGTGTTTTCCGGGTACCTGAGAGCACGGCATAGTGTTTCCTCGTCACTGAACGTGTGGGAAATCCGTTTAAGGCGCTTCATCAACTGAGGCGGGAGTCCTCTTCAGTATCGCTCATTGGCTGCCAGGGGCCCAACATCTTGAGCATTTTAATCCACTGTCCATGTTCCTGATCCCTGCGTTGAGATCTGCCTGTCAGAATAGGAGCCACCACCCCAAGACTTAAAAGTGAATTGCATAGCTTTTTTTAGTTAAAATATTTCAAGTCAATTTCTAGTGTAAGTTAGAGTAGGCTGCCCTTTTAATCATTAAAGTGGCCTCTTAGGACTCCTGATTTAATGAAAAGATAAAAATGTTTTGTAATTAGCAGATCAAAGCACTACTGTGGCTGCTGTTTACATTGTCAGTATGTAAATGGAACTTCTAAAGGGAGTGAAAAGAATTGGCTTAACACCTCTTTAATTTTGTTTATGTAATTCCTTTGCTTAAAAGTCATCCCCCCCCCCCTTCCACTTCGAGTTGATAATGCTGAGGTAAACATTAACCTACCCCTTTCACTTGGTATCAAAGAACTTGAAAATCAGCAGTGTCCGGATTGTTGAGGTTTCCTGAATTGAAGTCAAAGATTGAGTTCATCTATCCTCTAAAATGAAACATGTTCTTGAAAGGTCCGTTCATAAATTCTGAACCATAAATGAATCCATTAATAACATGAATTTAAAGACGCAACAAAACAACACACACACACACACACACACACACACAACAACAACAACAACAACAACAACAACAAATCGTGTACTTACAAACAAACTGGGGGTGTTTCCATGGAGAATCTGGAATTGGAAGTCGGCACTATCCTTCTGTGTGAATCAACAAACGCAATGTGACTTAGCTTGCTTGCGTGTTTGGAATACAATGTCTGATTAAAAACAAAATCTGTTGACAGAAGCTTTCTGTCCAGGTGGTTAGGCAGGTTAGCCCTGAGTAAACTGTAGTTCCAGTCCAGTCCCTCAGCCTGGAGGGTGGGGTCTGGTCTTTCCTTAAGCTGTGCTCTGATATGATTAGAGTGCTGAACCTAATAAGTCACTATTTTAAGTAAAAGTGAATGCTGACTGCTTTATTTCAAGGCTCTACCTAGGCATGTTTGGGAGGAGGTGCATAATGAAACACAGGTAAGCCTTGCTTATTTGCAAAGAAACTACTTTATAGTTCAATTCATCCACGCCTGATCGTGTTTTGTTTTTTTTTAAGAGAATTTTTAAAGGTTGAAAATGGTAAATGGTCTTTTATTCAGCAAGATGAAGGAAAGGCAAATGGAAGCCATAAGGAAAATAAACAGACAAATGCTACAAAAAGCACACGACAAATAATTTTGTGAGATTTAAGAGAGAAAATATTGGGACTTAAATTTGAGCCATTCTCCCTCAAGTGGTACAGGATTAATAGAATAGGAGTAGATTCTCTTCTTTCAGGTTCCATTAGAGTATACTAAAATTTCTCAGTATTCACAGATTCTGCATTTGCCAATTAAAAACATTTTCAATTATAGTTTACATACATTGCTATTCAGTATTAGTTTCAGATGTACAGCATAGTGGTTAGACAATCGTGTACTTTACAGAGTGATTCCCCCCTGATATTTCAGGTACCTACCTGGCCCCATGCATAGTTATTATCATATTATTGAACTATATTCCTTGTGCTATAATTTAGATATCTGTGACTTTTCTGTAACTACCAATTTGTACTTTTATAAGCGTTTATTTGAGCCCATCTGATGACATATGCAGGGGAGCAAGATCTGAAATGTTCCCCCCGATTGCTTTTTGGTTAGCAGCCTTCTAGCAGTGTATTCCAGGAATAGCCATTAGATGAGTGTGTGTTCTGGATAAAACTGCTCAGAGCCCTTGGATGAAAGAGCTGTCCACGAGAGCCTATCACTGGTTGTGTGAAGGCTCCCTGCTCTCCAGTGGTGGGTCCTGATTTGAATTCAGGACCAGAAAGTGTGGGAGCATGTCTGTGGAAGAGTATTTATCAAGAGATTTGTCCTAAGCTCCAACTTGAGCTTAAAAAAACAAACAAACAAAGTCATGTTAACTAAGGGCAAGGTGTTAGATGTAACTCTTGTCTCTGTCTAGTTACAGCAGTGGGTCCACTTTCATTAATTTTCAGGAAGGGAGAAAAGGGATTTATTTGACCTTTTTGTTTGTTTGAAGGAGTTATTAAATGCTCACAGGAAGAAAAGGAGCAAAGAAGTAAGTGTCTTTATGACCATTCGCAAGGATGGAGTTGTGTGCATGTTAATGACTACAGTGGGTAGACTATGCTGTGAGAACAGTGGTAGCTAAGCCAGGGCTCTTGGGACTTGCTAAGGTGACAACAAGCAAGGGCTTTCTTTATTTGGGCCTCATTAGTATAACTGGGACAGGACCGCCTTGCTCCCTGTTTACCTCACACAAGTCTGGTGAGATTTAATTAGTTGTACTTACAAAAAGCTACCTGGGGCCCACATGTAAGGGCTGAATTCACCTGGTACCTGCCCCTCCCCTAAAGAAAACAAAACAGCTGGCTCTTCCTTTTCCATCCCTAGGCTTTCCGCACTGACTCTCTGGGTCACCTGGCCGGTGGCCTGCCCCACATTTATGCTGTTACCATGCCTGTCTAGTCTTTCCTCCGTGTCCCTAATTTGAGTTTGAACTTAGTATTGAGTGAAAGGGTCTGGTTAGATCAGCGGTTCTCAATCTGTGGGTCGCGACCCTTTCACAGGGGTCGCCTAAGACCATCGGAAAACACACATATAATTACATATTGTTTTTGTGATTAATCACTATGCTTTAATTATGTTCAATTTGTAACAATGAAATTGGGGGTCACCACAACATGAGCAACTGTATTAAAGGGTCGCGGCATTAGGAAGGTTGAGAACCACTGGGTTAGATGAAAGAGCTCTTCCACTGTAACCACAAGATTGCATTTCCTCATACCTTTCATACCTAGCTTTTTCATAGAAAATAACTTTGTGTATGCTCCTATAATGTCTCTCATCAAGTTCTTGCTAAATTTATTCTTTTTTAAATATATTGCCCTGGCCGGGCTCAGTTGGTTGGAGTGTCATCCCATAGACCAAAAGGTTTCAGGTTCCATCCCCTGTCAGGGGGTACAGGATGCAACCCATCAATGTTTCCTTCTCACATTTATGTGTTCTCTCTCTCTCTCTCTCTCTCTCTCTCTCTCTCTCTCTCTCTCTCTCTTCCCCTCTCTCTAAAATCAGTAAAATAACATATCCTTGGGTGAAGATTTAAAAAAAAGTATGTTTATTCATTCATAGGTCAGGATTATTGTGAGCAAATGATCTGGGCACTTAGAAAGCATCTCTCTTATTTGGAGACAGGCTTTTAAAGTGTCCTCGGGGCTCTTTATAGAAGCATGTTTCCCGATGTTTCTCTATGATGCCATTTGATGTATCCTTATTCTTAATCCTGCTTTCAAAAACTGTTAAATGTTTTATATCCCCTAGGGTAGCACTGTCCAATAGGAATAAAAGAAAAGCCCTGGTTGTAATTTCAAGTTTTCTAGCAGGTATGTTTAAAGAGTAAAAAGAAACAGGTAAAGTTAATTTTAATAATATAATCTGCTCAACCTAATATATCCAAAATTTTATCATTCAATTTGTAACCAGAATAAACAATTACTAAAGTATTTTACAATTTTTTGGTACCTAGTCTTCAAAATCTGGTATGTATATAGATTTTGTAAAATATACAGTTGAAAAAAGTAGATTTGTGTACTTGAATTGTTCCAAATAATATTTGCTTTCTGGTAGTTGATAAGTTATATTTTTAAAACATTCAATCAATAAAATTAATGAATTAAAACAACAATGCAGTTTCTTAGTTGAGCAAGCCACATTTCAGGTGCTCGTAGCCATGTGTGACTGGCTGTTGGCTGCTGTGTTGGACAGCATAGTGCTCTTTATCCGTCACTCTGTCTTTGATAGGTTTCCCATTTTCACATAGTGAACTGAGGCCCAGATTATTAATCTCTCTCTCATTCTTTTTCATTTTGCTTTTGTAATATGTAGAACAGACCTTCATTCTGAGTGATTAAAAAAAAACTGAGCACATCTTTTGTGCCAGATATGACCAGGGAAGAGATGATTTATGTAGACTTATTTTTAACTCATTCAGCCTTTCTTAAATTCTTATTTAGTGAGGGTCCGTGGAAGAGTCTAGCATAGAATCCAAATTTTCCAATTTGTTGTCTGCCTCCTATTATGCTAAATTCTAATAATTCCTCTTGCTGTGCAGTATTTCCTTTCACTCATGATAAGGACCTAAAAGGAATCCTTTTCTGTTTGGTGGTATGTAGGCCTGGATTCACCTGTAGAAAACAGACCACTCCAGCCAGTATTAGCAGGGAGGGGTTTGATATAGGAAATTAGGTCCTTCCTATATCGTGGAGGAGCTGAAAGAGCAGGCTCTGGGTTGAATTTCTAGGAATGACTCTCAGACGAATATTGTACAACTGGCTCACCAAGGAAGCTGCCACCTGTCCTGTAAGCAGGAAAGCTGAGCAGCCAGGCAAGGCAGCCTCCCATTGTTACAGCAGCCGGTTCAGGACATCACAGCCTTGCTGGCAAAATGGTGTGGGTGTTGGGTGTCGACTGTCCACCTTTGAAGCCTCAGGAGCACAGTCCGCCTTACAGTGTTACTTCTGTCTTCCAGAGCTGTCCTGGCTGTGTCCATGGGAACTCTGGCAGTGTGGTCTTCTGCTTGTCCTCTGTTGTGCAATAAGGGGCTGGGATATATTTGATGAACAAGCCTACAGCAGTTGCCCAAGTCAAGTGGTTCGCCTTTTGGCGGGGAAGTCAGAGATGGGCCAAGGTGAATCTCAGATGAACCTGGGGCTATTTGTCTTGCGATAATTTCATAGGGATGTTGAGAAGGTACGTGAGCTGAGAGAAACAGGTGCTGTGAAAGTGGTTTTCTTCTCTTGAGGGTGTTTCTCCAGGTCAGTGTCTTCTGGAAAGATAAGAGCGAATGGTAATACTTCTGGATCAAACTTGATTATTCCATATTTTGAAAGCTCTGAGAGTTCAACTCTACACAAATCTATCAGTGTTGCTTAAATATTTAGGTTAGTGTTCTAGTCTACTTTATGAAGCTTTTGTGTGTCTGAACATCCAGGGATTTTAAAATACAAGGGAGAGGCCTGGCTGGCATGGCTTCAGTGGTTGAGTGTGGACCTATGAACCAGTTAGATTCCTGGTCAGGGCCTGGGTTGCAGCTTGATCCCCAGTGTGGTATGTGTAGGAGACAGCCGATCAATATTTCTCATGACTCCTGGGACTACTGTGGGTCAAGGTAATAGACATTAGGCAATGTTACTGAATTAATTCTAGTTGAAATTAATAATGACTTTTACCATAGTGACTTTTTACAGAATTGTTGTTTTTCATAATGTGGGTATATCAATTAATTTGAAAATTTAGACACTGCAGTCAGGATAACTTGAACACAACTCGTCATTCCTTTATTGCATCTCTAAATGTTTAGAGTATCTCATTATGATTAGTGGGAAGCAGTGGGTCTCTAAATAGGGTCCCAGAACCAGCACCATCACCTGAGAACTTGTTAGAAATACAAATTCTTGGGCCCACCTTGGACCTCCAGGTTCTCTGATTCAATAGGAACCCACAGTCTGTGTTTGAGCAAAGCCTTTAGGTGATTTTGATTTTCAAGTTTAAGAACATTGACATGAAATGATTCAATATACTCCTTTAAAGGGATTACCAGTCACCAATTCTTCCTATCCTATTCTAAAAACAGGGCAACAAAATTTTGTACTTGGGCAAGTTACCTATATGTATCTTAGTTTCTCACCTGTAGAATTGGAAAACTTATACTTTTGGTGAGGTTTAAATGAGATAGATGATTAACATCATGTGCATAGAACAGTTCGGTAGTTAATTAGTATTAATATTATTATTTTATGTCCCATTTTTTCAAAAACACTTTTGGAGGTAAGAACTTGATTTCATTTTATCAGGTAGAGACTTAAGATGGACATACACTGCTTGATTTTCAGGTAGCATTTAGCTTATTATAGTTTTATTTTTATCCATTAAATTAACTTTATTTAAATTTCCTTTAACTACTTTTCTAGCACTTGTTTCATGTATTTCCATTTTAGTGGTATTTGTATCATGTGTGTGTGTATTTTAATACTTACCTGAGGATATGTTTTTATTGATTTTAGAGAGAGTGGGGAGGGTAGGAGTAGGAAGAAAGAAAGAGAAATATCAACTGACTGACTCCCTGACCAGGGATTGACCTGCAATCTAGGTATGTGCCCTGACCGACAATCAAACCCACAACCATTTGGTGCATGGGACAACACTCCAACCTACTGGACAACCAGGCCAGGGCTGTATCATGTGTATTTTTAAAAAATATCCTTCTTATGTTGTGATAGTTTTACTTTGAACTAGTTTTCAAACTTGGTGGCCATGTGAAAAGATAAACATGAAAACAACGAGAGTTTCCTTACATCCGTTTAGGCAGTAGCCTGGAAGTACTTTTGTCTGTATGCTAGTGTATAATTTTTTTTTAAAATATTTTTTTAATATATTTTATTGATATTTTACAGAGAGGAAGGGAGAGAGATAGAGAGCTAGAAACATCGATGAGAGAGAAACATCGATCAGCCGTCTCCGGCACATCTCCTACTGGGGATGTGCTCGCGACCCAGGTACATGCCCTCAACCGGAATCAAACCTGGGACCTTTCAGTCCGCAGGCTGATGCTCTATCCACTGAGCCAAACCGGTTTTGGCTAGTGTATAATTTTTAAAAGGAGATACATATGGATGGAGAAAACTCTGAGCTAGAAGAGGTTTTCCTATTTTAATTTTCATTCAAATAATAAAAGGGTAGGTTAGAAATTTTCTTTGTTCCTGAAACTAATAAGTGCAATGAGAAATCTAGAAGTTATAAGCTTACCTGTGTTCTTAAGACTTGAATAAAATATTTATTTCTTTACAAGTTAAGTAGCATTATATGAAAATAAATCTTTGCTAAGGGATGATGTGTATATACGTGTGAGTGGAGGTCCTTGCTTTGTTTGTGTGACGGAGCGGCTGTGTGTGTTTCTATACTGCAAAGACATGGCTTCTATTTTCAGTCGGTAGTTTACTCCTGACTTCTTTGTATGAAGTACAGTCTAACAATTGTGTAGTTAGTTTACAAAGTCTGTGTATGACTCATCTTCAGGCTGTGGCTTTTTCAAGTTACACTTAAAGGTCAGGGTCAATTTAGTTCTTAACTCTGACTTTCCTAAGTGGGAAGTGAGAGTCAAAAGGAGTAAAAAATATGGATTTTGTTGGGTCTGAGTCCAGACCAATAGTCTTTGTTTGAAGGGGCTGCTTTTTAAAGGAGCATAATCAGTATTGATAGGAATTCCCAGAATTGCCCACAAATTTTAGACTTAATCTTTTTAAACCGTGTTGTTCTTTCAAGTGGGATTGTGAATTTTAATTTTTGTTTAAATGTTTGATTTTGTATCGCACTGACAAAAACAACAAACTAAAAAATGCTTAAGGGTTCAGAATCTCTTTTTCCCCTCATGTCATAAATATACGTACATCTCAAGCTGTTTTGTTGGCATAGACATTCCAAAAATCTTATTTAAATAAAATAGTTTGAAAAATTGTTAAAACTGATAGATGTAAGAGAAATAGTTTTCCTGTTTCTTTGAAAATATAACGTTTAGCCTTATTAAGTTTAGTTTTATTTATATTGCGCATTAGTGAAAAACAAAATGCAAATTGAAAAAAGAAATACTAGGAGTCCTCGGTTGCTTTTTATTACTACCAAGCTGGTAGGGCTGATGGAGGAAAACTAAGATTCTATGACTTGATTCTCTGGAATTCTGTCTGTTGTCACTGTGTAAACAAATAAAACAATCTCTGGCTGCTCACAGAGTTTTTGTCCCTTGGACAGATATAATGTCCTGGCATTTTTCATATTCTATTATCAAAGCCAAGGTCTAGCATTTTAAGTGGGGAGTTGGCTCTGAAATAATCAAATGCCAAACAAAGCCCATCTGAAAGTCCAATAAAGTAAAATTATAGTATTGCAAAATAAGGGAGTTACTGAACAAAATCCCCACAATTTGAGGATCTTTACTATAAAGATGTTATTGTGTTCTGAGAGGGGAGGGGAGGTAGTTTGGGCCAGCGGGGCGGGGGGGGGGGGATTACTTTGATCCACACATGGGGAGTTGAGGGTTCATTTTCCCCTTGGGGTTACTGCAGGAGGAAGCGTGCTGGCTGGTACAGACCACAGAGCATTACGTGGGGATGAAGCCTTTACCTAGCGAGCTTCTGCTTGAGGTTGCGAGCCAAGCCCTGAGTTAGGTGCTTCACTTATAAATAGGTTTTGTTAGTTCCACTAACAGGGAACAAAAGTGAAATTCCAAGTGGCTAAATGATGACACGCCTAAGGTCATGATGCTCATATGTGGAGAAACTGGGGTTTGAAATAGTTTCTTTCCTCCACATCTCTTTTTGAACCTGCCTCTCCCAAATTCTGAGGACACCACTGCGTTTTCCACAGAGCTTGTGTGCTGAAGTTTCATTAGGGGTTGGAACCATCGGCTTGCGTATCTTTTCACGATAGCTAAGCACAGTTGGAAATATGTTGTAGGGACTAGTATAATCTCCTTTACACCTCTCAGACTTTGGAACGTGTTGGGTTATCTTGGTGACTCTTTGGATCAAGTGTTAATAATTTGGGAATGCAGATGCTTGCTATTCAGAGGGGACTTATAGAGGGAGGGAACCCATTTTTCCAGGAGCAGCATTGTGTTGTGGTGTGTGCAGTAGCCTGTGGAGGATTTTGGGGTCTGAAAAACAGTTTTTGCTCATTAGCAGGTGTCTTGAGAAAGTTACCTAGCTTCTCTCAGGTCCACTGTTTGTAAAATGGGGATGACAATAGTTCCTTTAGGGGGCTTGTGAGTAACACAGTGCTGGGCACATAAGCACTCCGCAAACGCTAGTGGCTGTGGTTGATTCTGCGCTGTTTGCGGACCTTTTGATTCTCCTTGATGTGTCCCTTTTGCAATCATGTCCCACCCCGTGGTCTTGAGGGTGGACAGAAGGAATGTAAATGTTACTCTCACACAGGGTTAGGTTGGAATCCCAGACTGTGTACTTAGGGAATCTTTTGAAGTAGATTAATTTTTCTCCTTCTACTTGGGCATTTCCTTTCCTGTTTTTCTCTCAGACATCCTGAGGACAAAGATGTGATTCTTACATTCTTTTTCTTTTTTCATTCTCAGTTGGAATCCCTACTCCCACCCCACTCTATGTAAACTCTTTGAATCTCAATATCTTCATTTCTGAAACGGGGAAAAGACTTGTACTTCCTTTCAGGGTTATTACGAGGATTAGATGAGAATACAGCCACGTTGTTTGTACATCGCAAGGGCTCACTCAACTTTCGCTAAAAGGAGACTAAACCCTTTAAAACAGATGATATTGCCCTTCAGGAAAAGGAATTAATTTGCTTTACTTTCAATTGGGATTTTTTTTTTAAATTCTTTTCATTCTACACTTGTTACATCCTCATGTGAAACTTTGTTGTATGGATTTTTGGGTGTGTACGCCTAAGGGCACAGTAGTTTTCACTTAAATTTGGCTCTGGCCACAACTTGGTTTATTGAGACAGGAATTGCTTTTCAAGGCATCCAGATCAGAGTATCATTTCTCACCAGAAATGTTTTAGCAGTCGTCATCATCATGCGAATAGTAACTATATACTTTTTGAGCGCAAAAGTGGTATTATTTTTACGGGAAAGTCACAGAAGAAAATAAGATTATCTAGAATCCCTCCTCCAAGGGGTTGTTAGTACTGGCACTTTACTCTATATATTTACATGCCCCCCTCCCTCCTGTTTTTTTATTTTTTATTATGGAACTTTAAAGGTACTCAGAAAGGCAGAAAAAACAAACAGTATAATAAACATGTATACACTGCTCAACCTCAATAATTATTAACTCACATTCTTTTTTTAAATTTAAATTCTTTATTGTTTAAAGTACACAGATATTCTTGTGTCATTAATAGCATCACCCAGGCCTCCTTTCCCCATCTCCAACTGAATTTATTATGAAGTCAGTCTTAGATATCTTATCATACCACCTATAAATATCTCAGTGACATGGGCTTTTAAAATGTTATCTATCACTGTTTCTAAGCCCTCGCCCTATACTTTTTAATTCTTCTTAGCTTTGGGGTTTCATTCATTGATTTTCATTAATTTGGAATTGTTGAATAGCCACGGAAGTGGAATTTCAAGTCTATATCTTATTTATCACTGAGGGCAGGTCTGGGTGGGAGATGGAGGTAGGGGATTCTGGTGGGTGGGGTTGAGAGGTGTGTGGGAGTGGGAAGAGGTCTTAAAATATCATTCCTCCCTCCCCTCCCCTCC
>NW_005370354.1:526450-536495 GCF_000412655.1 Myotis brandtii
CTTCCTTCCTTCCTTCCTTCCTTCCTTCCTTCCTTCCTTCCTTCCGAATGAAGGACTGTTAGTTTTCAGAGCCAGAAGTCAAGTGTTAGTCTCTGTAGCCATCCTGAAATTCTTGCCTTTTTTTCTAAGAAGAGTTCATACATTTTCTAATACAGTTCAGGCACAGTTTGAATGTCCGAATCCTAGGAAAGGATGATGCCTTGAATGCCCTACAGGCAGTGCCTAGGTGGCGCCTTTTAGATGTTAGGACTGCCCTTGAGATCAGGGACAGAGCAGCCTCCCAGAATCCTGCATGGATCTGTTTCTTAGGTCAATTGCTTTGGGCATTTTTCATGAAATAGGAATGTGCTGATGTGCCTCAGTATCCCTGTGTTGGCTTAACCGTTAGTCATTTGGTGTGCCATCTGGGACTGTAGATTCAGATGCTATCTGCTTCTCTTTTCCCTTCCACATCTCACATGGGTATGGACACAGGCACATGTAGGGATGTTGACATCGGTGAGGACTCCTGTAGATACCTGCTCCTCTGTTGCTTTAACTCTTCGATCATTGATTGATTAAATGTTTATTGAGCACCTGTTTGTACCAGCAGTGTACCAGGTGTCAGATACAGAGGTAAGTAAGTTCTTGCTCTGATGGAGTGCATAGTCTGATCGATGTGACAATTCTGTAAAAGGATAACCATGTCGTGTTTCAGTATAAAAACTGGGCTGGAAGGATACATACCAAATGATTATTAACAGGACTGGAGGGAGGAAAGGGAAGACCCTGTTTTTAATGTATCTGTCTAGGTAATGTTTGACCTTTTCATAAGCATGTATTGTTCATGCAATTAAGATACAGTGCCAGATGCATTGTGATAGGTGCAAGAAACGTATAAAAATACAGCGGGAAAGTGGTTAGTTCCCTGGGGGGCGTGCAGAGGCAGACTATTCAAAGAATATTTCCCCCTGGGTAGGCGGGGAAAAGTTGGGGGGTGCAGAGGCGGGAGTCTTTTCATGCAGAGGAACTAGAATGTGCCCAAGACTGACAGAGCAGCTTGTTTTGCTGAGAGTGTCAATAGTGACCAGCTTATACCAGCTTTCTGGGAACCACAGCTTTTCTTCCCCGGGGAGTAGAGAAGTAACAGGCAATTGTATTTTCTTTTGGGACTTGGAATATATTTGCTTAAATATATTTAATATTCTTGAAAAAGTGTCATACTTTGTGATTGGTTTCTAGCGCACCCAGGTAAATTTTTACAGCTCATGATTCTAAGAGTGAACTGTAGAAATGGACTATGGTTAACTTTGTTTCAATAGGTATATTATATTTAGTTGAAGTCTACCTAGCAGTATGTATTTGATTGTGAGGGCGTGGGTGGTATTTATGGTGTTTATAAAGAAATTGGACAATGAGGTTCTTGGGCACCCTGGAAGCTTTTCTTTTTGGGTCATGAATTGGTTAAGTTCATTGTACTTGCACCCCACCAAGCACACAGCTCACTGTGTTTGTTTTATTTTTTTCTTCATCCCTTGGAGCTCCTGAGCCCAAACTTTTCTAGGTGTAGTTTTTAATCCAGTGGAACCTAAGTTTGATCATCATACAATTTTCCCAGCATCACATTTATAGAAGATAATCTTGTCAATTGGAAAGTATGCTTAGGGCGGTATCTTTTCATTCCTCCAACTGATAGTAGAAAATGAAATATCAACCAGAGATTTTACCTAATTGACATGGGATAAAGCACTTAATTCTTTGATTTTCTGTATGTATCAATATTGTAGTGATATCATGTCTGGAAGTTTCCTGGGTGTTTTCATTTCTTTAACATTTCATAGGTAAATGGGAGGTAGGTAAGCTCAGTGTAGTGTAGAAAGCCGTCATATGAAGTGCTATACATACTGTGTGGTATATTCTTCCCCTTCCTACAAACCATTTGCCTTTGGGAAGAATGGATGGCTCAAGGGATTAGTGGTGGGGAAGTGGAGGCTTTCACTTTGGTTCAAATTTGACCTTGGTCAGTGATGCTTGAAAATCAGCACTATTTAATAGGCATTAAGAGAGCCCACTTTTTGATCCACTTCCAGTGGATAAATATCCATAGTTCTTTTATGCCATAGTTGCGGAACTAATTGGCAGAATTAAATGATTTAAGAACTTGACTCCCCTTTTGCCCTCAGAAAGTGGTTGTTGTTTAAATCAGGATCTTGGAGGCTGCATGAGTCATTTCTGAGGACTAGAGACGGGAGAGCTAGCTTTGCAGCTCTTACTGTATTGGGAAACTTATGTGCTCTGCATTGCTCTTAGTAGGAGGAATTGGGGGGAAGGGCTGTTTTTCTTTCCATTTACAATTCTCCCAAATTCAGGGTTGCTCATCCCACCCTAGACACACTTAAAAAATATTGGAGCCATTCATCGCCCAAGGTGCATTCATCTTTTCTCCATGATCAAATAAAGGGGTTATAAGTGTAATCTATTTTCTGTCTCCTTATCTTCCCTCCGTAAAAGAATTTCAGTGCATAAAGCTTTTTCTGACACCGAACTTCTAATTGACATCAGGGACTTTTGCAGTGTGGCTCCAGTGAAGTTAGCAGCGTTTTACATTTTAAGCTCAGTAACTGCCAGTCATGATCACTCTGTATTTATAGAGCTCCCAGGGAAGGGTGAGCACTTGGTGATGATGTATTACCTGCTAATTTGTTTGTTGAAAGATGGGCCCATATATTTGGAATGATGACAGATCAGAATATTTGGCTAAGTGTATCAGTCAGCGTCTCATTTTTCAAAACATGAAAACTCCAACACGGTACTGTAAAAGTGCTGTGCTGTAGGGATGGATTTTCCTTGCTAAATCAATTTCTGTCCTGGCTAGAGTCCTTATTTACTTATTTATTTAAAATCATTTTTTGTTATAGCCTAAGTTGGGTAATGAGAACTTCTGGCTGATTTCTTTTTCTTCCTTTGTAGGTTCTGTTTGTCACTCATGCAACTCACATTCCCTTTTCTGGTTGCAGTATTGGGCACCAACATCTTTACCCTATAAAGAAGGTCAAGAACAGAAATCTATGGGTCTGACTACCCTTTGTTCTCTCTGTCTGTAGTCAAGAGGTATAGAGAGGCCGCCACTAAAAGGGAAAATGAAGAAAACAATGGGTTTTGAAATCCACCTGAGAAGCCTTAGGTTGTGGGAAGAATTAAAAGTACCATCGGGCAGGCAGACAAGCAGTGATTACCCTTGAGCAGGTGGAGATGTTGCGTATTCTGGAGTCCCTGTGGGCATTTATTGGGCCATTTCTCCCTGCTCCACAAAGAAAATCCAGAAATGGCCCTGACCGGTTTGGCTCAGTGGATAGAGCGTAGGCCTGTGGACTGAAGGGTCCCAGGTTCGATTCTGGTCAAGGGCATGTACCTTGGTTGCGAGCACATCCCCAGTAGGGAGTGTGCAGGAAGCAGCTGAATCAATGTTTCTCTCTCATCAATGTTTCTAACTCTCTATCCATTTCCTTCTCCCTTCCTCTCTGTAAAAAAATCAATACAATATATTTTTAAAAAATCCAGAAATGTATTTTGAATGGCTTATCTGAACAAACTGTCTACCAAAAGAGAAGGAAAGGGAAAGGCTGTCTTCAACTATTGGCTGCCCAATATGTGACGCCACCCCCACCTCAGTAGGGACCTGGCTCGGGAACAGCAAGATTAGATAGTGAATGAATAAAAGGTATTCTCTATTGTAGCTCACCTTTACATAGAAAGTGACCTTAAAAAAAAAGAAAAGAAGTATAAGCATGTTTAGAAATAAGCAGATCGGATTCCAGGTAAACATTAATGCTGTTACCCGGTGACATGTTACCTGATTTCCCAGGACTGCACTTGTCATGTATACCGGTTGGTTTTAAAGGCATTTAAATTTGGAAGTGATCATAGCTGAAGAGATGAAGTTTCTCCCGTGAACCCTGCCTAGTTGGCTCCTTGGAGATGTTTGGCTGCCGGGCTCCTGGGCCCTGAGCTCCTGCTGTGATTTGGTGGGGGTGGGATAGAGTGTCACCGGAAGGCATTGGGTTGGGTACAGTATAAGTAAGAGAGAGACAAAATGCAAGGAATGCTTCTGGGACCCAGTGTTTCTGAGACCCCATGACTCTCATTCTTTATGACTCTAAGCCAGTCCTTCAGAGATGAACCTCTGCGCCACCTGCTCTATCACATCAGGTGTTGGGGAAATTCTTTCCTCACCCCAGTCCCACCCATGGGAAGCGAGGCAGGGCTCTCAAGGGTAACGTCTTCTCTTAGGAAAGCAAAATTATAGATGCTTTCTACCCCATCACCCCTAAATGCACTTTCTGTATAAAATCACTGTGTATCCAGGAAGTGATCCTTCTACCTTTAAAAATATTCACTCCCTTTTTTCTGCTCACTCTTGATTTGTATTTTCGTTTGTTACACTTCTGGATCTGTATGACCACAGTGCCTCTGAAATTGTCTTTGCTGGCACTAAGAGTCCATTGGTTATGATGTATTTTCTCAAATCTTGTTGGTGTCATAGATAAAATTTTAAATCCCCTTACTTACTACTTTTGCTTTTGGAAGTGTACGTTATTTTTAAACTTTTTTTTCTTTTTGGTGGGAACTTAATGAATGATGGGGTTGGGGATGGGTAGTGACAGGAATAGAAGCAGGAACAGAACTATTCAATGACATTTTAAGTTACTTAATGTCATTTGCCATGGCATATTTTTTGCTTTTTGTTCTGCGTAGTCACTGAGTGGGAAATTACACTGATTATGAAACTGGTTTTATTCCGGAAGTGACAGTCATGTAGAATCAGGACACATCCCTTTTCACCAGCACAACTCTGCACTACATTGTAAATATTGAGAGGCATAGCTTTGTACATCTCCTCCTCAATAAATGTGATTGAATAAAATAAAAAATATCCTATCTAAATATTCATAGAAAGAGTATATTGAAATTCTTGTGTCTGAGGTTACTCTTAGTATTCTCCCCATCTGCCATTGGTGACCTCCTTCTTGTCTCTAATTCCCATAACCCCCCCACCCCCCAAAAAACCCCACCCAAACACAAAACAAAACTCCCAAGTCTTCAAAAGGATCAGAGAGAGTTAATTATAGTGATATGCAGCAACCAGGACAATCTTAGCTGTTGGTCTGTCCCAAAGCCTACAGAAGGTTCTTATTTCATAAGCAGAGATAATTTGTTTCTCTCTGTGTGCCATATGGTTTTGCAACTGCAGAGATCAAACAGATTTGTGGATGTAAACTTCAGTTCTGTACTTAAAAAATTTTTGAGTCGTGTGGAGATTTTCATAATGTGCTTGAATCCTTGATGCCAACCAGGTCTGTTGGACTCAAGGATCCCTTGTCAGTTCTGTAAGCAACTATGTATTGTGGTTTTTATTTGCCTCTGACTTAAAAAAGATGATTTTGGAAAGGAAACTTGGAACGCAAATTGTCAACTGGAATGCAATGATTATTTGTGTGTGTGTGTGTGTGTGTGTGTGTGTGTGTATACAGGGTGGGGCAAAAATAGGTTTACAGTTGTTCGTATGGAAAATAATACAATCTATAATAATAAAAGGATAATGTGCTAATTAGACTGGACATCTTCCGGACGTCATTCCGGACTTCCTTCCTAATGAAGCCGGAGCCGGAGGGAAGTCAGCCACAGTCCTGGGTGCCTGTGGGCGGCCCGAGGGAAGCCAGCCTGGGTCCCAGGTGCTGGAGGGAAGCCAGTGCCAGCAGCTGGGGGAAGGAAGGCCGACTCTTGCACGAATTTTCGTGCATCAGGCCTCTAGTTAATAAATAACAAATAAGAACAAACTCTGTGTTTCACGTACTGACAACTATACACCTACTTTGCCCCACCTTGTTTGCTGTCTACTCATACAGCCAAATACACGTCATTTTGGAATCAGTCACTATTTAGACTCATAAGGTAAATTTAAAAAATATATAGATGGGTAGATATGAACACACACATATGTATTTTAATCTTGGGCCATGGTCAATTTTTATTATTGTCAGGGAACAGGCGCTGAGTAAGTCTCAGTGATTGCTGATACAGCTGATTATATACTGATTACTGATATAACAATCAATATAAGGAATACTGGGGGTTTACTTTTCCAACAAGATAAGGGAAATCCTCAGAGACACCTGGACTTCGACTCAGGCTTGAATTCCTTCTCCTGGTGAGACCGTGAGGGAAGGAACATGGGATTCCCAGCTCCATGGGAGTTGCTGACAGACTGACAGTTGCGACGGATGAGCCGTCGGTGAGCTCATGACTAAGTCTCTTTCACAAATGGTCCATTCCAGACAGAGTTGCCATTTTGATACAATAAATTATTTTGTTTCATAGTTTCCTGCGTGTTAATACATACATGACCCCAAACAAATTCTCAAGGTCACCAAATTATAATCCTTGCTAACATGATTTTTTAAAATTACTTGTGTGTTTTCACATCTAGCATATAAGCTGTACAAGAGGAGATTGAAGAATAAACACAGAAAAAAGACCCCGGGCTGTGCAGAAGGCTGCCGCAACAAGAGCTCCACCTCTCCCCAAGAGACCGGTGCTTTCTTGGAGGTGAATGAAGAACTCGCTATAACTCCTGGGACATCAGAGCCGATGGATCCCCCCGTGGCTCTCGAGCCCATGGGTCCCATCTCCTCATGTGCGCAGTAGCGGCTTGCTGACCCGCCTGGACGCCGGCTACCTCCGCCGGTAGTAAAGCTGGTGCAGGGCTGATGCGTGGATCTCATTGGCAAGGCCTGTGGGAATAGCTGGTTTTGTGTGGGTTGTAAATCTTCCCAGGATCCCTTTCTGCGAATGTATTCTGCCTATTTCAGGGAGTCCTTTGGGGTTTACACCACATATTTACTAGTGGCTGTGTTCTTGTCTTCCCAGTGCTATGTGCAGTCGTCCTCCCTGTGGCTTTTAATCCCAGGAGAGGAGGGACTCTGTGGAGAGATGCGATCTCCTATTTAGGGCAAGGACAGTCTGAACCCTCTTGGCTTTGGGAAGGTTCTTTGGAGCAGTGGGGAGGAAGCATACAGGTCTTAGAAAACCTGGGGTCTTTTCTCAAATGATTGCTAATTCTTAAGGGCTTAGAGTCTTTTTGGATTCTAAATGTAATACAGATTTAGAGGAAAGTTAATGAACACTTGAGGTTAAAAGGTGAATGTCCCATATTTTCACTCCCCAGTGATAGGCACATGGATATCCTTCATGTTTACACATTATATCACTTTAAAAATACTGGGCTTTTCCCACGTATACTGTCTAATAAGTCACGTAATGACATATTATGGAGCACCTTCACACGTCGGTCTGTGTTGACCTGCCTCACTTTAGAACAATGGCTTTGCAGAAGCATTTCACTGCACGGAAGGACTGACTGATTTAAAGTTCCTCATTCATGGGCATTTAGAGAGCTTTCAATTCACTGGCACAATGCTGCTACACTCGCCTGTGCCCTCTGGGGGCATGTCTGTAGGGTCACTTTCTACAACTTGAATTGCCAGAGCAATTGCACAGGAAAACGCTGGACTCTGCCCTCCGGCAATGCTGTGTGCGCAGCGGTGCGGAGAGGGCCTGGGTTCCCATGGCCCCAGCTGAAGGATGATCAGTTTGGATTTGTGAGAGCATCTCATTTAAAGTCGCATGTAATCAATTATGAGTAAAGTATTTTTTCATGACCACTTGCCTACTCGTGTCCTTTGCCTGCTTTTCTATTTCATTTTTTCCTTTTTGATTGATAAGTTTTAACACATTATGGAGAGTGACCCTTTGTCCTGTTTTGTCAACATTTTACCTGCTCATTTATCTTTTGCTCTCTGTAATGCCTTTTGCTGTAGTTTTATATTTTTTACATATTAAGCAGTATTAGTTTTTTAAAATAATGTTTTTGACCTTGATCTCTGTCCAGTGTTGGAAATTATATTTTTATGTGATTATGAATTGTGAAAGGATTCCTTGTTGAGAATGTATTTGGCCCCTTTTCAGGGAGTTCATTTTGGGTGTTTACTAGGGGCTGTGTGTACTGCCTGGCATTGTAAAACCCATCCTCCTCCTCTATTCTTACATTAAAAATATTTCCCATATGCTTTAATCTTGATTTTATGAAAAACTAAACATGTACATATTTTATCCCTTTTTGAAATTTATCTTTCTGTATGGTGTGTTAAGAATGTAATCTTTTCATGATTAATTGTCCCAATATCACATATTGACTCATTCATCTTTTCTTTACTGATTTGAAATGCCTCCTTTATTACCTAACTTCCTATATAATGTTCTTTTTTTGTTGGGATTCTATTTGGTTCCATTTTTCCCCCCTGTCTATTCTCATTTGTAAGTTTTGAAGTAAGAAAGTGTATTGTCTGAGATAAATCTTTACGATTTTATTTTGTAAGTATTCCCAAGAACTCGTGGGTTAATATAATGCCCATGATTATTATGGTAGTTTCACAACAATTGAGCAAACCTTTGTGGTGGCACAGACAGAGCCCCATGAGGTGTCACCGGTGTATTTACATGGAAAAGAACTCCGCAGACCTTTGCCAGGGCTGTTAATTCTCCAGGGCTGCCTGACCCGAGGGAGTTCCCATTTACCCACCTACAAACGAGAAGGGTAGCGAAGCCGGTCCAAGTTGTGCACAGGCACAGGGCACAGCAGCAGTAACCAGGCAGGAGGGTTCCTGCTCATGGGGAACCTTTTCTCTGCCAACGGGCATTTGGATGTTTATCACATCATTCGAGGGCCATACAAATTATCAACTTAAAATTAGCCTGCGATATTTGGTCAAACATTTAATGAACTCATCCCTAATGCCTCGGCAGGGCCAGGCCAAGTGATTTTGTGGCCTTATCGGCCCGCGGGCCAGATGTTCCCCACCCCTGGGTTACAGTCAGTGGGGAAGAGATCATCGCACTGAACACAGTAGAGCTGACCGTTAACAGAGATCCCAGGTCTGAAATGAGCATGACCATGTGTTTTAAAGACTGCACCAAAAAATGAATTTCTAAATTGTTTCTCTGCGGAGGAACTTAATACTAAACGGTAAAATCCAACACTCTGTTCTGCAAGGATTAACTAGCTGGTCAGCATGGTCAGCATTTACCATAGTCAGGACACTCCGGGGACAGGTCTACCAAAAGCCATTCCTTAAGACAGAAACAACGCCAATAATGCGAGGGTTTGAGAGTAGTCACGTCAGAAGCCTTTCATCTCCAGGAAAGGTTTGTACATGTGTTACTGAGAAGAGCTGGACACAAGTAGTCCGGAGGCTTTAGGATGTAACTATGAAAAAGCTCTACCTGAATAAACTGTATTCTAACTGATCTAAATAACTACGAGTTCATAAAAGCCAGGGCCTATAAGAAGCTCAGAAGAAGTGGGGCCAGGGAAGTAAGGTTAAGCGGACTGAGCCCAGCTCTCTGTCTGGAAGGGAGCCAGGTGGGTGGTTAGGGCTGCACGCTGCAGTGGGAGGAGCACGGGCGTGGCCAGGGCTACCTGCTGAATCCATTTAAAAGGCCAGACCGCTTCTGGAGTTGTGGGTTGAAGGCAGATGTGGAATTGAATCCTAGCTCTGCTATTTGGTAAGTGACAGCCCCTCTGGACTTCAGTTTCGTCTCTGGAAAACAAAACAAAGCAAAACACTCTGAAATGTAGGTAGTGTGAAAACAGCTGTGTGATACCTGGGGAGTGAGCGGTAAGTGTCCTGCCCCCTACCTGTTCAGTCACAGTCCTAGTGTAGAAAGGGTGATCCGCCTCACCAGTGTGATGCGTCACACCGTCGCCTCTAACCACCTCTGACCAGTCTGTGAGTGTCTGCACTTTCCCTCCTGGAGGAGCCCGGCCTGCCTGTCCAGGCTTATTTTTTTAAAAAATTGTTTTATTGCTTAAAGTATTACAAAGAGTATTACATATGTCTCCTTTTTTTATTCTCCCCTTGACCTTCCCCTAGCCTCTCACACGCCCCAGTGTCTTGTGTCCATTGGTTATGCTTATATGCATGCACACAAGTCCTTCGGTTGATCTCTT
>NW_005370354.1:539848-546637 GCF_000412655.1 Myotis brandtii
GGACTGAAGGGTCCCAGGTTCGATTCTGGTCAAGGGCATGTACCTTGGTTGCAGGCACATCCCCAGTAGGGAGTGTGCAGGAAGCAGCTGAATCAATGTTTCTCTCTCATCAATGTTTCTAACTCTCTATCCCTCTCCTTCTCCCTTCCTCTCTGTAAAAAAATCAATAAAATATATTTTTAAAAATCCAGAAATGTATTTTGAATGGCTTATCTGAACAAACTGTCTACCAAAAGAGAAGGAAAGGGAAAGGCTGTCTTCAACTATTGGCTGCCCAATATGTGACGCCACCCCCACCTCAGTAGGGACCTGGCTCGGGAACAGCAAGATTAGATAGTGAATGAATAAAAGGTATTCTCCATTGTAGCTCACCTTTACATAGAAAGTGACCTTTAAAAAAAGAAAAGAAGTATAAGCATGTTTAGAAAACAAGCAGATCGGATTCCAGGTGAACATTAATGCTGTTACCCGGTGACATGTTACCTGATTTCCCAGGACTGCACTTGTCATGTATACCGGTTGGTTTTAAAGGCATTTAAATTTGGAAGTGATCATAGCTGAAGAGATGAAGTTTCTCCCGTGAACCCTGCCTAGTTGGCTCCTTGGAGATGTTTGGCTGCCGGGCTCCTGGGCCCTGAGCTCCTGCTGTGATTTGGTGGGGGTGGGATAGAGTGTCACCGGAAGGCATTGGGTTGGGTACAGTATAAGTAAGAGAGAGACAAAATGCAAGGAATGCTTCTGGGACCCAGTGTTTCTGAGACCCCATGACTCTCATTCTTTATGACTCTAAGCCAGTCCTTCAGAGATGAACCTCTGCGCCACCTGCTCTATCACATCAGGTGTTGGGGAAATTCTTTCCTCACCCCAGTCCCACCCATGGGAAGCGAGGCAGGGCTCTCAAGGGTAACGTCTTCTCTTAGGAAAGCAAAATTATAGATGCTTTCTACCCCATCACCCCTAAATGCACTTTCTGTATAAAATCACTGTGTATCCAGGAAGTGATCCTTCTACCTTTAAAAATATTCACTCCCTTTTTTCTGCTCACTCTTGATTTGTATTTTCGTTTGTTACACTTCTGGATCTGTATGACCACAGTGCCTCTGAAATTGTCTTTGCTGGCACTAAGAGTCCATTGGTTATGATGTATTTTCTCAAATCTTGTTAGTGTCATAGATAAAATTTTAAATCCCCTTACTTACTACTTTTGCTTTTGGAAGTGTACGTTATTTTTAAACTTTTTTTTCTTTTTGGTGGGAACTTAATGAATGATGGGGTTGGGGATGGGTAGTGACAGGAATAGAAGCAGGAACAGAACTATTCAATGACATTTTAAGTTACTTAATGTCATTTGCCATGGCATATTTTTTGCTTTTTGTTCTGCGTAGTCACTGAGTGGGAAATTACACTGATTATGAAACTGGTTTTATTCCGGAAGTGACAGTCATGTAGAATCAGGACACATCCCTTTTCACCAGCACAACTCTGCACTACATTGTAAATATTGAGAGGCATAGCTTTGTACATCTCCTCCTCAATAAATGTGATTGAATAAAATAAAAAATATCCTATCTAAATATTCATAGAAAGAGTATATTGAAATTCTTGTGTCTGAGGTTACTCTTAGTATTCTCCCCATCTGCCATTGGTGACCTCCTTCTTGTCTCTAATTCCCATAACCCCCCCACCCCCCAAAAAACCCCACCCAAACAAACACAAAACAAAACTCCCAAGTCTTCAAAAGGATCAGAGAGAGTTAATTATAGTGATATGCAGCAACCAGGACAATCTTAGCTGTTGGTCTGTCCCAAAGCCTACAGAAGGTTCTTATTTCATAAGCAGAGATAATTTGTTTCTCTCTGTGTGCCATATGGTTTTGCAACTGCAGAGATCAAACAGATTTGTGGATGTAAACTTCAGTTCTGTACTTAAAAAATTTTTGAGTCGTGTGGAGATTTTCATAATGTGCTTGAATCCTTGATGCCAACCAGGTCTGTTGGACTCAAGGATCCCTTGTCAGTTCTGTAAGCAACTATGTATTGTGGTTTTTATTTGCCTCTGACTTAAAAAAGATGATTTTGGAAAGGAAACTTGGAACGCAAATTGTCAACTGGAATGCAATGATTATTTGTGTGTGTGTGTGTGTGTGTGCGCGCGCGCGTGCGTATGTGTGTTTTATAAAGATGATGATTAAAACCAGGAATAATTATCATAGAAGAATAATAGTTCATAGGCTGCCCAGGTGGTCTCTGGAAAGGACTAGAGGTTTCTCTTAATCAGAGGACTTTTAATTACACTAATTTATTTTGAGATTAATTGTTTTGGGGATAGTCTTCAGAATTAAGAGTTTGAGTTTCTTGATTGCTATTTTTTAAAGAGTAGAAGAATATCAGTGTGCCAGTGATTTCCTCCTTGTTTTTTAAAAAAATATTTTAAAATTGATTTTAGAGAGGAAGCAAGAGGGAGAGATAGATAGAAACATCAATGATCAGAGAGAACCATTGATTGGCTGCCTCCTGCACGCCCCCCACTGGGGGATCAAGCCCACAAACCGGGCATGTGCCCTGACCTTCTGGTTCATAGGTAGATGCTCAACACTGAGCCACCGCAGCTGGGCTCCTGTTGGTTTTGTAATGACTCTATCTATGTATGTGCTCTGCCCTGCTGGTCACAATGAGTGTAATTTTTAATGTAGTACTCAGTTTACTGAAAGTAGATGCGAATTCCCTGGTCCCTTTGTTTTCCAATTATTAAATTTAACAGTGTATTCAAATCATCTCAACTAACTCCATTTAGAGATGTATTTCTTTTTTTATTTAAATGAAGTAGCCCTTATTGGTGGGGTAAAATCTGGAGGGCAGAGCAAGGACTGGAACTGGGCCATGTCGATGTAAAATTGGATAGATTCTGAGGTTATCTTCTCTGCTCCCCATGTTTTCTCCTGTCAGCATGCAGTAACCCCACAGTCCTTCACATGTTAGATACATTATTATTCCTGAGGAAAGCCATCAGGACCATGAGAAACAAGTTCTTACACTGCTAGGTGTTTTGGGCACACCCATTATACGTGTCTCTGGTGCCACAGTCACCACATTTATAATAGGGAATTCTTTAATTTTGGTTAACCTTGCTCTCCTGCTGTTTATCTGGCTCCAAAAACCAGGAAATTTTTCCATCTTGTTTTTTGTTCTATTCCTAGCTCTTGGCGCATGATGTGTGCTCAGTAAATATTTGTTGAATAAGTGACAGTATAGTTGGTATAAATCATGCTTACTTAGTATGTGTAAATATAGCTTTTCCTCTTTTGCTAATTTTCATAGAGAGAATCTTCCAAAATTGCAGTTGTGGCTTTTTAAAAAATGACTACATATCTTCTGCTTGCACGTATTCAAAAAGATTCGGTGCCTGGGTATCCAGATGTTACTGGTTTTCTGTTTTGTTTTGTTTTGTTCTTACTTCAGCTTGTGCATGACAACTATTATTTTGCTATTTCCCAGGCTTGTAATTCCAGAACCCACAGCAGGAATAAGCAGACAGTAATGAATTTCTCCATAAACCTTACAATATGTTTCGTCTTTGTTGGCACAGAGAACAAGACCTTCTTGAAAAAATACAGGATCACAGAGTGAGAGCTCTTAGAAACCATGCCATCCAACTCTCCCTTGTTTCACAACCGATAAAAGGGCACAGGTAGTTTACCTGGCTTTGTCCAAAGCCAAATGCCTAGCTAAATCGGTTAGTGTGTGAGTAGGATTAAGAACCTAGTCATTTGACTCCAAAATAGTATTCTTTCTGCTACAAAACCTTCATATCTGGCAGAAAGTAAGCATTTCTGTTTCCCCAAACTTCTTTAGGATGTTCGTGCACATCAAACATTCATGAATGACTTATCCATGAATATGTATCTTATACTCCCTCAGGCACTGGCAATAACATATCCAACATTTGATAGTACAGAGTGCTTTATCTTACATAAATCAGCTGGAGGAGACACTCAAAGTGCAGAATGGAGTGTAATGTGTTTCCAAAGTGCAAAGTGATTTGGCAAAAGGCTTCATAATAGTAAGGTTTCTTCTGGCCTGGCCTGTTGCCGTGCCAGTGTGCCATTCCTGTAAGAGGTATTGAGTTTTGAAACAAGTATCCCCCATCAAATAAACCTCACAATTTATTTGGAGAGGAAAGTCAGATGAGTTAAGGTGGAATGCCACAATAAAGAAGACTTTCCCCTACGAAGGCTTCCTCAGCTTCTGCCCCCATGCGGAAGCCCGCCGTAGGCATCTTTCGTAAAAACAGCTCAGAAGCTGGAATGTCAGCTGGAACACCACACGCTTCTCCCGGTTAACCAGAGCTTGGTTTATTTTATGTTGCTTTTTAATAACAGAAGTTAAAAGGGCCCCATGTTTTTAAAGTACTCAAACATAACATTTTCACAGAGTAGGAGCCAGCATTCTTTACTCACTTGTTTTAGGAACACCAATATTCCAGAATTTATAGCAGTACTTTAAAATGGAGTCATAAATAAAGTACAAGAGCTTTATATTTTGTGTAAAATTATTTAAAATAGACACAAATTAGGGAAACTTTTCAGTCAAGAATGATTCTCCAGGGGACACATTGGAGTGAAGCCACAGGGACCTTGGCCATAACGGTGGACTCAGTGGCTCCACCTGCCCTCAGCCCTCAGCCTTTTAGCAGGAAGACAAGCAGTGGTCATGTTATCCAAGCCAGGCCGATTCGGACTCTTCCCCAGGGTCGTGCCACCCAGAGCCATGAGGAAGGTGCTCTTCCCTTCCTCTCTGTTTGCAAGGCTATAAAGCTTCCCACCCAAAGCAGTTTGCAGTCATGGACCCAGCCTTATGGGGACAGAGCTCACTGATGACAAGGACGCCGACATGTCTAAGCTTTGCAGAGTGGGCAGAGTGAATATGAATTGCATTTGCCGAGTGACATTCCATCATGTCCTTCAGGCAGGGGTTGTAAAACTACAGTGTAGTCAAGAATTCCCTGGGAGTTTGTTTAAAAATGCAGGTTCTTGGGGGAAGGGGACAGGTGTGGGATGAAGAGTTATCCCTGGGGGGAAAAAAAGGAGACATCTGTAATACTTTCAACAATAAAGATACATTTAAAAACAGTACGGGTTCTTGAGCCCTACCCTAGATTGAGCCAGACTCGCTGGGCTTCCAGGAATCTGTATTTCCAAACAAACATCCCAGATGATTCTAAGACTCCCGAGTGCCATTGAATTGATGAGAGACTCTTCTTCCCCTGGTGGCTGAGGATGTTGGTTTGGATTAGGTGCAAGTTAAGTTTTAGGTTTATTGCCCTTGAAAAATAGGTTTATTTGTAGTTAGGTTTAGATAGGTGCTTTCTAAGGGCCAAATACAGGGTCACATTTGTTATGGCAAATTATTTGTTAAAAATAGTTTCTTTCTGCCCTAGCTGGTTTGGCTTAGTTGATAGAGCAGAGCGCTGGCCTGTGGACTGAAGGGTCCTAGGTTCAATTCTGGTCAAGAGCACATGCCCGGGTTACAGGCTCGATCCCCAGTAGGGGGCGTGCAGGAGGCAGCCAACCAATGATTCCCTCTCATCATTGATGTTTCTAACTCTCTCTCCCTCTCCCTTCCTCTCTGAAATAAATAAAAATATATTAAAAAATAAAAAATAGTCTGTCCTAAAAATGTGATTGGGGGTGGGCTAGATGGGTCGGTTTTGTAGTGGTCAGTGATTCAGCCATTGTTAGCCATATACCTGCCAGGCCAGGTTCTCCAGGGCGACTGCTGCAGTCCTTTCTTTGGCTTCTTTGCCAGAGTGATTGGAGAGGAGCAGGCTGTGGTCTCCATATCAGTCTTTTTACTTAAAAAGTGGAGTCCCCGTTCTCTTTGGTTTTCCTTAGCCACCGATATAGATGATCTCTTTACCAATTATTTTCCATATATTTTCTCTTGATGCGAGATAAGAAATGGAAAGAAGCCCTG
Organism: Myotis brandtii; assembly: GCF_000412655.1. Classification (NCBI taxonomy): domain Eukaryota; kingdom Metazoa; phylum Chordata; class Mammalia; order Chiroptera; family Vespertilionidae; genus Myotis; species Myotis brandtii. The sequence continues at coordinate 545,821 of NW_005370354.1, forward strand.
AAGAAAGAAAGTGTGACTTTTCCCATAACTTTCTTCTCAGGGCTTACTCTCTCTTTATATTTCTTGCTACTAGGTTTTTATTTTTAGTTTTTGTCTTTGATACCCTTGCTAGTCTTTCTCTCTCTTAACACGTTGACTTACGTAGCCTTTTGTGTTTTCACTAGCCATCTTCCTCTATGAGGGGACAAATGTGATAAGTTGATGTTTTAGTCTGTTTCTTCCAATGAAATAGTAGCCTGACTAGGTAATGGGAAGCATCTATTTATAACGATGTGGGCTTGAGCTTATTCCATAAATATTCATACCAGGGTGTGAGTACAGTAGTTGTAGTAATCATTGTGGTGGTGCTAGTACCAGTGATGATGTAGCAAAAACTGGGCCAAGTGGAGTTTTCAGGGTTTTGAATGCATTAACCAATTCATTTTTTAGAAAACTCCAAATAGGTAATGTTGATGATAATCCCTATTGTATAGATGAGGAAACTGGACCACAGAGAGATTAAGTAACTGGCTTAAGTGAGTAAGTGGCAGACCCAGAATTTGAAACCAGGCAATACGTCTCTAGATATTGCCGGAGTCCATTTATTGTCTTCACTAGCTGAGTATAGACCAGGGGTGGGCAAACTTTTTGACTCGAGGGCCACAATGGGTTCTTAAACTGGACCGGAGGGCCGGAACAAAAGCATGGATGGAGTGTTTGTGTGAACTAATATAAATTCAAAGTAAACATCATTAAAAAAAAGGGTACGGTTTTTTTTTTTTTAGTTTTATTCATTCCAAACGGGCCGGATCCAGCCCGCGGGCCGTAGTTTGCCCAC
>NW_005370354.1:546840-558551 GCF_000412655.1 Myotis brandtii
CTGAAGCAACCTCCCTACCTTTAATCATGATGGTATCTGTGTGTCATTCAAACCACCTTACCCTAAGGCTGCCCCAGACAAACCTTTCCCTAGGGCTACCCCAGATCAAATAAAAGGTTGGAGAGGCCTGAGCATGGGTGGAAGTCCTTCTGGATTTCCCCGCCTGGTCCCCCAATATTTCAAAATTATCTCGTGTCATTTTTCTCTCATTTGTGTGTGGCTCCTCTTTCAGATACCGAACCCTGATCCAGGCAGGACGTGGAGGGAAACATACTCGACAAGATATCATGCTGCTAACTCCACTATGTTATTCTGTCCTCTCACCAAATTAAACAGTTCAGAGCTCCTGACCAAGAGCTGGTCTTCAGAGGGAGAATGGTGAGATTTGCAGCAGGGCTGGGTCTGTCTGCCTGGCAGTATGAACTCGGGCTAGGAGGTGGGAAAGTGCAAAGACGGGAGGAAATGATGTTCCTGAGACTCCAACTGCAGGTACAAACTGATGACCGGAAAAGGGAGCTGGAGGGTCCCCCTGATTGAATCACTGGATGCAGACAGATGCTGCCCATGTACTCAGTGGACTTCAAATCTTGTGCTGAACTCTAAACTTTTATCATAAGTTTAGATTATTTCAAGAAGTACAATGTCAGGCATATTGTAAAATTTCACATTTAAATATAAACCTTTTTCATGATACCCTTAAAGTCGATTTTCATACCAACCACCACTCATTAAAAAGTAAAGTGAACAAGCGCTTTAATTCAAAACTTATTTTCCCCCTGTTAATCTTGAATTCATTTTTATTCCTCTTGTCCCCCAATTTTTATTCTAATATATGTTCTTGTTTCAATTTTTTGTTGATTATTATGTCACATTTATAGAATAAAAATGTATAAAAACTTAAACTAAAAAAAAAATGTCTGTGCCTGCAAGGATTACTCACTCCAGAAGTTATTGTTTTAAACATTTCAATTATTACTAGAACAGAGCTGGTCAAAAGAACATGGTTAGCCTGGCTGGTGTGGCTCAGTTGAGTGTTGACCTATGAAGCAGGAAGTCATGATTCGATTCCCTGTCAGGGCACATGGTTGTGGGCTCCATCCCCAGTGTGGGACATGCAGGAGGCAGCTGATCAATGATTCTCTCATCATTGATGTTTCCATCTCCTCTGTCTTCCTTTCTCTCTGAAATCAATAAAAATATATTTTAAAAACAAAAGAACATGATTATATTACAAATTCTGATAAATAATTAACAAAAATTAAAAAGTAGAAATGCTTCATTTAAAAAATTTCTCTCATACAAGTACATAGGTGCTTTTTTTCTTCCCATATTTATTTTTAGTAGACAATAAAGGATTTGACATCACTTGTATTTTCTATTTTTCTTATATATGCAGACACTGGAAAATTGTTTCACAAAGATGAAAAAGGAAGGAGTATTATAGCAATGACAGACAATTCTTTGGATGCTTTCTGAAATTACATGGCAAAATTCACAGTGATCTGCTTTCGAAAATGATTTTAATGATTGGCTGATGGCTCCAAGATTGGATCCTCTGATTCTCTTTAAAGCAATCTGACTTGCAGAAGCATTTGTTCTCCTGCTTTTAGATGCCTTTATTTCTTAGACATTTCTTTGCAGAAAGACCAGTTTGGAACCAGTGGCTCTCCTGTTTGGTGGAGGTTTGATGCCCCTGGTGAGCTGTAGTTGTGGCGGAGAAACATTCACTTGAGGAAGTGAGAAAAAGGATGACATTCTCAGGCATATCATGGCTAGGAGAGCAGGCACAGGAAGTTGAAGATGGAGAAATTTCTTTCTTTTACTAGTAGGTTCGTTTACACGTACCCTAAAGGGTATTCATAACCCCGTTAGAAGACCATTGCTGTAAGGATGTAGTGTACCAGTGAGATTTTAAGTTTTAGATTTCCCCAGCTTTGTGTGTTCAAGAATTCACTTTTAGCTTCTAATAGTGTAGTTTTGGGGCTTATATACATGCAAACTTGCACAGGAAACTGATTTTTAAACTAGAATGCTGTTGGAAGCATGAAAATCAGCCAGAGAATCCAGCTTAAGTTTAGATGAAGAAGACGATTTGTGGGTTCAGTTAGATGACCTTCAGGAGGAGGCTGGCAGAAGACTGGTCTGGCAGCATTGGGAGCAGGAGGCAGGGGGAGCCAGGGGAGTGGTGATGGGGGTGGTGGTTGATGGGCGTGGCTACCACTATATGCTTTATAATTGTTCAGTTCCACAAAACCCTTAGTTCCATGTAAGCTGACTATTTAGGTTGTTAATTAGTTAGAAAGGAATAATTAAAACATATACATTTATCTTAGACATTTTAACTGAATACATAAATACACTCTATTCTCCAGGATCCTTGAGAGCAAAGATAATTTTTCCTTTAAATATCGTCTACTATTGGAATTCTAAGGGGTTTCTCTTGTATTAACCACACCTTGATACATCATCAATCTTAAAAGTGGAGCAAGACATGGAAGCTCTAAAATCTGAGGTTAGGATCTTCCCTGATTAAATTTTTTTTTTCTTCCAGTCTTAAATTCTCTTTCCACAGTTGACCAGGTAGATATGAATTTAGATGTTCCCCTTCATTGACTGTTTGCAAAGCAGTTGCTTTAGTTTTTTAAAAGTAGTAATGTTTCACTCTCATTTCATTGGTTTACAAGACAATAAATTACATAATTATGATTACAGGTGCCAGTAGCCAAAACTCCTCTCCCATCCCCCCAGAAAAACCCACACCACACAACAACAGTTTGGGGAATATACAAATGCCTTGTGTGAAGTACATAACGATGGGAGAGGTTTTTAGTAGCTGTAGGCATCTACTGTTTGGAGGATATCACTTGTGTGTTTTACAGAGGGAAAGTACATATCCTTATCAGAGTTAGGGAAGTGAAGCCCTGGCCAGTGTGGCTCAGTTGGTTGGGCGTTGTCCCATGCACTGAAAGATTGCCAGTTTGATTCCCTGGTGGGGCACATGCCAGGTATGTGTACTTGATCCCTGGTAGGGGGCATCGATTGATGTGCTCTCACAGCAATGTTCCCCCCTCTCCCTCTCCCTTCCTCTCTTTCACTCTTAAAAAAGTCTTAAAAAAGTATACTAAAGAAAAAGGTTACAATATGTATATTAGCTTTACTTTGCTAAAGTCTGTTTTATTGAGAGTTTGTCCAATAAATAAGAATCCTTTCTCTCATTGGTTTCTTTCCTATTGTATGTAATATTGCCTATTGCATATCATGTTTGGTGAGTGTATTTTATTCATACCACCCATTTTTTGGTCTTCAAATGTTTAAAAATGAGTTTTAAGGAGGGACAGTTGCTTGAATGTGGAACTTGGTTTTTATGACTGTACTGGAAGCTTTCCCCTGTCAGAAACTAGTAACAGAACTTATAACAACTTGTATTGGTTTATATTCTGTCAGGATATGAATTTTCTTAAGTAATAAGGAACAGAGGTCTTTAAAAAATTGTGAACTTAGATTTTTTTTCAAAGGTGAAATGAAAGCAGTAATGTACAGGAAATTAAATTTTGGGGTAAGGAAGTGAAATTGGTCTGATTGAAATCATTAATGTCTCTTTAATGAGGGATTGTCTGAGAAATGTTAAGCAGAAAGTGTGATGCCAGTTGAAAATCATGAATGTGAAATTTCTTTTGTTTGAACAGACAGTATTTGGAACTGAAGAGAGAGGAAAAGGAACATTTTTATGTGGAAGAAATTAGTTGTCATTCTCAAGGGTTATGGGAAGCTGCTGGTCCATTATAATTGATTCGCTTTCCTCTAAAGAGAAATACTTGACTCAGAGATTTGTGAAAATTTGTAAAATTTTCCACAAATTAGTACTTAGTATTCTGGGGACATTTTCTCTTGCCAACATGTTGTGAATATCTATATTTGTGTGTTATGAGTTTAAAAAATACTGCTTGTTTTCTATCTTATAGAAGTTAGAAAAGCATCTAACGTAGTTCTAAAAACTTAATCATGTATTCAAGCTCCTGTTTGTTTCCTGTCTTCTAGATCTGTAAGATAAGAGTGTTTAAAAGGTCAAGTAATTTGACCAGCTCCATCGAGAAAGTCCCTGTGAATGCTAGCATTGCTATTTGGAGTTGAATTCTTGATCATATGTTAGGGTTAAACATCACTTCAATAGGGAGTCCAGGAAATGGGCAGAATCCTATATGGGCATAGTTCATGCTAAGCGTAGTGGCTGGCCCTCGTAGGGCTTGATATGTGTTGTTGAGAGAGTGTTGTGCATGAATTGAGGTCAGCTGGATTGGTGAGCTCCATGAATAGAGAGATTCTCTGACTCTTGTTATTCTCTGGGCACCTACCACCATGCCTGGCATATGGTGCTCAGCCATTCTTTGTTGTGAACGAGGCGCCTTCCAGCACAAGGACTGCCATCTCCTTGTGGGTGTGAATATAAACTCTTCTAAGTATTTTGGAGGAAGAAATAGACAAAGTGACAGGCTTCTTTTTCTTTTCTTTATGAAGCTCTTACACTTAGTGTTGAGAATTGAGGGCTTTTAAAGTGGCATTTAAAACTACTCTGAGATTCATGAGGTTAAAGTATAAAAGTGTGACCATAAAACCAGGACTGACTTCTGGATTCTGACCTCTGGTGGTGAAGAAAAACACCCATTACTCATAATAAAAGGTCAGATTCTCAGATTTTCTCTGGTACTTTCTGGCTCAGTACAAAGGAAGTCTTTATGAGAAAAATATTTTTGCGTGTGTTTTTCAGGTTTTTTTTTTTAAACTTTATTTTTCGGCTTGTACCTTTTTAATAAACCTATAATAACATTTAGGATGTACTTGTATATGGCTCATTACAGAAACTGGTTTTATCTTTTGGACCTTGCCAGATGAGAAGAGGTACATTCTGTATGGGATTTTTTCCCCCCTCTATGTGGGATTTTTATCTCTCATGCAATCTTGCATTTGACTTTTTAACCTTTCTATTGAAACTGTTTCTCAAGTAAATCTAAGGTGTATTTGGATAATAACTGCATTGTCACTCAATATATACATGAATAAATGACTTCTGAAGAGTGCCAAGGTGGACTGTCTTAGGTCCTTAACAACAAAAGCTTATCAGAAACTCAAAGCTTAGTCTTAATGTTGTACCAATTACTGGACTTATTGGTTCTGTTATTATCACTTTCACTGTCAAATCCTCAATTTCCCCTTTTTGAACTCCCATAAGAACTGGAGTGGAGGTATCTGCTAGACCAGCGGTTCTCAACCTGTGGATCGCGACCCCTTTGGGGGTCGAACGACCCTTTCAAAGGGGTCGCCTAAGTCCATCATCGGAAAACACATATATAATTACATATTGTTTTTGTGATTAATCACTATGCTTTAATTATGTTCAATTTGTAACAATGAAAATACATCCTGCATATCAGATATTTACATTACGATTCATAACAGTAGCAAAATTACAGTTATGAAGTAGCAACGAAAATAATTTTATGGTTGGGGGTCACCACAACATGAGGAACTGTATTAAAGGGTCGCGGCATTAGGAAGGTTGAGAACCACTGTGCTAGACTGATAGTCGGGCTGGAGATAATGAGGTAGTTATAATATCAAGGCTAACCTGCTTCATGTGAGTGATATTGGCCTTAATGAAAACAAACAAAAGAATCTCTTTCTTGGAGTTCTATAGAAAATTAAAAGGATAATTTTAAAAAAGGCAGCACTTTGCTACCTGGCATATGAACTCTGCCTTGGATCTCCTGGGTGATCTTCTGCAACTTGCTTAACCTTATTTTTCCTGTGTTAAGTAGGATTAAAAATGGTTCTTTTCTAGAGGGTTGTGAGAAGGCTCTGATATGACTAAAATTCTTTGCAAACAAGACTTGAGGTAATAAAGAAAAGTCTTAAAACATCTTTGCTTTTGTTTCTTACTGTCCTCCCCCAGTAGGCTTCTGAGAATAGATCAGAGTTCTATAAAAGGAAAGTGGTTACAGTGTGTCAGGAAAAAACAAAACCCATGGGAAATAAGTAATCCATAAACTTTATAGTCATAAGGGGATCTGGGTGGGTGGATCTGGTGACTTGGCAGCTGGGAGAGGAAAGCAAGTGTAATTGTTGATTTTATCAGAGCAGGTAGGTATGTGTGCTTGTGTGTGCACACAGGGGGGTGGGGATCAAATGTAGACTTAACAATGAACAATCTCAGGAGGCTGCCAAAGTCTGCTGCTACCTAAATCCTAGGCAATACTACCATTTCTATAGGGTGTGGTATCAATGCTCAATAAAAAAATAAATAAAATTCTGACATAATAGAGGTTGTAATAAACAAATACATAGTTTGCCTCCTTTCATAGATTTATGCTTTGGGGCCTCTAGGTAAATAATTTGTATTATCCTGGGAGCCTATGAAAGTTGATTTTAGTGTAGTTAACTCTGTGTTGAATACTGAAATCAGAATGTGTCATCTTGGTCACTAAGCAAGTTTTTTTTTCCTGTCTGATTCTGGAGTGTTAGCATTTTCTGCTGTGAAGGTTGCTTTTGGATTTGTTTTTGAATTGAAATGTCACAGTACAGGCTGGTTGTTAAATTCATGACCATTCGGGAGAATGTATAGGACCCAAATTAGATTTCTGTAATTAGAAGATATTTCTTCTGTACTTTCCCCAGGGAATCAAGTGCCATGTAATAATTTACCAAAAGAGAATTGAAGAACAGAAACATCACTTTGAGGGGTAAACTTCACTTATGAGGCTGATGGGGGGTAGGTGGGCAGAGTGCTTTAAAGGAATCTTTGCTTTGTAGAATATGCATTTGCTTAAAGAGTTGCACTGGCCACAAAAAGGACCTCAGTCAGTTATCAAGTGAGTGTGGGAGTACCTTAGAAATTAGACCAGGTAAGTTATTTTTTGGGGGAGCTTAAAAATAAACTCAAGGACTGGGGATGTGCCCCTTTACCCTCATGTCTGCTAGCTACCAAGGCCATTTGGAAATTTTAGCTAAGATGTTGGTTTATGTTTCTTTACCTATTTAATTTTCATAATGAATATATTTTTCCTTAACAGAATTAGTCATTTAGAGGAGACTTTAAACATATTAAGCAAACTTGAACATATCACATAAACTACTATATATGTGGGGTGGGCAAAAGTAGGCTAACAGTTGTAATACAAATAAATAATAAATAATGAATAATACAGTAATTAAATAAAATACAAGAATAACTTCTATTTTGAGTACTCATGACTATAAACCTACTTTTGCCCACCCCTGTATAAAAGTATCTGTGGTTAAACAAATGGCACCAAGGAAGAAATCTAAGTGGAGGAAAAGAAGGAGTTGCGTAATAAGAAGAACCAGCAGGTGGAAAGCTGTGGTTAAATACACATCCTTGATGTAGGGAGAGCTGCATACTTAGGACCTTTTTTCTCTTTCTTCCACTTGGGTGCCTCAATGTTTGTAAGCTACCCCCCTCTTAAGGTGCTTTGAGCTTTTGTGGGCAAATAAGGGTAGTAAAACTTGAAGTAGTCAGTTGGCAATTCATTATCAGCCCTGACACATGGTATTGGAACTATTATCTAAATTGGAATTGTGAGTTTTTGATTGGAAGGTGAGGTTTCCATGCGTGCTTTAAGCCCCCGTTACTAAAAATCTTTTGGAGTTTGTGATATTGGGAGCAAGTCCCTGATGAACACTCCTGTAGATGAGCAGTAGGCCATGGGGTTTTATTGATATCAACATTCAGATGTATGAAATCCCTGGAGATGGGGAGGGCAGAGGAGTAGGGATTCCCTAACTTGGCTGTATTGACAATGTTCTGGAATAAGATTTCCTGTGTGCATGTGCTAGGAAGAGAGACAAAGGTCACAGTGGAGCGATCGCCAGGCATCTTTGGTGACCAGGACTGAGAAGAGGCTTTCATCTACTTATATTTCTCTTTGAATTCGATTTGCAGGTCCAAGTAGGGAGCCGTCTTTCAGTTCTTCTCAAACCAGCCAAGGTGAATTTGATAGACTTGGCTGCACATTGTAGTGGTTAAAAGCATGTCGTATGGAGCCAGACGTTCTGTCAATCCCCTGTGTGACCTTTGCTTATTAACTGCTCTTTCCTTACTTTCCTCATCTTCAAAATGGGGATTATAAAGTATTTGTAGGGTTCTTGTACAGATTAAACAATATATGTAAAATATATGTAATATATACTTAGAATAAATGTCTGGCACAGAGCGAGTGGCACACATGTTAGCTATTGTTATTATTATTACCTCTGTTAATTATGAGGGGCTCTTTAAGAGTTAGTCATTGTTGCTATTACAAACCATATTGGGTTGGTAACAGAGATGGTGTCAGTTTTATCTTTGAGTCCAGTGTTTTGGTCCACACACATCATAGCTACTTGCCTTTTTCCTTTTCCAAAGTTTCCAAGGAACCTCCCATAATTTATCAGTGTTTTGAGGGGTTTATGCTTTGTCTAAAAAAGGCAATCAAATATTCATAACACCTTGTTTAATTTAATTTAATTTTCTGTTAATGTCTTTGAGTAAAATGAGCATGTTGGTCAGTTTGAGCAGACTGAAGTTCCCAGCATGATAATATTGGCCATGAGTAACTTTCAAAGACATTCATGTGAATAGTTGACCCCCTTTGCACCTCTTTCTACCCTTTATCAGCCTTCTGCTCAGAGCTCTCAGGAAAGATTGCACCTGGGACAGGGGACGACCTTTTGTGAGTCTTAATCTTGATAGGACCATTCCAAGTGGGTGTCAGGGCAATTTCACATAATTAGGGCAAGCATATTGTGACTTTTGTTTTTCCAACAGTTAATTAAAACTCATTTACTGTAAGTGCACCAATGGGGCCTCAGATCTAATCTGTATTTAGCACCCTCCTAAACGATTTACACTTCTTTTCAGATATGCTATTTTGCAAATTTCAAATGATGATGGCTTTCTAGGAAAAAAAATGCACATCTTCCTTGGGGAGAAGGAACTGTTGGCTAATCTTGGGCTGTACCAGTTGGATGTCATAAGAGCAATCATAAATGCATGTTGTAGAACTAGAGGAAAGTGAAAACAGATGAGATAGATAGATGCCTTTTCATGTTCCTGTTAGATACATATATGCTGTCCAACATGGTAATCACACATGCACATGTGACTGTTGAGCACTTGAAATGTGGCTAGACTCAAGAACTGATTTTAAATTTATGTAATTTTAATTGCATTTAAATTCAACTCAAACTTGATTCAATTATTATAAAATTATAAGTATGTAAATATTTTGAAATCTGATACTTATCAAATATATTTAATGAATATTTCACATCTTAATTGAGTTGTTCTATAGGTGTAAAGTATACACTAAGATTCTAAGGCCTTAGTACAAATAAAAATAAGATATCTCAATTTTTAAATTACATTGGAAATAATATTTTAGATTAGGCTGAATAAGATATAATATGAATGTTAATTTCACCAGTTTCTTTTTTTTTAAAAATATGCCAATAAGAAAACTTGAAACTATATGTGTAGCTTGTTATTTGTTACTATTGGGCAGCATGTTAGATTGTCTTTCCAAATGCATGTCTTTGGAATCTTTTCTTTCATCCTCACCTGAGGATATGTTTGTTTTTCATTGATTTTAGAGAGAGAGGGAAGGAGAGAGAGAAAGAGAGAGATAGAAACATCTATCAGTTGCCTCTGCAGACAGTTTGGGTGGGGCTGCTAATTGGATGAGGTGGAGTCTCAGGGAATCACCAAGGCAGAACATACAGTGTGCTCCAGGCTGATGGACACTCAGATATGGCTGCCAGTCAGCTCTGCGATGAGGGAGGTCCCAGCACAGGAAGAATGGCCCCGGTGAACACCCCTGTCTGGGAGAAAGCCACCCTCAAGTTCCTGCCCCATGCCAGACAGTCCAGATCCTCCCCGTATGATTCCCCCAAAGACACCGCCTGATGCTAGAACTCAGAGGAAGCTGGATGATGTAAGTTTGTCCACTAACAGTGCACAAGGGCTCGAATTTCTCCACATCCTTGCCAACATTTGTTATTTTCATTTTTTTTTTCTGATAGTCACATTGTGGTTTTGACTTACATTTTCCTGATGATAAGAGATGCTGAGCATCTTTTTATATATTTGTAGACTTTGTATATATCTTCTTTGGAGAAATGTCCATTCAGATCTTTTACCCATTTTTAATCAGGTTATTTGTCTTTGTTTTTGTTGTTGTGATTGAGTTGCAGGAGTTTTTAAATGTATTCTGGATATTACCCTCAGCAGGTATGATTTGCAAATATTGTTTTCCCATTCCGTTGCTTGTCTTTTCATTCTGTTGATTGTTTCCTTTGCTGTGAAGAAGCTTGAAAATTGATGTCCCATGTCCATTTTTAGGTTTTTTTTGTCTGTGTTTTTGATGTAGCATCAAAAAAACTGCCAAATTCAACATCCTGAAGCCTTTTGCCTATGTTTTCTTCTAGGAGTTTGAAATAGGTCTTTAATCTGTTGAGTTAATTTTTGCATTTGATATAAGGGTCCACCATCTTTCTTTTACAATGGATATCTAGTTTTCTCAGCACCATTTGTTGAAGAGACTTTCCTTTCCCTATTGTGTGGTGTTGACATCCTTGTCAAAGATCATTTGACCATATACCTGAGAGTTTATTTCTGGGTTCTGTTCTGTTCCATTGGTTTATATGTCTGTCTTTAAGCCTGTACAAAACAGTTTTAATTACCCAGTTGTACCAGTTTTTAAAAATGATTGATTTTACTCAAGTTTTTAAGGGTATGATTAGGTTTGTTACAATTCTTTATAACTTTTTGCATTTTTATATCCAACTAGAGGCCTAGTGCAAGAATTTGTGCATGGGTGAGGTCCAGCTGGCCAGCCCCAATTGGGGCCAATCTGGCTGGGTGGGCCTAGGGGGGAGGGGCCGTGGGCTGTTGGCCAGCTTGCTCATCCCCTAGTCGAACTCCTGGTCAAGGGGAAAATTTGCATATTCGCCTTTTATTATATAGAACTAGAGGTCCGGTGCACAAAAATTTGTGCACTCGGGGGGGGAGGGGTGGAGGGGGGTCCCCCAGCCCGGCCTGTGCCCTCTCGCAGTCTGGGACCCCTCGGGAGATAACGACCTGCTGGCTTAGGCCTGCTTCCAGGTGGCAGAGGGCAGGCCCAATCCCTAAGTGCAGCCCCTGGTCAGGCTCAGAGCAGGGCCGATTGGGGAGTTGGGGCGCCGCCCCGTCATGCACAGAGCAGGGCGGATCGGGAGGTTTCGATGCCACCCTCAGTCACGCTCAGGGTAGGGCCGATTGGGGGGTTGGGGCACCGCCCCCTGTCACACTCAAGGCAGGGTCGATGGGGAGGTTGCGGCGCCAACCCCTGTCACGCACAGAGCAGGGCCGATCAGGGGGTTGGGGCGCTGCCCCCTGTCACACACAGAGCAGGGTTGATCAGGGGGTTGGGGAGCTCCCCCCTGTCACGCACAGAGCAGGGCCGATCAGGGGGTTGGGGCGCTGCCCCCTGTCACACACAGAGCAGGGTTGATCAGGGGGTTGGGGAGCTCCCCCCTGTCACGCACAGAGCAGGGCCGATCAGGGGGTTGGGGCGCTGCCCCCTGTCACACACAGAGCAGGGTTGATCAGGGGGTTGGGGAGCTCCCCCCTGTCACGCACAGAGCAGGGCCGATCAGGGGGTTGGGGCACTGCCCCCTGTCAC
>NW_005370354.1:559142-565604 GCF_000412655.1 Myotis brandtii
CCTCAGCTGATCGCTGGCTGGCTCCGCCCTGGTTCCCCACCTCCGCTGCCATCAACAATCGCTGGCTGACTCCTCCCCGACCTAAGCCTAAAGCCTCTGGCCAAGGCTTTAGGCCTGGGCCAGGGCACCCCCAGCTCCCCTCCACCACCGCCATTTATGATCGCTGGCTGGCTCCACCCCGGTTCCCCCCGCCATCACTGCCATCAACCATCGCTGGCTCAACGATCGCTGGCTGGCTCCTCCCTTACCCAGGCATAAAGCCTCAGTCTGTGGCTTGGAGGCAGTGCATGGCTGCCGGCCGCCATCTTGGTTGTCAGTTAATTTGCATATACTCACTGATTAGCCAATGAAAAGGGTAGCGGTCGTACGCTAATTACCATGTTTCTCTTTTATTAGTGTAGATAGCTTTCTCGGACGTGTAAGGGAATTTCTTTTCAAGCATGTTTGGAACAACTTGGGTATGTGTATCTACTTATTGAAAGGGAACGTGAATTTAATGAGGAATGTTTGCCTCTCAGGTATTCCTGATATTCAAATGTTGGTGGGAAGGCAGAGAGGGAGGTTGAGATTGTTTAATATAGCTTTAGAAATGGGGTTCAGACTCTGGAGCCACGTTGCCTGGGTTTGAATCTCAGCTGCATCACTTATTTAGCTATAAGTTCGGGGCCAGTAATTTGACCTCTCTGTCTTAGTTTCCTCATCTGTTAAATGAAGTTAATACTAGAAGATACCTTACAGGAATGTTCTGAGGGATAAGCAAATTAAAAACAGTGCCTGGCACATATTAAATGCTGTATAAGTGTGTGTGTTCATTACTTGGAATATTAAAAGTTAAAACTAGAACACTGACTAGATTCTTGGGTTCTGAGAAGGCCAACGTTTCCTAGTTCCACTAGAAATAATGAACAAACATGGCACACATTATTTCTGTGTTTAAGAACTCTCAACACCCAGATGGTGTAATAGGAGATTATACATTCTTGGGTCAGTGAAGTTTCCAAATCTTTTAATGATTATATGAACATTGCATTTAGATTAAGGGATATTACAAATGCTGCCATGTAGTGTATCATTTGTCTTTTGGCTTGTAATTAGTTTCTTAAATGTATGTATAAAACTTAGAGTAAGGTGAAGATTAATGTATTTGAACAGCATAAACCATGGTGACACTTTGATATTGGAGGGCTCATAATATGCCATGACTGTCAAATAAATTTTGCAACTTAGACTTTATTTTCACTTTACAGTAAATGCTCTGAAGGTTCTGAAGTTTATAAATTTAATGATAGTGCTTTTAAATTTCATTTTCTTGGTGCTTTAATTAGATTTAACTTTTATAACTTGTGTTGCTTTGTATGTGAATTATTCCAACGTTTAAAAATAAACATGAAATTCACACTGGAACCTAGGATTTTTTTTTTTTTTTTGAGATGTGTATGTATTAAGTGGCAGGACTTCCTCACCTCACTTTCATTTAAAGCTGTAAATGAATGCAAAACCTCAAGCTTTTTTTTTTATTAGAAAAAAATCATGCCTTAGAGCTTATGATTAAAGATGTTTGTGAATGATGAGATGATATCTCTAGGGGAAGTAAAAGCATTCTTCAGATATGAAAGTGTTTCTAAAATATATTTTCTTGTACAAAAAAAATGTAACACACATTTTCCTCTACGTTTTGTACTTCTCTAATGTATTAAAAATCACCCCACCCCTTACTCCAGACAAATGGAACATTTTCACTTCTGTAGCGTGCATCTCTGACATCAAGGGAGACACACCTGTGTACAGCACCAGTCTTCTGTGGTGGTATACATTGAATCTTAGGACTTTCTTGCCCAGCTGTAATAACATTGAGTGCTTCTCTGTTTTTTTTTTCCAAGCCATTTTGAAATGTGTAATATTTTTAATATCTGTAATTAAGTGAAAGGCATTTGTACATGAATGCATATGTTACACACCTCAAATATGGCCTTAAATAATTGGCTACTTAGTGGCCTTCCATCTATAGCTTTACAGCTAGCAAGGCCTGGGCACCTAGGCTTCATGCTCCTGGATGTTGGTGTGGCTGGAACCCTGGTTGTAAGTGAAGAACCAGATGGTTGTTCTTCATTGGGGCGGCAGATCTTAGATGTTCTACAAAGCTGCTCCTGTCTGTAAATGTAGGGCTTATATTTCTGCACAGTATGTGCCTGTTGGCACTGTTTTTGTTTTTCTAGTTAAACAGCTACTACCTGCAGGAGGAGTCACATATTGGAGCCAAGAAGAAATAGCCTTGTCTGGATAGTTTGCAATATTTTCGTAATTTTAAAAAAAATGCACACAATAGGTTTTATTGAAACAAAACAAAACAGGTTCATCTACAGAAGAGTACCCTTTAGGAAGACTCATTAGCATTCAAGAGCAAATATGAATTAGAGGGACTTTGATTAAAGTGTTGTGCAAGCAGGAAGTGGGATTTCTCTGTCCTGTCTCTTGGTATTACCCTGTCCTTCACTCAACTTTTTCTGCTACGTCCTGGCTCCAGTTGGCTCAGTTGACTGTTTCAAAAGAGCCACAGAGAGGTAGCATTTTAAACTTACCACCTAGCATAGTGGTTTTTAAAAATGAAATTCTCATGGTTAAGGGGGGGTGGGAGAAAGGGTTGGGTTTCCTCCCAAATGGGAGCTATCAAAATCTAGAGTTAGAAATGTCTTTTCATGATGAAATGCCTTGTCCTTTTATCATTTCATGTGCTGCCAAACCCCGGGACACTTGCTCATTCCCAAGGACGTGACATGAGCTAGAAGTATGAGCTCTGCCCCAGTTATAGGATGGATACTACAAAGGCATCTTCCACTATCTGTTCTGCTATGCATTTATCCACTGCTGTTCAGTTAAAAAAATGCTAGTAGCATTGCTCTTCACATGGCTGAATTAATGACAAAGCATAGATTTCTGTCTCTTTGATTTTTTTCTAATGGATTGACTGGCTCTTTGCCTGCTTGACTACATTAAGAAAAAAAAATATCCCCCTTTAAAAATTACACTCAGAAATATACCTGTGATGGACTTTTAAAAGCTGCTTTATATTTAATAAGTGCAGAAGGTCCTTAGAAGTTTGAGGCCTTCTCCCCTCACTTCCACAACCCCCTGTTTGGTAATAGAATCACATAGCCCCGTCTGCCTCTTGATGGATGAAAAGGCCACCTCCTTGGGCCTAATTTATGCTTTGCTTAGCTGTTTCTAGCTGCGAAATGGACTGGCATCCTCCCACTTCTCCTGTCTGTTTTTTTTGATATTTGCCAGTATCAAACCGTTTTTGAGCACCTGGTGGTGTCTTTGAGGATGCAGAGCGTGTAAGAGTTGAGATGATCAGCTCTTCAGGTCTCCTGGCTGTACTTAATTTTTCGGGAGCACCTCTGCTGGACCCCGCTGCTTCAGCACCCTCCAGAACCTATTGCAATCTTAAATGTGCTTCTTGCAGAGTCTGTTCCTGCGGAGTAAATGAGATTTCCTTTCAATAATGTAACGCTTTTCTCTCATTACTCAAATATTGGATGATTGATTTTTTTTGGATGTGCATTGCCTTCCTTCCTCTTGGTTTCTATTAAAAATACGTTGACTCCAAAACCATCACAGCCTCTGGCCTGTTTGGCACTAGGGCTTTTGGGGCTCGACCAGATTAACTGTGCCGTTGCTGAGGCTCTTTCCCAGTGCTTGTGTGGCTGTGAAGGACTTAACATTTGTATTTCAGAATGTGCGTTCTTGTTTGTGTGGACCATGATTAGTGCCCCCTCCCCCCCTTTTTTTAAATTTTCCCCTCTAATTTTGTGAGTGCTTGCAGGTTTAATATGCTGAGAAGGCTCTCCAGAAAATTGTGTTTTTTAAATTCAAATTCTCATTTTCTGTTTATCAGGTAGGACAGCGTAGGGTGAAAGTAAAGGGCAATGCTACTGAAGGTCAGAACTTCTCACATAATTCTCTCAAGCCATAACTAATTTTAAACTTTAGATTACTTGAAATTATCTGTTTGTAGCTTATGTCTAGGACTGAAGCAGAAACACAGGACCACTATTTCAGGTGGACCTTTCCGGAACTTTTTCCAAGTGAAGATGGATCTATAATGAAGATTGTTTTCCCCCCAGCATGGCCATTGCTAGTTGCCTTTATTTCCTTTTTAAGTGTTGGAGCAATTCTTCCATAGGAGCAACTTTCCAAAGATGCATCTTACAAAATTTTCACAAATACACTTGCTAAATATTTCTCCTGTGAAAATCTACACTTTGCTGGGTAGCTGTTGAATATAGCCATTTAGTTATTCTAATGACATAAGACAGAGTTCATGAAAGAAGTTAAAAAAATTGGCCCAAATTATGAACCAAATACTACAACGGTGTTAAATTTTCACATATATGAACATGTAACATTTTGGTGTCTTCTGTTTAATAAATGTTAAGTGTGGTTACTCTTACTTGGTAGGTTTATGAGTGATTTTGATTTTAAAATATATTTCTTCACTTTCTAGGTATTCCATACTGTATTTATAACAACAACAGCAACAACAACAACAACAACAAACTCTTTGAATTGCTGCTGGCGGATCTTTTAAAGAGCCGAACAGTAGTTTCTAGATAATTTCAAAGACTATCATATACATATTATCATATACTTGAATGCCTTCATTTTACAAATTAAATGATGGCTGGTAAAGTTTAATCTTTTGCTTGAAGTCATGACATTTAGGGGCCAATACACAAATTGAATGCAGCTGTGAAAACAAGTTTGAGATTAATTTAATTTGGTCATTTTTGTGGGATTTTGAATAGTGCTGCCTATCACTGTATTAACAAATAGTGGGTGTTTTGTAAACATTTTATTTATTTAGTGTAAACTAACTGTTTTTTTTTTAGCCTTTTCTGTGAGTCAGTAGTTTACACAGGTTGTTAAACTTAAGTTTGTGAGGCCTTATTGGGAATATGAAAGGAGACATAAAACCATTCTTCTGAAAAATTTGTTTTTAATTACTGTTTTGCATATTTTATATTTTGAAAATGACAGGGAATCAACAGTTTCTTAGTCTGATGTAAAATGCAACTAAACATTTATTGGTATACTTCCTTTCTTAAAAATTGGTTGAAATGAATATTGCTAGTGAAAGTGAGAAAAAGGGATACGTTTAGGGGAAGATAAATGAGAGGTGAAACTTGCTCCCCAATGAGGAGGCTATAGAATTGGAGTGCCTGCCAGCAGGATGAAATCCCAATTAAGTACTTGACAAAGAATTAAAATAAAGGCAAGCAGTTCTTTAAAAAAGATAAAAAGAAAACAGATGAATACAAAGTTGAAAGGAAAATGTGTTTGAAAAAGCAATCGTGTAATGCAGTGATTTTAACTTTTTTTTCATCTCATGGCACAGATACACTAATTACTAAAATTCCGTGGCACATCCAAATTATATATTTTTGCTGATGTGATAAAAACATAGGTATAATTTTGATTCATTTATACTAGATGGCTGTTGTTGTGTTGGCTGTTGTCATTTTTCTATTTTACAGTTTAAGGGAAAAGAGGTTAGTACCCCTGATTAAATTGTCAGGTATTGCACGTCTTAAAATTTTTTGTGGCTCACTGGTTGAAATCGCTGGTGTAATGGATAGAGGGGGAAAAACAAGGGATAGTGCATCATGAAAAAAGCTACAAGCAGAAGTAGATTATTCTTGGATCTTGCTTTTTTTTGGAGGGGGGTGTGGGGAAGCAAGTGGTATCTAAGATTATAAGTAGATGTAGTAAAATAAATTTGGGTAAATTGAAGTATGATGTAAATAAAAGAAATAATTCAGTGAAAATGTGTAAGCAATTTACAAAGGACTTTTGGGGTGTGTCTAACTGGCTATATTCAGTAATTGTTTTTGTGAATATATTTACCAGAGAACAGGACATAAAAATAGGTGTGAATTTTTCTGAAGAACATTTTTCAGATTTTGAAAGAAAGTTGTTGGATAAATTCCCCTTTATGTCATCCAGGAACTCACACCTTAACCTCTATATCTTGGCCAATTTGAGCTCTGAAAAATTTGATAGGTGAGTTCAGTGGAATATTCCCTACGGGACTTTGAAATGCTTTTTCCACTGGGCGTACATTTTGTCTTTCACTGTATACAAATAAAATGCATATCTCAAATAAAAAGCTTAGTGAGTCTTACAGCTTTTTTTTTAAAATCTTTATTGTTGAACGTATTACAGAGGTCCCCTTTTTTTACTTACAGTTTTTATATGAAAACGTATTCTAGTCTTGGTAATTTTTTATCCATGTAATGAGAAGTAATGGTAACAATGGAGTGCCAACCTTTATATTATTTCTTGATTTGATCCTCATTTGTTTGTGAAATCAGTATATTGAGATATTGTCACCTTTGCAGTAATTTATCACACTGATCAGCAAAATAAAACAGGATAAACAAAGTTAACATTAACATTATATAC
>NW_005370354.1:565739-583679 GCF_000412655.1 Myotis brandtii
TAGACTGACTTTTGTCTAATCAGAAGCACTTCAAAAAAATATACATTTAGAAATAGAATTGACTGAATTTTGAGTTTTCTTTATCTTCTCTGTAGTGGAGGTGGTTAAAAACCCCAGGTAGATGAGTGAAAGAGCAGCTGCAGAAAGAAGGGAGAGGAATCAGACATGAAACTAAAATGCTGTTTGGATAATTAGCCTTGGGTGATGGAAAAAGAATTGGATTTATCATCTTTGAATCTTTACACTCCCTTCCTATTCCTTACTAGTGGTACTCAGTATAAAAATAAAATTGCTGGCCAGTTTTTCTCAGTGGTTAGAGTAGTGGTTCTCAACCTTGGCTGCACATTAGAATCACCTGGGAATCTTTTTAAAATCCTGATTTCTGGGCCTGGGCCTCATTCTGGGTTAGAGCGTCAGCCTGCAGACCAAAGGGTGGTGGGATTAATTCCTGGTTAAGGGCATGTACCTCGGTTGCAGATTCAATCCTTGCCCTAATGGGGCGTGTCTGGGAGACAACCAATCAATGTGTCTCTCTCACTTGGATGTTTCTCTCTCTTTCTGTCCCTTTCCCCCTCCTCTGTCCCTTCCACTCTCTCTAAAAATCAATGGAAAAAATATCCTCGGGTGAGGATTAAAAATAATATAAAATCATGAAACACTAAGCATAATTATAAAATAATTTTAATGTAACATGAATATTTCTATGAACTACTTGTTTTAATCAAGCATTGCTTGATACTGTTAGAGCAGTGTTAACTAAATAAACCAACTTGAGGTTCCTTGTAAATAGACCTTTACTTTGTATTATTTTTTGGTTGGCCATTCTCCTCACATGTTCTGATTTGACTGAAGGCATTATAGGGTAAGTTTTCAGAACTTATGATCTTAACATATCTTCAAATTAAGAACACGATCATTAAAGGGATCCTTCTTCCCTAAGGAGAAAAAGTGGCTTCATTGAATTGGTTAAAAAAAAAACAAAACAAACAAAGGCTTCCTCTGTGAAGTTAAGGTCTCCGTCCAGTTTTTTCTTTTCTGCTAGAGATGGTAGTTTTCAAACCTTGGTTGCACATTTGAATCACCTGAGTTTAAAAAAACAAGCAAAGGAAAAAGAACCCCAAACCTTGGCCACTCACCCAGACTCTAATTTTAGTGGTCTCCCGTGGGGCCCTAGCATCAGTAGTTGTAAAATGTTTCCAGGTGATTTAATGCTTAGCCAGGTTTGATAACTCTGTGCCAGATGCTTATTGCTAATGAACATCTGTAGTATGACACTGGCCATCTTTGATTTTTCTGGGCGTTGGACCTCAGTGCACTTTGGACTTTCATATAGTACAGATTGAAATTCCTTTTCCCACACGTGGGGCTATGATATATTAACTAATGAGGGCTTTGAACAACCCTACAGTGGGCTGCTGTCGTGGACTAAAAGGTGGCCCAAAGGTGTGTTCATGTTCTAATCCCTAGAATATATAACTGTAACCTTTTTTGGAAAAGGAGCCATATTTTGTAAATATGACTAAATTAAGATTCTTAAGACAAGGAGATCATCCCTATCCTGATTTTCCCTTAATCGGGGGTGGGGAACCGTTTTTCTGCCAGGGGCCGTTTGGATATTTATAACATCATTTGAAGGCCTTACAAAATTACCAACTTAAAAATTAGCCTGCTATACTTGGTCAAACATTTAATTAAGTCACCTCTAATGTCTTGGCAGGGCCAGACCAAATGAATTTGTGGGCCTTACTAGTACTATTCTGTGGCCCTCGGGCCTGATGTTCCCCACGCCTGCTAAATGCTTTCCTATGTATCCATATAATGCTATTCTAAGTGTCCATATGGAGATTTCTCAGGCACACAAAGAAGACAATGGAAAGATAGAGGCATGGGTTGGAGTCATGTGGCCAAGCAATGCCTGCAGCCACCAAGAAGCTGTAAGAGGCAAGGAACAGATTCTCCCTTAGAGCCTCTGGAGGGGGTGCAGCCCTGCTGACACCTTACTTTCTGCTCAGTGACCGGATTTCAGATGTGTGGCCTCCAGAACTGTTAGAGAATAAGATCCTGTTGTTTAAGCCACCAAGTGTGTGGTAGTTGGTGGCAGCAGCCCTAAGAAAGTAATACAGCTGCCTTCTAGCACCTGGGTTTTGGTGGCAAGCTATCCCTGTCAGCATAGCAGTACGTATGTATTTGTGTCATAGAGTTAATGTTTTATTGCATTACCCTGTTTTATAAAAATAAGTTGAGGTTAGAGAAAGGTTTTGTGTATGTGTAAACCATGCATGTGTATATGTTTTTTACACACAGTGGTGTAGCCTGTAATCATAATATGATTGAAATAAAGACGGAAATCATTAAGATGGGTCTTTAACCTCAATTTGATGCTCATTAATTTTAAGCTGTATTTAATGATGAAGCAAAATAACACAATTAATGAATGTGTACCAAATGCTGGAGCTATTTTGTTGAAGGTTGTTTCTAAAGACATGAGAGATAATTAGGGTTTTTAATAAACTTCTATTGCACTGGGAATAGATCATCTCTTAAAGCATTTACTGTGCTTCTTTGATTCTAAGGTGTACCACTTTCCTCATTTCTGAAATCAGGATATCTTACAATAATTGTGTTCAATTAATGTCTTTTCCCTTGACCAAAGATAGGAACAGATTCTCCCTTAGAGCCTCTGGAGGGGGTGCAGCCCTGCTGACACCTTAGTTTCTGCTCAGTGACCGGATTTCAGATGTGTGGCCTCCAGAACTGTGAGAGGATAAGACCCTGTTGTTTAAGTCACCAAGTGCGTGGTAGTTGGTGGCAGCAGCCCTAAGAAAGTAACACAGCTGCCTTCTAGCACCTGGGTTTTGGTGGCACGCTATCCCTGTCAGCATAGCTGTACGTATGTATTTGTGTCATAGACTTAATGTTTTATTGCATTACCCTGTTTTATAAAAATAAGTTGAGGTTAGAGAAAGGTTTTGTGTATGTGTAAACCATGCATGTGTATATGTTTTTTACACACAGTGGTGTAGCCTGTAATCATAATATGATTGAAATAAAGACGGAAATCATTAAGATGGGTCTTTAACCTCAATTTGATGCTCATTAATTTTAAGCTGTATTTAATGATGAAGCAAAATAACACAATTAATGAATGTGTACCAAATGCTGGAGCTATTTTGTTGAAGGTTGTTTCTAAAGACATGAGAGATAATTAGGGTTTTTAATAAACTTCTATTGCACTGGGAATAGATCATCTCTTAAAGCATTTACTGTGCTTCTTTGATTCTAAGGTGTACCACTTTCCTCATTTCTGAAATCAGGATATCTTACAATAATTGTGTTCAATTAATGTCTTTTCCCTTGACCAAAGATGTTACAGAATTAATGATGTTGTTCTGAAATAAAGGTGCTTTAGAATTGCGGCACTTCACCCTGTCTGTTGTTTGACTTTTCAGAGTTGACGTTTGGATATTCGATTTGAGCACTTTTTCTGAAATGAGAAGGCAAGCAGTACTCAGAACTTCTGAAGCCTTTAATGTTCTAATTTAATTACTGTTTTTGGCTTTCGTTCCCAGGAGCTACCATGGTAGAAACTAAATCTTATAATAACTTTGCTTGCTGAGATGTAGACCCTTTAGAGGAAAAATCATAGGCTTTAGACATAGGCAGACCTTGATTCTTAGTCTAGGTCTGCTAATTAGTTATGATACTAGGTAAGCTATTTAATTAGTTTCTTCATTGGAAAATGGGGGATAATACCCATATTTCAGCTTGGGATGATGAAACAGGGAAATATATTTAAAGTGTTAAAAAGGCCCTGACCAGAATCTCATAGCCACCTTTATCCGCCTTTATTTTTATCCAGCCTATTTGATGCCCAGTGAAGACTGGACTCTTAGGGAAAAAACTGACATGAATAATTCTCATTCTGACTTGAATTTTGCTGCTCATGGTTTTTAATGCTCCTGCTATGGTTCCTTCGTCTTGTTCTACTTATGCAAATTTATTAATTTCCTGATGGTCTACCTCAAATTCTCTTTTCCCTGTGTAGCCTCTGTCTACAACAGCCTTAGATTGATCATATCTTGACCACTTGTAGCTGATACCATAATCTTAACCTTTGATCTTACGCCATTCTCTGTCATTTCCATTTGTACATAATACATTTGTACCAAATAAAGAAAAAAACCGCCCACATACTTGTATCCAAAATATATAAAGGACTTTGTCAAAACAATACAGAAAAAACTGCCAACCCAATAGAAAAAGTGGACAAGAGACGTCAACCAACGCTTTATAAGAGTGTCTGAAATGTACAAGTGCCTGAAAGTTGACTAACGTCATTAGTCCTTAGGGAAAGGAAAATCAAAACACAGTGTGATTCCTCTGCACACCAACTAGAATGGCTAAAATTAAGAAAGACAATAAAGTGTTGACGGGAATGTGGAACAATCGAAGCTCTCACACTCTGCTGGTAGGAATGTAAATTGGTGCAAGCACTTTGGAAAACTGTCAGTAAAGTAAAACTTAGACCCAGTGATCCAGCGGTTCTGCTCCTAGGAATATGCGTATGTATGTGTGGTTACATGTACAGGACATGTTCATGAACATAATATCCAAAACTGCCCATCAGCATAGAAATGTTTCTACAGTGGAATAATGTAATTATATACATTAATGAGAATAAATTACTGCTATACTCATGAATGAATCTCACAAACGTAGCATTAGCGTAAGAAGCCAGGCACAAAGGAATGTGCATTATATGGTTCCGTTAATATAAATTTCAAAAAAAGGTTGTTCTACCTTTGGCAAATCGAATTTGGAGGAGTATAGTGTTGGTGGGGGGCATTGGGGCAGGCTTCTGAGATGCTTATAATGTTTCATTTTTTAAAAAAATTTTATTTTTCAATTACAGTTGACATACAATATTGTATTAGATTTAGGGGTACTACATAGTGGTTAGACATTTATCTAACTTACAAAATGATCACCCTGGTAAGTCTAGTACCCATGTGACACCATATGTACTTATCACAATGAAACTCTCACACTCTGCTGGTAGGAATGTACTGTTATTATAATTGCCAATTTGTACATCTTAATCCCTTCCCCTTATTTATCCGTTTCCCCCAACTCCCCTCCAGTCTGGCAACCATCAGTTTGTTCTCTGTATCTATAAGTTTGTTTCTGTATTATTTTTTCATTTTAGATTCCACATATAAGTGAAATAATATGGTATTTGTCTTTCCTTGTATGACTTATTTCACTTAGCATAAGACCCTCTAGCCAGTGGTTCTCAACCTTCTGGCCCTTTAAATACCTCATGTTGTGACCCAACCATAAAATTATTTTCATTGCTACTTCATAGCTGTAATGTTGCTACTGTTATGAATCGTAATGTAAATATCTGATATGTAGGATGGTCTTAGGCGACCCCTGTGAAAGGGTCATTCGACCGCCAAAGGGGTCGCGACCCACACACAGGTTGAGAACCACTGCTAGGCCCATCCATGTTGTTGCGAATGGCAAGAATTTTTTTATGGCTGAGTAATATTCCACTGTGTGTGTGTGTGTGTGTGTGTGTGTGTGTGTGTATCTATTTGTCTATTGATGGGCACTTAGGTTGCTTCCATATGTTGGCTCTTATAAATAATGCTGCTGAGAACATAGGGGTGCATATATCTTTTCAAATTAGTGTTTGGATATCTTTGGATAAATACCCAGAAGTGTAATTGCTGTGCCTTATGGTAGTTGTATTTTTAATTTTTTGAGGAACCTTCATATTGTTTTCCATTGTAGCTGCATCAGTTTATAATCCCAGGAATAGGAGAGTTCCCTTTTCTCCACATCCTCACCAATACTTGTTTGTTGATTTACTGATGATAGCCATTCTGACAGGTGTGAGGTGATGTCTCATTGTGGGTTTAATTTGCATTTTCCTGATGATTAATGATATTGAGCATCTCTTCATATGTCTATTTGCCATTTGTATGCTTTGGAGAAATGTCTATTCAGTTTCTCTGCCCATTTTTCAATTGGATTGTTTGGTGTTGTGTTTTTTTTTTCATGTAAAGTTGGGCGAGGTCCTTATATATTTTGGATATTAACACCTTATCAGATACATCATTGGCAAATATCTTTGTCCATTCAGTAGGTTGTCTTTTCATTTTGTTGATGATTTTCTTTGCTGTGCAGAAACTGTTTAGTTTGATGTAGTCCCATTTGTTTATTTTTTCTTTTGTTTCCCTTGCCCGAGGAGATGTATCCAAAAAATATATTATTAGGAGCCATGTCAAAGAGCTTAAACTTATGTTGTCTTCTAGGAGTTTTATGGTTTGGGGTCTGACATTTAAGTTTTTAATCTGTTGTTAGGTTGTTCTTGTATATGATGTAAGACAATGATCCAGTTTCTATCTTTTGCATGTGTGTGTAATGCTCCATTTCTTAAATTTGGTGTGATTATTCAGGCTTGTGATTAGGTGAAATTTCATCAAGCGGTATAGTTATAATTTGGTGCACTTCCTGTATGTATGTACACTAAACTTCAATACATTGACTTTACAGAAAGTTCTTCATTGTCTGCAGAGTACTTGGCAGCCCATGGGTACCTAATTGTCTAATAAACATTTGTTGGTTTTTTTATTCCTAGTACTTTATGAAAATTTTCACATGAAATATTATAGTGCTTTCTGATATTAAGCACACATATTTTTTCCACAGCAACTACCCACCTCCCAGCCCCACCTTGTCACATTACAAGCCTTTCTTAGCCATGGACCAAATTACAGAAGATATTGCTTATTTGGTCTCAGTACAAATGTCCTTGCCATGATTTTCAGTAAGTGCCTTCAAAGAATGTCACAACATGTAAATTTAGAGGGTCAGGCTTCAAGCTAAACTACTATGGGTCTTGTGAGACCAGTTATGAGTAATAGTTTGATGAAATGTATTAAAAGCCTGGACTGACACATTAAAGGAGCTAAAAAAAATAAAAAATCTTACAGCAACGAGGTTGTATCCCAAACCTATTAACTGGAGAAGCATGTGTGCCCAGTGACCTTGAGATTGACTAGACCTGCATTTGAGAGTTGACAGGAATGGTTTGCAGATGAATGAAATAAGAAGCATGTGTAGTGGGGATACCGTTACATTTGATAGGAGGAATGAAAACAGAGCTTTACATTTCATTTAAAGCCTCAGTTCTTAAAAAACAAAACAAAAAAACCCCACCCTAAGAATTGAATTTGTCTTTCTGTTAGTAGAACTTAAAAATGTTAAGGAGCTAGGTACTTTTTTCACTGCTCCTTTTTATCTAGTCTTTCTTCTTTAATTCCTTACTCTCTTGTTCATGTCCTCTTCCCTTTCTCCCCTTTCCTTCTCTCTCTCCTCTCCCACCACTTCCCACTCCTCTTGCCCATTCTGACTTAGCCCGAGGGGGTCCTTTTTCCTTCTGCCTAAGCAGCTCACAAGAGTCCTTTTGGCAGGAAAAGTTTTAACTTCTTGTCTCCCCTTGGGAATCCATTTGAAAAATTAGGCAGGGGCGGAGGAGCTTGGAGTTGAGGAACCTTTAAGTACAGTGGAGTGCCTGGCAGGATCCTCATTCAGAGTTTGCAGGACACGGTTGAATGGGAGGGGAAGCAGGTACTTGAGACCATTGGTAAAGCTTGTGGTGGCTCATTCGTGACAGCTACCCTGCACCACCATCCTTTTCTTTAATATCTTTATTTAAAAATGTTATTTCTACTTAGTCGCAGTAATTCTTTTCATCGGCTTTAAAAGGCATGAAGGATAATTTTAATTTCATATAGTAATTCCATCTGCCAGAAATATATCATTCTTCCATTGCGCTGTGGAACAGTTTTATAGATATTTTCATCGAGATTGCCATATAAGAACCAGGATAAGGTATATATTAATTGTGGGTCTTGATGCAAATAGTATTTTAAGAGGCAAAGCGTTTCATTTTATTTACTTTGTTTTCTTCCTTTTATTTGTGTGCCACACTGAAGATTACTGTTTCCCCCAGAGGCACATGCTGGGCACGAGCTTCCCTGGTTATCATAAAAGTAGAGCCACCTTTGAGTATTAAAAAGCAATATTAGCAGGCAATAATTGTATCTTCTAGGGAGTAATGACTTAAGTAGTGTGGTGCAGAAGAGTTGTATCTATATTTTGGAGACGAAAAGCAAATTTTAAACTATGCCATTGCTTTCTTCCAAATAATGTTTAAACTTTAATATCCAATTTGTTCCTAAGTACAGTACATGGTTATTTTACTTAATTTTTTAAAAAAATTTATTGATATGAGAGAGCATGAGAGTGAGAGCATGGAAGTGAGAGAGAGAGAGGAAGAGGAAGAGAAACATCAATTTGTTGTTGCACTTCTCTATGCATTCATTAGTTGCTTCTTGACAAGATCAAACCGAAATCTTGGTATATTGGGACAATGCTTTAACCAACTGAGCTATCCAGTCAGGTCCTACTTTTAAAAATTAATGCTGCTTTTGGTGGCTTTCAAAGCTGAAAGATGACTTTGGCAGTCTCATTTGAAGTGTGAATTATCAGAGAAGTTTCTATATGGAACTTGTTCCTCTATTTCAATGATAATTTAAAAACATGGAAAATTTGGTGGTGGTAGTAGAGGGGTCTTTATAAAACAATATATATTTTTTTAATCTTAATTTGACTCTGAGTTCTAGAGATAAATTTTTTACATTTTTACGTTTGGTTTAAATTTTTTTAATCTTAATTTGACTGAGTTCTAGAGATAAATTTTTTTTAAAATATTTTATTGACTTTTTACAGAGAGGAAGGGAGAGAGATAGAGAGTTAGAAACATCAATGAGAGAGAAACATCGATCAGCTGCCTCCTGCACATCTCCCACTGTGGACGCGCCCGCAACCAAGGTACATGCCCCTGACCGGAACCAAACCTGGGACCCTTCAGTCCGCAGGCCGACGCTCTATCCACTGAGCCAAACCGGCTTCGGCTAGAGATAAATTTTTTACATTTTTACGTTTGGTTTAATGAGGAGACGTCCCACAGCATGATTTCAGAGTATTAAAAAACTTGTGACAATCAGAATTAGTTTATAATTTTCCCTTTTAATATCAAATGGTATCTTTCTCCCTTTAGTTCATTTGTATTTCTTCTATTTCAGTTTTCCTTATATCTTTTCTTTTAAATTGCTTTTAGCCCTGATTACCAACCTGCATTGGATAAACAGAATGATAATATTATGACTATTTTTTTCAGTAATTAATGAGTTCTAGCTGGTCTTAATTACTTATGACATCATGAACAATAAGGGGTTTATCTTCATTAAATCCAGGATTCAATACTGATTTAAAGAACAGAAAGCACCTAGTCATCTTTTTTGTACATTACTTGAGAACACATTTTTCTACTTTTTCTTCCTGCCCAGAGTGTCTACATTTAAAATTCTTTGAAGGTTTAAACCTTCCTTTTATGGTAGAGTTACTGTAATGTGGTATTAAACCAAAAGTCTCAAGAGACTTGGATGCAAGTTACAATTAAATTATTCCTTTTTCTGTCATCTTGGGAGTTTGAACTCATTTCACATTTATTGTCTCCCATTTTTCATCTATCTGTCTATCTATCTATCTACCTACCTACCTACCTACCTACTTATCAGTCTGTTTATCTATCTCTGGCTTTTTGTGTAGCTGTGGTGCTGTTGATCACAAATATACTACAATAAACACACAAGGGTTAGGCACACAGAAAGAAGGGATGACTACCAGGAACTGTTTTCTAGAGCGGGATGGTTGAATTAAGTCTGGAATGAAGAGTGGGTATTCTTTACATTAATCTCTAATTATTTTCTTGTGTTAGTCTTCCCATTATTCTCTAATTATCTTTATGCCTTTCTATTTTACTAGATTATGTCATATGAAAGAAAATGGAATTTACAGCACTTAGGATGGTAAACTCCAAATAAGTACTTTTTAAATTAATAGTCAAATAGTATTTGTGAGCCAAATATGTGACTGGGCTCAGCTTATTTCAGTTGACATTTAATGATATTCTGTGTTTTACCATGTATGTCATGAGACATATCCTATATAATAAAAGCCTAATAGCTAAGTGTCCTGTCATCCGGTTGTTCATTCAACCAATCAAAGCGTAATATGCTAATGTTATGCTAAGGTTGCTCAACCGCTCACTATGATGTGCACTGACCACCCGGGGGCAGACAGTTGGAAGGTCAACCAGTCACTCTGACCTGCAATGACCACCAGAGGGCAGACACTCTGACTGGTAGGTTAGCTTGCTGCTGGGGTCTGGCTGATCAGGACTGAGCGAGACAGGCCGGACATGTCCTGGAGCCATCCCGAAGTCCCTCCCTGGCTGGCCAACCTTCCGCGTCCCTTCCTGGCCCCAATCGTGCACCGGTGGGGTCCCTCGGCCTTTCCTGTGCCCTCTTGCAATCCGGGACCCTTCAGGGGTTGTCGGAGAGCCAGTTTCAGCCCAATCCCGCAGGCCAGGCCAAGGAACCCCACTGGTGCACCAATTCGTGCACCGGGCCTCTAAAATATATATATATGTGTGTGTGTGTGTGTGTGTGTGTGTGTGTGTGTGTGTGTGTGTATACGTATATATATGTATATATGTATATATACACACACATACATACATGTATATATGCATACACATACACACACATATGTGTATATATATGTGTGTATGCATGCGCACATGCATGAATATATTCAATACAGATTTAAAGAACAGAAAGCACTGAATCAGATAATCCAGTCTAGCTTAATATAATGACATGCTCCCATAAGGAATCATTTATATGACTAAAAGTGATAAGACATAGATGCTTAATAAACTTTTTATCTTGGAATAAATTTAGATTTACAGAAAAATTACAAAGGTAGTACAGAACGTCTCTGTACCTCTCACCCAGTTTCGCCTGTTGTTCAAGTCTTATATTACCATGGTATGCTTGTAAAAACTATGAAGCTAATGTTGGCAAGTCACTTTTAACTAAACTCCAGACTTTATTAAGATTTTATAAATATTTATTTTCACTAATTTATTTTTGGTGTTTCAGATTCAGTCTAGGACAACACATTGTCTTTAGAAGATAGTTATTTTAAAAGTATAATTTAAATTGATCTGGTTAATAAGTGTTCCTAATATTTATCCTTATTTAATTAAAAAACATTTAATTTTTTTCCTTCATCTTTTTTCATGAAGGAAGATTGAATTCACTTTTAATTAACTGGACCATTTGTTAATTTAAAGAGTATTACAGGGTCAGCAAAGTAAAAAAATATTCCTCTCCCTCTTAAATTAAAAATAGTCATTGGTCTTAACCTTTATTGGGAATTGTTTAGTGTTTTTTATTCTGTAAATTTAGTGTGCTTCTCCTTTAAATATGTTTCTTTTCATGTCCTTTAAAATTGAATAATGTTCTCCATAATTATATTGCAGCTTTTGTCAGGTTAATACATATAATTTTGTGTTGCTGGTGTAATTGGGGTCATTTTCAAAACTTTTATTTTGAGATAATTTTAGACTTAATGAAGATTTTCAAAAACAGGCAAAAAGAATTCCTATACATATTTTGCCCAGCTTCTGTTTATGTTAACATTTTAAATAAGCATAGAACAATTATGGTGCAATAAAGAATTTAATCAGATTTCAGCAGTTCATCACTAGCGTCCTGTTTTCTGTTCCAGGATTCATTCTAGGATCCCAAATCCCACTTAGTTATCATGTTCCTTTAGTCTGTAATCGGTCACAGTTCTTCAGTATTTCCTTGTCTTTGATGACTTTGATATTTTTGAAGAGTCCTACCTAGGTATTTTGTAGAATGTCCCTCATTTGGGGGTTTGTTTGATTTTTTTCTTATGATTAGATTGTGCCTATATATTATTGGGATGGATAGCACACACTTGACGAGCCCTTCTCTACACCATGCCAGGGAGTCCATAATGTCCTTATGTATCACTGGTGTGTTAACCTTGTTCACTTGGTTAAGGTGACGTCTGCTAGGATTTTCCACTGTACAGTTACTATTCCTCTCTTCATGACTAAATATTTTGGGAGAGATACTTAGAGACTGCATGATATTTTGTTTCTGCTTAAACTTTTGCCCTCTAATTTTAGCATCTCTCCATGGGTTTTGTCTGCAGCAGTTACCACTGTGATGTTCTAATGGTGATTTTCCATTTCCTTTATTTCTTCTCATTCACTCATTGGAGTTCTTCTATAAGGAAAAGTTGTCTCTTCTTTCTGTTTGTTAGTTTGTTTATTCATTTAGTTATCTATTTATACTAATATGCCTCATGGGTATTTATTCTTTGGGTTATACTAATGCTGTGTCTTTGTTAGTGAAGTTGTTCTAACTTTTGGCCAGTGGGAATTCTTGCAGGTTGCCTCCTGTGTCTTTTGACATATTTTTAAAATATTTTTTTCTCCTTTATTTCTTTACTAGAGGCATGGTGCACGAAAATTGTGCACTCAAGGCGGAGGGGGTGTTGGGTTCCTCAGCCCAGCCTGTGCCCTCTTGCAGACCAAGAGCCCTCGGGGGATGTCCAACTGATGGCTTAGGCCCGTTCCCCACAGATGGAGGCCACTCCTGGGCCGATGGGGGACAGCGCTGGCAGGTGAGCGGCCAGCCCCACCCCCCATCACACTGCCACTACCCTGATCGCTGTCCCCTTCCTCTGCCCACTGGCACCCACCTTGGATGGCCTGGTCCTGCCCGCTCGCCAGCCCTGCCCCCCCACCTACTGGTTGATTTGCATATTTGGCTTTTATTATATAGGATTTTCTCACCCCATGATTTATCCAAGCACATCTTATATTTTCATTGCCCCAACCATGGTTCAACCAATTTCCCAAAGCTCTACTTCCTTTTATTGGAAAATAGTATTCAGAAACCAAAATCTGGGTGCTTTTTGTAATCATTGTTACTAGGGTACCACTGCTTTAGTTCTTCTCAATAGATAGAGCTGTGAAATATGTGTAAGATTCTTTTGGATGTTGGTTTTATAGCCCTCTACAGTAGCTAGTGACTACTTGCCAATATATAACATATTTCTAATCCTAATATAAATTTCCCCCTATTCTGGGTCATTAGGGGAATTTGTCCAAAATTCTACTAACATTATAATATTCAGTAAGCATTATATAACACTGGGCTATAAATTTTTTAAAGTCTAAAAAAACCTATATTAGCACATGGACAATAAATAAATTTTTATTAACCAATTGAACTAGACTAGTTTAAAAAATTACAAATACCATGTAAGTATAATTATTTCTTATAGCTAAAGTGGAACATGTATCCTTAATCGGGATAGTAAAGTAATTTCTAGTATATTACCGAAAATTTAGTAGGTACTTAAAATATGTGAATTGAGTTTATTAGAATACATTTTTAATTATTTCATACTATCGTAAAAATAATAAAATCTTCTTGGCAAAGATTTTTTTTTTTTACCTCTTTGCCTTCTTATTGAACCTGCTAAAAAATATTTGGAAACAGGATTCAGGTGCAATCTGTTACCAATTCAAGATTCCCACATAATCTTTCTACATTAATGCAACTACTTGGTACCTTGTTAGGAGAAATACAGATTGTTTTTTGGTTCAAATGTATCTGGAAATGATTCTACATACTCTTTAGGCAATAGAGCATTATAATAGGGTTTGACAAAAAAAATAGATGTTTCTGCTTAGCCTAGCAGATAAACTTTCATAGTAATATATTTATGGCATGACAATTATTTAATAAAATAACGTTCCTGAGACACAGAAAGTGAGCAATAACTGGGGGAACCTGACAGGTAATGAAAGTTTTGGAGGTGAGCCAAGGAATGAGCCCAGTTAGACTGTTGAAGCTCTCTGATTAACTGTAGTTTGAAGTATTTGGGTGTGCATACAAAGTGAGTTTTATATTTTTATATATACTTTTGTGAGGCTACCTATCAGATTGGACTAAGCATGCTTTTGAAGGAAGTTGTAATGTTAACTAGACTTACTGTGGTGAACATTTCGTAATATATACAGAAATTGAATCATTTTGTTGCACATCTGAAACTAATAAAATGTTTTATTAGTGAGTTATCTCTCAGTTTAAAAAATTTGCAATGTCTTTTGCAATGGTTGTGATCAGAAGAGCTGTGTCGTGTAAGCGTTGGTTCCCAAGCCTTGGGGATGGATCACACATGGAGCAGGAGCCTTGTGGGAATGAGGGGAAGAGATCCGAGGCAGGCTCCGCGTTCACTGCTGTAAAGGCCTGGAGCTGGGCCCAGGAATATGGCTAACATCTCAGGGATGGGTCTCGTAATGGCTTTGCTTCCATTTTGTATTTCCTTGTCCCCGTGCATGGTTATGATCCCATGGTCCATGATGGAACATATCTAGTGACATTTGTGCATCATTTTCCTGTGTGAAAGTGCCACAAAATAATGTTGTTTTGGAGCAGAGTGCACCTCAGTTTATTCTCCTTTCAGACATGCCCCCAACCACAAAACCTTCATGTCAGGAGGTCTGTACATGAACTTTGGGGGAGGCCACAAGCCATGTGGAATAGTATGGGAATTTTTATGCGTGAGATCATGTTCTGCACTTGTATCTTTGGGTGGGTGGTCGGAAGGTTTCATCGGGGTTTTAGAAATGGTTCAGAATCACTGCCGTCTCTGCTCATGGAGACACAACTATACGTAGGGCCACCTGTGAATGGCACCGTGATTCACAGCAACAGGTACAGCAACTTGTTTCCTAGACGGTTCGTACCACAGCCTTTCTAAAGTCTCCCCTCTACTTTTGAAACTTGGTGGGAATGGGCGGGGGGAGGACTCAAATCTTTTCCACTACTGTGCTCCTGCAACTTTTGTTTTCCTAGTGCCCTGTATAGAGGGAAGCCCCTCTCTGTAGCCCCTGATGTATTGTGTGCCACTTAGGATGTAAGGATTTATATAGTCCATGAGTCAGACTGTGCCACGCTGCTGTAACAGAGATCTAAGTATCCAATGACCTACATAACCAAGATGCTTTTCCTCATCTATGTAAGTCCTGATGGGCATGATCCAGGTTGCAGGATCTGTGGTCATGCAGAGATCCAGGTTCCTTCCAAGTCTTTTTGCCTCCACCCCCTGACACATTGCTGTCATGTGCACGATTGAAGTTCTTTGGCCACTAGGTCCAGGGTTAAGGGGGCAGGACAGAAGGAGATGCCTATCTGATGCCTGAAGTTTAACATGTCTAAAATCTTACTGCTTCGCACATCCCGCCGGCAGGAATTATTCGGATGACCATGCTATTGCAAAGGGAGCTGGGACATATTGTGCGGTATGGAAGAGGGGAGGAACGGATTTGCTGGAGAGCTAGGAATCTTGCGTTCTGCAGGCTGTTCTCCAGCTAGTTTGTAAAATTGTTGCAGTCGGGGCCTCACCTGCTGTTCCTAATATGATGTCTTATGTCTAGTAGATGTTAGAGCACTTGTGTTTGCTGAATTGCCATATGCAGTGGAGCAAGTATGTACAAAGAAGTCATTTTACAGCTGGTTATGCAAAGGGTCAAGCGCCATAAACAGCAGGGGTTCTAGCTACAAGTCCGGCGCTGCAAACTACGTGGTTAGTGTGGGGAGGGATTGGGTCATATATGTATCGTGCTTTGTTTCTGGCAGTGCAGTGAGAAGCAGTTTTGGTGATGGTGATAGCTATTTTAGTTACTGACTTTCAGGAACAAAGTTTCTTGAAAACCAAATCAGTTCGGCTTCGTTAAATAAACAACACAACAAATGAACTTCACTAGTGAGGTTACATGTTACGCTAATGGTTACTGCCAAATTTTGCAGGTGTGCAGGATAAAAACAGGTCTCCACATAGCTGCTATTTTCGCATAAATATTTTGAGACAGTGGTTCTGAAACGTTAGTGGGCATCAGAATCAGCACAAGCTGGAAAGCTTGTTAAAAAACGAGCTGGGCTCCTCCCCCAAAGTTTCGATTTCCTTTATTTTGTGGTGTGGCCTGAGAATTTGCATTTCTAACAAATTCCCAGGTGGTGTGGGTGCTGCTAGTCTTGAGGTCACAGTTGGATAACCACTGGTGTCAGGTAAAAAGAGCACACCAACTTATCAAAAAGGACAGGTAGACCTGATGGTACCGGCTCAGGCTGGTATGCTTGTGCCATATTCAAACTTCTAAGAAAAATCTATTACGGAATGAAAACTTGTATGTTAATGGCATTTCAGATCAGTTGCCAGGTACGGAGACATCTATTGTTCCAAAGTCTCTGAAACTACACCATTGCAGCCTTTCTTGGAGGCAGATCAAGAGTATTTTGCTAATATTTATTAAATGATTACATTTGAAAGCTTGCCTTGAAGGGCTAGGGCAGTGATGGCGAACCTTTTGAGCTCGGCGTGTCAGCATTTTGAAAAACCCTAACTTAACTCTGGTGCCGTGTCACATATAGAAATTTTTTGATGTTTGCAACCATAGTAAAACAAAGATTTATATTTTTGATATTTATTTTATGTATTTAAATGCCATTTAACAAAGAAAAATCAACCAAAAAACTGAGTTCGCGTGTCACCTCCGACACACGTGTCATAGGTTCGCCATCACTGGGCAAGGGTAAGAAAGGGTAGGGAGAGGTGTGCATCTCACCATCACTCAGACTTGTATGTTTTCCCCCTCCAGCAAGGTCAGCTAAGCCTCCTGAGCCAGGGAAGGCAGATGGGTTTCTCCTGCTTTCCAGCTCTCAGGTGGGGAGTGGAACCCTGGGGTGCCTTCAGCTCCATAGAGACCAGTGTGGTGATTGATTGTTAATGTCTGCCGAGCCTACTGTTGCCATCCCCTGCCCTCAACTCTTAGGTACCTCTCTCTGACCTTTGGCCCCCTCCTTCCCCTTCAGTAGATAGGGTGTGTGTGTGTGTGTGTGTGTGTGTGTGTGTGTGTAAGTGTGTAAGCCCCTGTGATAGCTACATGTCTCCAAGTGATGCATTTAGTGAGGTTTCATAGCTGAACCGCTTTTCGACTTTCTGGTAATAGTTTGGGACAAAGAATTAATTGTGACATAGTGTATTGTAAAGCATCCAACATTGAACTCATTGTATTATACTGTAACTTTCTTGGTAGATGTATTTTTTTCCTAGTTGAAAAAAAATATGGCATTGTCACCCTATTTTTTTATATGACATTATATATTTGCATATATTAATTTAATACTGGGTATGATCTGTTTCATTTGGTCTTAATTACTTATTTTTTCTTGAGGTTTTATAAATTATAAAAATAATACATTTAATTTTTACAAATCAGTCACCCCAGAAATTAATAAACATCCCTCCATATAGGCATGTGTGCAAATAAAAACACACACAACCCCTCTAGTATCAATTTTTTGTAGTGACCATTGTTAACATTATGATATGTTTCTGAACATTAGTGACATCTTTCTCATATGGTCGATAAAGTACACACATTAACATTTTAAAAAATAAATATGTACATATATACATGTTTATACCAGTATATACTAGTGGCCTGGTACATGGATTCATGCACATTGAAAGGAAATTAATTAGAAGAAATATTTTAATATTGCTATTTGCCCTTTATAATAGAAGTGTCAGAGATGAAAGAAAATTAGTAAAATGTATATGAAAATAACATATAAATTGATTAATAAATAAACAATAACATGATATAATAACAAAGACGATATAAAAACAATGAAAACGTGATATAAAAACAACAAAAAGATGACATAAAAACAACATTGATAAAAACAGTGATTTATAAACTGATTAAACTTATTCTAATACCTCCCTATATACCACATTAAGAGTAAAAACACTTTCAGAGTGCTTGACTAATTTCCCTTGTGATGAAGTATTTACAACTTTATCTTTAATGTCACATGCTCTTCAAACTCGAGAGAAAACAAC
>NW_005370354.1:583717-586798 GCF_000412655.1 Myotis brandtii
CTACTCTGTCTAGAGTTTGTCCTTGTGATTTATTAATAGTCATCACAAATGCTGGCATCATGGGAAACTGTCTTCAAATTAATTTAAATGGGAGGCCAGTGTCAGATGGGGACAAATCAATTCTTGGAATCAGAACAACCTCTCCTGCCACAGATCCTGTTAATACTTCAGCTTCGATTATGTTAGGTCACAATCTTGTGATAATAAATCTAGTACCATTACAAAGACTCCATTTACTATTAAGATTTCTCAGTAGCATGATGATTGCACCTATTTTCAATTTTAATTTATGACACGGCATTCCCAAAGGAGTAATACTATTAAGAAAGTCGATGCGAACTTTATATGTATTGCACATGTGCGAGTCAATGTTTATTTTTAAATTGCCAGTGATGTCATATGTACCAGCTGGCCAGATGTATAGACAGGCGTACATATGGTTGGTCACTTAGCCTTTTATATATATACTAGAGGCCTGGTGCACAAAATTCATGCACGGGGTGGGGGTTTGTCCCTCAGTCCAGCCTGCACCCTCTCCAATTCAGGACTGCTGGCACCCAACTGCTCGCCTGCCTGCCTGCCTGCCTGATTGCCCCTAACTGCTTCTGCCTGCCAGCTGGATCACCCCCTAACCACTCCCCTGCCAGCCTGATCGATGCCTAAGTGCTCCCCTGCCAGCCCGATTGCCCCTAACTGACCTCCCCTGCTGGCCAGGTCACCCCTAACTTCCCTCCCTTTCCAGCCTGGTTGCCCCTAACTGCCCTCCCCTGCTGGCCCAATTGCCCCTAACTGCCCTCTCCTGCTGGCCTGCTCACCCCTAATTGCTCTCCCCTGTAGGCCTTTCCCCCCCAACTGTCCTCCCCTGCAGGCCCGATCCCTCCCAACTGCTCTCCCCTACTGGCCTGATCGCCCCCAACTGCCCTCCCCTGCAGGCCTGATCGCCCACAACTGCCCTCCCCTGCTGGCCATCTTGTTTCCACATGGGGACGGCCATCTTGTGTGTTGGAGTGATGGTCAATTTGCATATTACCGCTTTATTAGATAGGACTAGAGGCCCAATGCATGAAATTTGTGCAAGGGGCTTGGCCCTCGCAGCTGCGGCAGCTGCCTCAGCCCTCGCAGCCCTGGCTTCCTCCAGAAGGTCGTTCGGTTGTCTGGTCTAATTAGCATATTATGCTTTTATTATTATAGATATACAGAGGGTTTTTTTAACCCTCACCCAAGGATATTTTTTTCATTGATTTTTTTTAGAGAGATTGAGAGGATGAAAGACTGGGGGAGGGGATGGAGAGAAACATTGATATGAGAGAGAAAGATCAATTGGTTGCCTCTGGACTGTGGCTGGGGATCAAGACTACAACTGAGGTATGTGCCCTTGACCAGAAATTGAACTTGAGACCCTTCGATCCATGGGCTGACACTCTAACCACTGAGAAAACTGGCAAGAGCTGTAGATATATTTTTACTAGGTAATACCATTCACATGATAATATAATTCACATGATTTTAAGTCTTGAATTTTTCAGTTAAACATAGCTTGGACATAGTTTGAAATAATAAAATGCAGAGATATAGAACTTATTATTTTCAATGGCTAAATAGTATTCTATAGAGAAGATCAACAGTGATTTATTCAGCCTTTATGCAATTGATGGCAACTACATTTCCAGTTTTTGTTCTAAACAGTTTGGGAAGATATCCCTGAGTATCTTTAAATACTGGTGCTTTTAGTTCAGTTGGATAAATACTAATAGTGGGATTCTTTGATAGAAGGATGTATGACCTAAAGTATAAATAACATTTTACCATATGTCTTTCCAGAAGATTGTGTAGACTTATATTCCTCTCTCTGTGTACCCCCAAAAAGCAGCGTATGGAAACGCCTAATTCCTCACAGTGCTACCAACTTTGAATATTAACTATCACCAATTTTGGCAAAATTGATCTTTTATTTTTTATTTCTCTGCCTACAGGTGAGGTTGAGCACCTTTTCCTAGGTTTTTTATTTATTTGCATTTCTTTTATTCCTTGCTCATTTTTTTTCCCCTTGGGTTCTTTCGCTAATCAAATTGTTAAAGTTCTTTAGAGATATTAATTCTTTGTCAATGTGTTGCAAATATTTTCTTCTAGTTCATTATTGGATAGTGGTGCTTTTTTCTTTTGTCATACAGAAATATTCAATGTTCATGCAATACAATCAGTCAGTCTTTTCCTGGATGGTTTTGTATAGGATTTTAGGGTATATAAAGCATTTTCACATTTGATCCTCATTATTTACCTGAGATAAATAGGAAATAATGTTCTCATCTTTGGTTAAGGACCTTGATCTTCAAAGAAGCCAACTGGCCTGCCAAAGTTTGTAAGTGGTACACACCAGACTCAAATAAGTTGTTTTTTAAAGTTCGGTACCCTAGCCATTGCGCTGTCCTCTAATTGATATTCTTTTTACAATAAAAGTGACTTAAGTCACGTAGCAGAATATAAAAACAAATACCTGGTATTAGTGAAATGAAATAGTAAGCTGGTTTCAGAGATGAATGTGATAAAAGGTATGAGTTACTTTGTTCGTGAAGGGTGCAGAAGTGATTGGCACTGTGGTATAATCACAGTCTTGCAGTGGTGAGCTGTTTTTAACATGGCATTAGCATTGTAATTATTTATGCTTAGAAACAACCCCAAACCTCCAGTGTAAATATTAATGAATGTCTTAGGAGAAAAATCAAGGTAGAAGAGAAACAACTCTCTAACGGGGTGTTTTTTTATTTTTATTAAGGAGAGAGAGAGAGAGAGAGAGAGAGAGAGAGAGAGAGAGAGAGAGAAAGAGAAAGACAGATATCAATTTGCTGTTCCAGTTATTTATGCATTTGTTGATTCTTTTTTTTAAATATATTTTATTGATTTTTTACAGAGAGGAAGGGAGAGAGATAGAGAGTTAGAAACATCGATGAGAGAGAAACATCGATCAGCTGCCTCCTGCACATCTCCCACTGGGGATGTGCCCGCAACCCAGGTACATGCCCTTGACCAGAATCGAACCTGGGACCTTTCAGTCCACAGGCCGACGCTCTATCCACTGAGCCA
>NW_005370354.1:587785-608167 GCF_000412655.1 Myotis brandtii
AGAAACATCGATGAGAGAGAAACATCGATCAGCTGCCTCCTGCACATCTCCCACTGGGGATGTGCCCGCAACCAAGGTACATGCCCTTGACCGGAATCGAACCTGGGATCCTTCAGTCCGCTGGCCGACGCTCTATCCACTGAGCCAAACCGGTTTCGGCGTGTTGGTTGATTCTTATATGTGCCCTGACTGGGGATCAAACCCCACAACCTTGGTATATCAGGAGGACACTCCAACCAACTGAGTTATGCTGCCATGACAGTAACAGGGTGTTTTAATGACTCAGACCAGGAACTACTAGAGTGTGACAACTACTTTTATCTGGAGATAAAAGAAGAATTTCAAACAATACACTAAATACTTCTTCCCGCTATATTTATCTGAAGTTCAAACAGAGTAAAACATTCCTTTCAGCACAAATTTTAATAAGTATACTTCCCATAGAAAACACACGCAAAAAACAGCTTGGAAGGCTTCAGTGGTTGTGTTACCAGATGCTGCAGGGGGTTCAGTCGGCCTCTGAATGGAGAGAGTTGGAAGAGCCAAGCAGACCTGCTGTTCATTTAGATCTTCATAAAATGTAAGCTGTTGTGGCCATTGTGCATACTTGTGTAACTGAACAATCAATGGGTCCATGCTGCCGGTCACTCTCTGAGCCAATTAAACAGAGACAGAGTTGAATCATGTATGAGCATTTATTCCAATACTGCAGGTAGTATGGGAGAGCAGCAGGTCATCCACAGAAATCTGCTTTGCAACCCCCCCTAAGCCAGCTGCTTCTATAGGATAGGAGAAAGATTCCATGGAGAAGTAGGGATTATAGACATGGGGTAGTAGGCTATGTAGGCTAGGGTGGGACTCCATTGCTTGGGCAACAAGATGGTTAATCTTTCCATGATAACAGGCAGGCCTTGAGTGAGAATGGACTGCATTCCAAGGTATATTCCCAGGTCCAAGGGGCATACAATTTCCAGCCAAGTTAGAACGTCCTTTATTTAACCAGAACAAGGCAGTCATGGTTAACAGAGCATGATTAACATTTCCCATAACCATAGCTAGTCCCCAGTATTCTATTTTTGCGCCTAACACTTGGGAAAACATGGAGCCTAGGACAACAGATATTTTCTCTTGCAGGAAAAGACCAGAGCCCTAGTTCTAATTTCCATTGGTTTATTTTGGCCTGTAATTCCTTGTCATGTATTCACCACCCCCTCTCTCAACACAAAATCACTTGATTTTCATTATTTTTATTTATTTATTTTTAAAATATATTTTCATTGATTTCAGAGAGGAAGGGAGAGAGAGAGATAGAAACATCCATGGTGAGAGATAATCATTGATTGGCTGTCTCCTGCACACCCCCAACTGGGGATCAAGCCCACAACCCGGGCATGTGCCCTAACAGGGAATGGAACCGTGACCTCCTGATTCATAGGTTGACGCTCAACCATTGAGCCATCCTGGCCAGGCTCAGCTGACTTTTAAAACAAAGCTATTTAAAATGAAGTCATGTACCATGTTCTTTTGGTTACTAGTTCCTCGAGACTATAGAGATGACAGCTGTATAAATGAATGATGCCATAAAATGGTTTGAATATTGTAAAATTGAGATTCCCTAGTCTTACCTATTCTTTTTAGCTGGGCCTATTGGGTCTGTAAACTTATTTCATGTTTATTTTATTGAACATGCCAAATATGGTTTGCCGTCTGGGTTTAAAATATTTTTAAAATGTATTTCTTAGTTCTTTTTAACTCAAAAGGCTAGTCTCTATAAACTTGAATTGTATGTATGGAGTCAGACCTTGAAAAGCAGTAGTTTGTGCTTATCTGTCTAATCCTTTCTTCTAACCTGAATCTTTAACCATCTTTTGTCTTTGTCATTCTTTACCTCCAAGATTTACTTTCAGTTCCTCACTAAAGCTATGACTGGTGTTTTGTTGACTAGAATTTCTCCTCTTTAGGTCTCTAGATCCTGGGCAGATAGTGTGGGCTCTGGGGTAGTGTCCTCCCCCTATCTCTTTCTCCCATCTGTAAACACTTTCATTCTGCCTTTAGTGGATGCCTCCTGAGGATACATGATGCAGAGTGTTTGTGAAAGGAAACTGATAAGACCGAAAACACTGTCCTTTATAAAAGAGGAAGGGTGGAATGTGGGGGAAAGGTAAGGGAATAGATGCGTTGTCATTATTACGTGAACATTTCAAGCATTGTGTGGATTTTTCATTTACCTGTGATTGTGTGAGACCAATAGGAGTGGTATTTTATGGCAGGGAAGTTGCAAATATTTTAAATTTAGAGCCATTTCAGAAGG
Organism: Myotis brandtii; assembly: GCF_000412655.1. Taxonomy (NCBI): domain Eukaryota; kingdom Metazoa; phylum Chordata; class Mammalia; order Chiroptera; family Vespertilionidae; genus Myotis; species Myotis brandtii. The sequence goes on from NW_005370354.1 coordinate 590,097, forward strand.
CATGGTACTGCAATTCTGATCAATAGTAGGCCCTAAAGCGTTTTATTGTGATACATCCAAATAGAACCTCTCTCTCTCTGTATTAAGCAGCAGGGATTGTAAATTTGGATATCTTAATGTTACCAATTAATGTTCAGTATGCTACTTCTCCCTCTATGTAGGCTTCTTTCTTTTATTCTTCATTTATGTGTTCTATTGTAATGCTTAGCCTAGCTGTTAGGCACACTTCATTTGGATTGATGATATATTCATATCATAAAACGTACTTTTCCTTTTGATTTTATTTGACTACTAGAGGCCTGATGCATGGATTCATGCACTAGTGGGGTCCCTCGGCATGGCCTGCACCCTCTCACAATCCAGGACCCCTCGGGGGATGTCAGAGGCCCAATGCACGGATTCCGCCCTATCCCCGCAGGCCAGGCCAAGGGACCCCATGCACCGGGCCTCTAGTATACATATAAGATCTTTGGTTAATCTCTTCCTGCCTTCCCCTCTCCCCCCCTTACCTCTGAGATTCATCAGTCTGTTCCATGTTTCCATGCTGGTGTGTTGAGCATTTGGTGGTCAGTGTGTGTCATGGCTACCAGTCGAATGGCCGCTTAGGCTTTTATATATATACTAGAGGCCCGGTGCACAAAAATTTGTGCACTCGGGGGGGGGGGGGGGGGGGGGGGGCTCAGGGTGGGGGTCCCCACTGGGGTGCCTGGCCAGCCTGGATGAGGGGATGATGGCTGTTTGCAGCTGGTCACACCCCCTTCAGGGTGGGGGTCCCCACTGGGGTGCCTGGCCAGCCTGGATGAGGGGATGATGGCTGTTTGCAGCTGGTCACACCCCCTTCAGGGTGGGGGTCCCCACTGGGGTGCCTGGCCAGCCTGGATGAGGGGATGATGGCTGTTTGCAGCTGGTCACACCCCCTTCAGGGTGGGGGTCCCCACTGGGGTGCCTGGCCAGCCTGGATGAGGGGATGATGGCTGTTTGCAGCTGGTCACACCCCCTTCAGGGTGGGGGTCCCCACTGGGGTGCCTGGCCAGCCTGGATGAGGGGATGATGGCTGTTTGCAGCTGGTCACACCCCCTTCAGGGTGGGGGTCCCCACTGGGGTGCCTGGCCAGCCTGGATGAGGGGATGATGGCTGTTTGCAGCTGGTCACACCCCCTTCAGGGTGGGGGTCCCCACTGGGGTGCCTGGCCAGCCTGGATGAGGGGATGATGGCTGTTTGCAGCTGGTCACACCCCCTTCAGGGTGGGGGTCCCCACTGGGGTGCCTGGCCAGCCTGGATGAGGGGATGATGGCTGTTTGCAGCTGGTCACACCCCCTTCAGGGTGGGGGTCCCCACTGGGGTGCCTGGCCAGCCTGGATGAGGGGATGATGGCTGTTTGCAGCTGGTCACACCCCCTTCAGGGTGGGGGTCCCCACTGGGGTGCCTGGCCAGCCTGGATGAGGGGATGATTGCTGTTTGCCGCTGGTCACACCCCCTTCAGGGTGGGGGTCCCCACTGGGGTGCCTGGCCAGTCTGGGTGAGGGGCTGAGGGCTGCTTTCAGGCTGGCGGTTGTTGACTGAAGCTCCCAACCGCTCCTTTTTTTTCTCTTTTTTTATTTTATTCTGGGCCAGCTTTAGCTCTGGCTCTAGCTCTGAGGCTTCGTATCTGGTTTGTTTGCCGTTCTATAATCGAAACAATGTATAACTTCAGCTCTGAGATCCTGGCAGGCTAAAAGCTGGTTTCCGGGGGTTTTGTTTAGCTACTACATTTGCAACATAGTACATAGTTGCTTAGAGTTGCAACTCAGAGGCGGGAACGTTGGAGTCTGCAGTCACTGAAGCAAGCAAGCCTCCCTGCTCGCTTCCAGCTGCCTGGCTGCTGGCCGCCATCTTGGCTGACAGTTAATTTGCATAAGGATATGCTGATTAGCCAATGGGAAGGGTAGCGTCGTACGCCAATTACCACGTTTCTCTTTTATTAGTGTAGATATATATAGACTAGAGGCCCAGTGCACAAAATTTGTGCACTAGAGGGGGGTCCATTCAGCCCAGCCTGTGCCCTCTCGCAGTCTGGTATCCCTTTCGCAGTCCGGGACTCCTCGCTCCTTATCACCCGCCTGCTTGCTGCTCCTTACCACTCAGCTTGCTGCTCCGTAGTGCTGCCGCAGAGGCGGGAGAGGCTCCTGCCACCACCACTGCATTAGCCAGCTGTGAGTCCGGCTTCTGGCTGAGCGGTGCTCCCCCTGTAAAAGCACACTGACCACCAGGGGGCAGCTCCTGCATTGAGCATCTGCCCCCTGGTGGTCACTGTGCATCATAGTGACTGGTCATTCACTGGTCATTCCGCCATTTGGTTGATTTGCATATTAGGGTTTTATTACATAGGATGATGATAGCATTTAATGTGTTGAGCCTGTTGACTTATCTATTGTCTTGACTTGTGTCAGCTCCCCCCACCTCTCCCCCCTTCATTTTGGAAGTATATCTGTGTGGCATTATGTGATTGGGTTAATTTTCTTTTAATACTGCTGCTCTGCTTTGAAAGAGACATTGAACTTGCTATAGTTAGTAAGCACAATCTTGCATGCATGGGCAGGAGGAAATTGGGTAATCTTGAGAAATCATCTGCTAGCTTTGAACATGAGATTAATTTTGGTTTTGATTACTGTGTTATACAGAAGTTTGAGAGGGAAGGAGGAAACTCGTGAAGGTCTGGTATTTAAGGCAAGCTTTAGAAAGGTTATGTAAAGTTTAATCTTACTGTATATGTCTTTTTGAAGTGATACCAGTGTCATTTTTTTTAAAAAAATGAGAACTTTTGAGCATAGGCCATGGTCACTTAGAGTAGGCTATTTTGGTTTATGAAACATTCCCTCAGCTTTTCATCAGTTGCTCATACTCTTTTGGTACCTTGTAAAGTAGATTGCCGAAGATGTTCAATTAACAGATTTCTGTGAACTTGTAGATTGCATATAAGCATTATAACTTAGAGTTAGATATGAATGGAAAAACTTGACCTGGATTCAGCTTGTCTCCTTCCCTCCTTTTAAAGATCAATTAGCCGCTAAAGCGATGTTTTCAGGAACAGGGTTCTTTGCCAAAAGTAGATATTGTCTTTAAAATGTACTACTCACATTAGCATTAAGCCAGGGCCTATCTATTGAAGATTTTAGGGGTGCCTTGCACTCTTGCTACTACCAACTGAATAGTTAATGTTGATTTGGAACAAAGAGAATTAAATTCATGTGTTTGAGAAGGATTCATTTTTAAGTGATATTCCTCCCCTCTCTTAAATAGCAAGTGATTAACTACTCCTTTAATTTTCAATTAATCAAATTAGGTTTCTTCTGGTAGATTTTGATTACATGCAGTTCTAACAGCTTCCAGATACAATTCTCTTTCCCATATGCTTACCATATGCCGAGTAAAACCAATGTAGAATAAATTAGTTTGAAAGTAAGAACACTTAGTTCTTTTGTAGAGTTCATCTTGAATGACAGAAGACAGCTCAGGATCATTTTAGCTCTGAGGAACCTTTTGAAAAGTGATATGGAAAAATAACCCATTTATGTGTGCCAAGGTCTGTTTTCATAAATGTAAATTTGAAAGTTCATTAAAATTTTGGCATGTGATTTGGAATGCATAATAACTGGAAGTGATTCAAAGCCAGAAATCTGTATCCTTAAACCAACAACATGTTTCACTGAAGACTGGCTTTGTATGGTTGTTTAATATTTAAAAGGTAAAAAAAAACCCCAGTATTTACTCAATGGCTCTGGCTCTGGAAACTACGTTCAGGATGGAGAGGCTGCAGAGGCGAGGGAGAGCCGGCAGTGCAGCCAGTGGCCCCCAGGGTGCTCATCAGCCTCTTTTCCTGGACGAGCAGGGCAGGTGACTTTGGGACATGGCCACTGCCCCTCATTTTTCAGAGATGATAAGACAGAAATGCTTGCTTTTCTTGTTGTGTTTAGGAATGTGAAGAGGGACAAGAAGGACATTCAGGCCACATAAAAAGAGCTGAAAAGTGGTCAAGGTGGGGTTAGACATAGGCAATATCTAATGCTAGGAGCTAATACGAACAATTAATGCTTGGAGATACTCTAAAGTTACTTGCCAGGCCTACTGCTAACTTGTAATATAAGCCTCCCAAGGTGAGGATATAGAAGCAAAGGGGATGGGAAAAAAACACACCCACCTATAGTTGGTACAAACAAGCTCTTTTCTTGTTTGTAATAATAGACGTGCATGCTTCCACGCCCGTTCACACATCTGCAGGTGAGGCACAGAAGCAGTGCTGAGAAGAGCAGGTAAGAAGAGGTAAGAACCAGGAACTACTGTGACAGGAAAGCTTTTATTTCAGAGCTTACAGGCTAACCTCTTCAAATTCGTACCCTCTGCCAGTTGTTATTTTTGCTGTTATATGTGTGTACTTTGCACAGATTCTCTTATTCCTCTTTATGACTTTGTTTATAAAGTTTCTTGTTCCCCGACATCTCAGGTCCCCTGGTTTCTACCTTCCAGTTCTGTCATAGGAGAGACAAATGGTTTATAAGGCGAATAAGATAATCACCAGGATGAAAAGTGACACCCCTTGAGTTTGTGATTATGTACTTAGCTCATATTCTGTCACCTAGTATGCCACTTATGGATGTTGTCCAATAATTAACCAAGCTTCCTGCAGAAAGTAAGTTTAAAATCATTGTCATCTTGGTTTACTTCCTCACTTAGCCTTTGATCTAGTTGACTTTGACACATGCTTCTCACCAGCTTCTGTGGATTCTCATTCTGACAGAATGCTTTGATTTTCCCCCTTCTCCTCCCTCCCCGCTCCACCCTCCGCCCTGGTTCAAGGTATCAGTCACCAGATTTGATGTTCTGTGTCTGTTTTGTTCACTCAGTTCCTGGGACCTCCTTTTCTTTCACCTGAACTTAGTTTTTCCTGCTTCCAGACTCCCTTCCCTCAAATCATTTTCCACACTGTAGCCACTTACCATTCTGAAAACATGGGTCACCTCAAGATTTTCTACCATTTAAAACTGTTGGCTGTCTATTGCCTATAGAATTCAGTGCCTTACAGTACAGTGTAAGGAGCAGCTCAGACCAGCACTTGCTTACCTTTATAGCCTCATGGTTGATCACAAACAGCCAAGTACCTGGGACCATACTTCAGGTTCATTTGTAGTTTCTTATTAAGCCATGCATTCTCTATACACTGGAGCTTTAGTGTGTGAGTGTGTGAGTGTGTGTGTGTGTGTGTGTGTGTGTGTGTGTGGATTACACTTTCCCTTTGCTTATGAGTGCCCTTCATTTTCTTCTTAGAAAATACTTACCTACTTTTCCTGAAAAGCAATCTTTTGTGTGTGTGTGGTTTTAGCTGAGTCTTCTGAGCCTTAAAGATGGCTTTCCTGTGGTGAAGTGTGTTGTGGTTGTTGGTCCATTCGTCTTTATGGATAGATGCTTAGCTGTGCGCGGGGAAGGAGTCTGTGCCTTACTCATCTTTGTGACCAGCATACAGCAGAAGGCCTGGCACGCAGTCAGTGTACCATAAATATTTATTGTAGGGAATTTAGTTTATTTTCCATTACATTTTATAGAGAATGAGGGAATCTTAAAGTAAATGAGGTGCCTAAAAATGGTATATTTGAATGATGATTTGGGATTTATCATGATTTATGGAAGTAGAAAGGGAAATATTGTAATTCCTTGGCACTCAAACTAGTCAGTAGATATTCACATTTGGCTGTGTGTGTATGTGTTTGCGTGCGTGTGTGTGTGTGTGTGTGTGTGTGTGTAGGGGGGTGCGCACGTTGCAATGAGAAATTAACGTCAAACCAATGAAGGAGTGATTCGAATTTGTGAATTATAAACAGTCAGGAGTTATAGGCAGGGCTAGAGTGGAACCCAGGCTTTTGGACCTTGGTCACAGGGGAGAAGGTTGGAGTGGTAGGAGCTATCAATGTTGCACCTGAGAGTCCAGTGGTTGCCCTCAATTTCTCTGTCTGACCTGGGGCAGTTTTTCTGCATCTACTTTTTATACCACAGGACACATTTTCAAGGTAGAAAATGGTATTGGCAGAAACACGAATGAGGAAAATATTGAGTCCTAGCAATTTGAATATATCGCTTGTTCGTGGCTTTTCATTTGAATGGGACAGTCCACTATTCTTACAGCCCCAGGACAATGTAGGATATATTCTGGGGCAAATTGTATTTTTCCAAGATTTCTGTAACATTATCTCACATTCCACTTTTTTTTTTTTTTACAATTTAATTTTGAACCTCCTATCAAGAGGCAGGGTTGGTGTTCCCTCCCCTTGAAGCTGGTGGGCTTTTGTGACTTTCAGCCAATGGAGTCCTGTGTAGACGGTGCCCTGTGATTTCTGAAGCTGCATCATAAAAGGCGACACAGCTTCCTCTTTGCTTCTTGGGATGCAGTGCTGGTTGGTGAAGCCTGCAGCCCCCATGTGAGCAGCCAGCTGCCCGAGGCCATCATGTGGTGAGGCGAGACCACATGGAACAGCTCTGAGAGGACTAAGAGAGATGCCCAGCCAGCCCTCTGCCGCCCAGGACTCCTGCTGCTCCAGCCCCAGCTACCATCTGACTGTGGCCAAATGAGAAATTCTGGGCCAGGACGGCCCAGCCAGGCCTTCCTGAATTCCCGACCCAGAAACCGTGACAGTAAAATGGCTGTTGTTTTAAACCAAGTCTAGTGTGGTTTATTATGTAGCAGTTGATAATTAGAACATGTTTCTTTGGAGAATCATTTTCTATTTTCTTCTAGGTGGCATTGAAGGAAGTAGGGCTGGAATTAGAGGCACCTCTTGGTGCAGATTTAGAGTTGTCACTGTGCTAACCTTGTTCCTTTAAACTTTTATACCCTCGCGGGGGATAGGTTTTAAAAGAGATAATTATGTGATAATTTTGTTTCCTCTTCATATACCTTTAACCAATAGTTGGTAAAGAGAGACTAGCCAAGGGTAGATCTTATACTAAGTTTATTATATTGCAAGGAACCCTTCTGTTTTTGGGAAGTGAGACCATGTATAAGAAATTCTGCAAATGAGCTTGTGGATGGCTCTGTGGCAGGGATGGGGAACCTTTTTTTTTTTTTTTTTCAGCCAAGGGCCAGTTGGCTGTTTGTAACATCATTTGCCATACAAAATTATCAACTTAAAACCTAGCCTGCTATAGTTGGTCAAACATTTAATTAACTCACCCCTAATGCCTTGGCAGGGCCAGACCAAACGGTTTCAGTGGCCTTACAGAGGGCTCGTGGGCTGGACGTTTTCCACCCCTGCTCTATGTGAACAGCGAGGGAGGAAAAACCACACTGTTGGTCAGAGAGGCCAGAACTTATGTTGACTAATTTATTATTCAGTATGTTCTTTTTAATATTAAAATCTGAGTGCCTGTTGTGGATCAAATAGTGTCCACCCAAAAGATATGATCTTCTAACCCCAGGTACCTGTGAATGTGACCTTATTTGGAAATAGAGTCTTTCCCCAAATGTCATCAAAATGGAGATTATAGTGAATTAATGAGGGCCTGAGTCCAATGACTGGTGTTTTTATAAGGAGGCCATGTGAAGATCCAGAGACCCAGAGACACATAGGGAAGAAGGCTATGAGAAGATGGAGGCAGAGATTGGAATGATGCTGTCATAGCTAAGGAATGCCAAAGATTACTGGCAACCACCAGAACCTAGAAGAGTCAAGGAAAGTTTCTTCCAAGAACTTCAGAGAGAGCATAGCCCTGCCAACACCTCAATTACCTTGATTTCAGACTTCTAGCATGAAAGGTTAGATTTCTGTTGTTTTAAGCAGTTTATGGTTCTTTGTTTATGGTACTTTGTTATGGCAGCCCTAAGAAACTGTAATACAATTCCTAAAGTTGGGGAAAATGAAAAAATTTTGCTCTTCAAAAGTTACGAGAATGAAAAGATAAGCCACAGGCTCGGAGAAAATCCTTGCTGAACATCTGTCTGACAAAGGACCTGGATCTAGACTATATAGAGAATTTACAGCCCAATAATAAGAAGACAACCCAATTGAAAAATGGGAAAAAGATTTGAAAAGACACTTTACCAAAGTAGATAAGTGGATGTCAAATAAGCACTTAAATGACACATAGTATCATCAGTCATTAGAAAAATGCAAATTTTAACTGCTATGAAGTACTGTACACTGTCGCAAGAATGGCTAAAATTAAAATGACTGACCATAGCAAATGTTGATGAGGAAGTGGAGCAACTGGAAAGGTCACACATTGCCAATTGATACTGGAAATGGTGTAATCACTTTGGAAAACAGTTTTTCAGTTTCTTAAAACATTAAGCATCTGCCTGGTTGTTCTCATAGATATTTAACCAAAGAGATTTGAAAGCATAACAGATTTTTACACAAAAGTTAATAAGATCTTTGTTTGGAATAGCTTCAAACTAGAAGCAACCCAAATGTCCACCAGAAAGTGAATGGATAAACAAATTGTGGTATGTCCACAGGATGAAATGCTACTCAGCAATTAAAAAGAAATCAACTATTGATGCACAAAATGAGATGGATGAACATAACTATTTAATCATTATATTGAGTGAAAGAAACCAGACACCCTCCCCCCAAAAGAGTATATATTATATGATTCCATACACACATATATATATAATTCTAGAAAATGCAAAGTAATTATAGTGACAGAATGCACATCATTGGTTGCCTGGAGATAGGAGGTGGGACGGCAGGGAGGGGAAAGGATTTTAAAGAGATGTGAGAAGCCCTAGTTGGTTTGGCTCCGTGGATAGAGCATTGGCCTGCGGACTGAAGGGTCCCTGGATTCGATTCCGGTCAAGGGCACATGACAAGGTTGCGAGCTCAGTCCCCTCGTGCAGGAGGCAGCCAATCAATGATTCTATCTCATCATCGATGTTTCTATCTCTCTCTCCCTCTCTGAAATCAATAATAAAAAAAAGGAGATGTGAGAAAACTTTTAGGATAGATGGATATTTTCAATACCTTCACCGTGGTGATAGTTTCCTGGGTGTATATTTATATGAAAAACACAACAAATTATGCACTTTAAATATATGATTTTTTAATATGTCAACAATGTCTCAATAAAATCAGAACAAAAATAAAAAAGTTATATGGGAAAAATGTAGAGTTAAGTCGAGGGCTTAAAACACAGGCCTCATTCTATGGCGAACCTATGACAGTGTCAGAGGTGACACGCGAACTCATTTTTTTGGTTGATTTTTTCTTTGTTAAATGGCATTTAAATACATAAAATAAATATCAAAAATATAAGTCTTTGTTTTACTATGGTTGCAAATGTCAAAAAATTTCTATATGTGACATGGCACCAGAGTTAAGTTAGGGTTTTTCAAAATGCTGACACGCCGAGCTCAAAAGGTTCGCCATCACTGTGCTAGTGCTTAGTGCTGAGCATTAGAAGGTGAAGTATGCTTTGCCATTTACTGTTGAATATGCCATGCCTTCAATGGCAAGAGACATTTAAATCTAGAGCTAACAAGTAAACCAAGCCTTTAGAATCAGTTGAGATTTAATCATTGAAGGTGTGGAGTAAAAGATTTATTGTAGAAACTAAACTGTAGACATTTATGGTAGGAGTTTGGGCAGTGAAGGTCTTGGAGGCAAGTTGGAGGATCAGTGGGGTCCCTAACTAATCAGTTTGAGAAGCCAAACATGAGACAATGTCATGGAGAAAGATCTATGGAAGGCTGTGCCTCTGTGTAGTTACAGTCTGTGGGTCTGTGGTTGCTGTTGACCTGTCGGGCCACCTTGAGAAATTGGACAGGGATCTTAGAAGAGCAAAGATAAGCTTGAAACCACCCATATAGCCGTGGCTGGTCACTGTACTAACTATGACAGCCTTCCAGAGAGTAATGGCTTCCATATCCATGCAGGTACTTTCAAATCTGTGCACAATTCAACGTTAAGCCCTAACTATACAGGAAGAAGATGACAGGAAATGTCATTCCTGCTTAACCAAGTTGCCACAGCCCAAACCACCACAACTTGCTAATTAATGCGGGTGGTCTTTGTAGTACTGATTATGAACCTAAGCTCCTCTGTTCTCACGAGATGGGTTGATTATGCTAAACAAATACAGAATATCTTTGGGAGTGACCTAATTGGGACAGAATGGAGTGAGAGTCAGTCCAGGCATGAAGAATGAAGGTAGATCTTTTGAATCAGGGCTGATTACAATGTAAACAAGGGGGAGACTCTGCATCTCCTCTTATGAGGAAGGTGTTTATAGCAACATAAACACCTTTTCAACACGGTAACATAAACAGTTTCTCAAGGAAACATTCTCAGGCATTCAGGAAATGTTTCTTTCTTTACAAACACAAAAGTGTGTTTTTCTAAAGATTTAATTTACTTAAGGGCTCTGTTTAGAACAAGGCCCTGATTGTAGAGGGATAGTTATTCCCAGGGCACTTTTGTGGTAGGCTATAGTAGAAGTCCTTATAGAAGCATCTTGTTTAAAAATTTGTAGACTAACAGGACAGGTCAGTGCAGGTGTACTGTGTTACATATTGGATACACCTCTGGAAAGCTGAATAAATTAAAGGTTTGTGAGTCAAATTGTATTATGAATTCCCAGTAGCCCTGCGATTTGGTATTTTCTTACAAAAATTCTTGCGAGTGTGAGGACCCTTTGTTACAGGTATAACATAGTGACTGGTTGCTGTGAGACCAGGGACTGTAACAGGGGCTGTGTATTTGTCTCAAACACGCGTGCTTAGTTCTTTGTAAGGTGAATTAAATCAGCCAGTTAGGATTCTTATATTAAGACTAGAGGCCTGGTGCACAAAATTTGTGCAGGGGGTGGGAGGAGTGTCCCTCAGCCCAGCCTGCACCCTCTCCAATCTGGAACCCCTCGGGGGATGTCTGACTGCCGGTTTAGGCCCGATCGCACAGGGAATCAGGGCTAAACTGGCAGTCGGACATCCCTCTCACAATCCGGGACCGCTGGCTCCTAACCTCTCACCTGCCTGTCAGCCTGATTGCCCCCTAACCACTCCCCTACCAGCCTGATTGATGCCTAACTGCTCCACTGCTGGCCTGATCACCCCTAACTGCCCTCCCCTGCTGGCCTGATCACCCCCAAGGCTTTTATTAGTATAGATTCTTTATTTCATTTTTAATGGGGAGTAATTAAAAATAGATTTCACGCACAAGACCCACTTTAGGTTTGAAAAAGAGAGTAAAATTCTTCAGCACGTATGCTTTCTTAATAGAGAATGGAGAACAGATGTACCTATTTTAAGCATGTTATTAAAAATATCCAGTTCTGGTAGTGTGCTGAAAATCCTGTTAATAGGCAAGAAGCATCAGCCACACATATTTTTTATCTTTGTGGAAAAACTTGGTTTAATTAAATTACCAATTTATTCGTTGCAGACTGCAGATTTTCTGCAGCTTTCCACAACCTAGAATGAGCAAGTGGGAGAAAGTTAATCATGCTACTTTCTACCTTAACCTCCGGACTGAGTGTTTTCAAACGTCAACCTACAAACGACCTGGGCATCTTGGTAAATGCAGATTGTGAGTCAATAGTCTGGGTGGAGGTCTGAGATTTTTAGTTCTAACAAGTTCCCAGGTGATGATGCTGATGACACTGATTTGGGGACCACAATCTGATAAGCCAGGGAGTATAGGCTTTTCTGAATGTAATTTTTTTGACATGGTTGTCCATAGTATTCAGTATTTTACAGGAAGTGTAGTGGAAATAGAGAAAAAAAGATTGTATTCACATCTGCCCAGTTTTTGACTCGGGGACAAAAAGATAGTGGTAGGCGCCCATTCAGTAGCTTGCTAATAGTTTGGCAGGAATGAGGTACAGGCATTTTCCCATCCAGCTAGCTGCAAACACATTACATTTGTAGAAATTAATGGGAGTCGACCAGTTTAAAAGTCAACTTCTCATTGATATGCTAATTATCCTAGAAAGAGAAAAATTATATATGAGGGGAATATGTGTTTACTTCTTTTCCCTGGAAAGTTCCCTTTGGTATTTATACAAATAAAATAATTGTTTCTTTGAATTTTAATATATAGAACATTGAGTTTTTTTGTGGGTATTAAACTCAGGAGCAACATGGTTGGCTCTTTTCAAAGAACAGTTCAATATTCAAGAAATGTTCATGGTGGGAAAACTTGTCTGTTTGAAGGCTAAAATTGGGACTACTTTGAAAATACTTTTTAACTGTCAACATTTGTTGTTGTTGTTGTTTTGTGTGTGTGTGTGTGTGTGTGTGTGTTTTACTTTTTAAGATGGGCAGCCTGAAAATGTTGGTAAAATTGCACCAAGTACTTATTAAAATCTATTGGTCTTGTGTATTTTCAAAGAAAGCTTCAGGCAATTGGATTTACCTAGAAAATATCATTGAAATATGAGGTTAGAACAAAGTGTTCAGAAGGAGATAAAAAATACTTCAAGGAGTTATTTGCCTATTTCTTAAAGAAAAACCCAGATTTTTAAGATTTTAAGATGAATCTTTATACTGTAATTGATATTTCAAAATAATGAACATCTCTGAAACTTTTTGGATTACATAGACTATGTAGGATTTCTGGACACCTGAAGAATGGGAAAAGTTGTAACCAAATGGCAATATCTCCGTGGAGTGATGTGATGGACTACAGAAATCATTTAGCAATAGTGAACCTTTCTTAGGATCCTGACCCAGGTGGGAAAAAGAATTCTCAGGGGTCCTGAAGGCCAAATTATGTTTGTCTGCCGTAATGAGGATTGCTAGCGCAGTTATTTTTAACTATGATACTTTAATAGTCTTTAGCTTGACTTTGCCATCCACATAGTAAATGCACACTTTCCCAGTACAGTTTCTAAAAGATTGAGGCTGTTTCTTTCTGAAATATTTTTGAATGTGTTCTGGAGGGTTGAGAATGTTGGAAGTATGCATTCCAGAAAAATAAGGAAGGAAGTATGTGCTTTTTGGGGCAGAATGTTAAAATGATAGCAGCATATTTTAAAGTCTGAGGAGTAGGAAAATGTGGTGTTACAGATAAAAAAAATAGATATACATGCACCATTTAGGAAAAGACAATGAAATTAAAAACAACAACAGTGTACTTTCTACTTTTAAAAATATTGTAATTGTCCTTTTCACACTTTTTGTAAAACATAAGCTGTTTCCCATGTAATTACATACTTTTTTTCAGTGAACATTATTTTTGATAGCTGTATAATATTCCATTTAGGTAAATGGTAACCATTGCTTCTTACCAGACATTTAAGTGGATTTGTATATTTTTCTAAGGTAAATAATACTATATAGAGCATCTGTGTATAATGCTTTTCTTTGATCAGAATTTTCCCCTTAAGTCTGATTGCCAGAACTAAAATTCATGTTCTTATAGGAAACCTTTTTTTAAGGGACTGTTTACAAAGAAATACTAACCCTTCCTGGATGTTAAAAAATAAGAATGTTATGAGAAGGTCTTAAAAGCTAAACTAGACTTGGACAGGTCAGATTAAGTTGGCTCTTTTTTTCTCTCTCTCTCTCCCTTATGATTTTCTTCCTTTTTAAAAAAAAAATCTTTGATATCTATTTTTACCACCTGTTGAAAAGGAGGAAAAATAAGGCTAGAACTTGACCTTTGAAAAGTTTTGATAGGTAGAATGCTTTCTAAAGAAATGAATTGTTTGTATGGTAAATGCCTTTTAAATATATTTTTCTAATAAATAAGAGCAGGACACTTGAAGATAAAGTTTCTAATTTTATAATGTTTAACTTCTAACCCTCTGGACTTATTTAAGGCAACAGTATTGAAGTAGTTGTGATTCATTAAGCAAAAGAAAAATAAATTAGAAATGAGAATAATACTTTGAGTAGAAAAAATAGAAAGCAGCTCACAATTCAGACTATACACTGATTTGTAATATTCATCCTTAGCTGCATAATATTCCATTATTAGAAGTAAGACAGCCAGTTGTATAGGTAGGTCATAATTTCATTCAGTTGCTCTATAAAGTTACCCCCCCCCCAACTTCTAATTAGCCTACAACATTTTAGTTGCACTAGAGTCTTTTAACAGTAGATTTGTAGCCAGAACAAAAGGTCTTCAAGACCAGATCTGTAAGGTGTGTATTCCATGTAAATTATACTAATGTTCTTAGTTTAGTTTAGCAATTTTAGTTTTCAAGTGGGCTCTAGTTTTTCTGGATTATAACTATTTTGTGCTTTTCTGTATAGTTAAAATATCTATGAAGAATGTTCTTTCTATTAAATCCAAATCATTAACATATATATCCATATAGTACTATTTTCATCATTTTATTTTTATATGTGTAACTATATTTTGAAGAAGTTGTATCACCGGTTCAGTTCATTTTTAACTGTGTAACAACTGGTACATATAGGCAAGTATATGTAATGTGTATGTTACAAAGCAAAATAAAAATCAACATCCATGAAGCTACCATCCAATTTAAGAACTAGATAGAACACAACCAAACTATCTTTGAGCTCCTTTACTAGTCTGCCCAGTTTTTCAGAGCTTACAGGTTAAATAAGATCTGATGGGTCTGTTTTTCTAAATTAGAATGCTTCTAGCCATTGGAAAATATCTAAATAGCTATTCCATTAGGAACACCTGGAAATTAATGATTGACATCAGTGCATATACATAATTCATAATGACATAGACTTAGGAAGTTTTATAAATAGAACATTACTATTGAAAATGTTGACTATAGCTAGATTTAACTTTTTCTTTTAAATTTCTTAGACTAGATATTTATTTTTCTAAATAGGCTATTTTAAAAATCTTTTATTACTGAACCTAAAACTATGTGAGTACATTAGTCATACAATTAGGTGTGTGTGTTTTTTAGTGTAGACTAAGCACCAAACAGGGTTTTATATAACAATTTAAATTCACATTACTTGTTGAAAATTCAAGGTTGTGGTATTTGAGAGGAAATCACATAGCCCTTCAATTAAGCATCTTCTGTGCTCTCAGATCTTTGCCCCGCACTCTGGGAATCAAGACTTCCAAGGTTAAAATTCACAAAAAAAATCAACAATAGAGGAAAGTGCTATTTATTAATAAAACTCCATATATCACACATACATACATAAATATATATGACATTTAAAATCTTTTTCCACATTTTCTTCTCAAATAACACTTTTCCCATTTGCACTTTTTGTTATTACTGCTTCAGAATGTAATAGTTTTGTATTTTAGAATTGATTTTTGACTGAATTTCAAAGAATAGAAACCCAAATTCTTTTTAAATATTTTGTTTCCTGGAGCAGTAGCCATTTGAAAATTAGGAAACAAATTTTATTCATCTCAGATAGCCTTTGCAGGTGATTTGACTGTGCCTTTCTTCCTCATAAAATATACAATAGATTTCACTTTTGGCTTGTACTTTACCCCTGATTTCTTTCCATATTATCATTGCTTTTATCTGGAATTTTCTGCTTCCTTGAGCAGGAGTGTGAGTGTCTGAATAGTGTGGTGCAAGTGATGTCCCTCATTCGTCTCTTTTTAAAGAATCCTCACCTGAGGATATATTTTTTGATTTTAGAAAGAGAGGGAGATGGACAGAGAAAGAGAGAGAGAAGTTGATGTGAGAGAGAAACATCAATCAGTTGTCTCCTGTATGCATCTCAACTGGGCATCAAACCCAAAACCTGGGTATGTGCCCTGACTGGGAATTGAACCCGAGACCTTTCAGTGTGTATGATGATGATCCAATCAACTGAGCCACACCAGGGCCATTTTTCTCTTTCTTTAAAAAATGTCTTATACGTCTCCTCTAATTACTTTAACCGTTTTCTCCTTATAATATCAAATTTAAAATGGATTTGTGGAGTAATAATAATAAAACTGAAGTTATATTAAAACCTAATCTTTTATTAATTACATATTTACCTTGATTTTTAAGTGTGTAGGAAGAAGTGTGTAGTTACATCGGTTGGTATTTATTTTTAGCAATGTAGTTTTTCCTGTGAGATTAACTCTATATATTCTGGCATAAGGACATTAAGAAGAAAGTACTCCTTTGATTTAGAGAACCTTTTATTTAACATATTTTATTGAAAGTTTCTTTAAAAGTGTCACTTCCTTGTTGAGTGAAATTTAGTCATCTTCACACTGAACTTTTAAGCTTATGTTATCAATGTTATGGGCCAATTCGCTTTCTTGAATATAAGTGATTACTAATTCCTAAGCATATATTTTCAAGCAAATTATTTAATTTCTCTATTCCTTAG
This sequence comes from Myotis brandtii, assembly GCF_000412655.1. NCBI lineage: Eukaryota > Metazoa > Chordata > Mammalia > Chiroptera > Vespertilionidae > Myotis > Myotis brandtii. The sequence goes on from NW_005370354.1 coordinate 606,349, forward strand.
TTTTCTCATCTGTAAAATGGAAGGTGATAACTTTTCAATGTTGTGAGAATTTTTTTTTTAATATATTTTATTGATTTTTTACAGAGAGGAAGGGAGAGAGATAGAGAGTTAGAAACATCGATGAGAGAGAAACATCGATCAGCTGCCTCCTGCACATCTCCCACTGGGGATGTGCCTGCAACCCAGGTACATGCCCTTGACCGGAATCGAACCTGGGACCCTTCAGTCCGCAGGCCGACGCTCTATCCACTGAGCCAAACCAGTTTCGGCAATGTTGTGAGAATTAAATGAGTTGTTATGTTCAGGTACCTGTAAGTGCTTGCATTAATTTTCTATTGCTGCCACGACAAATTAACACAAATTTAACTGGTTAAAACAATACCAATTAATTACCTCATGGTTCTGTGGGACAGAAGCTGGGATTGGCTCACCTGGTTTCTCTGCTCTGGGTTTCATGAGCCTGAAATCTAGGTGTTGGTCAGCAAGCTGTTACTGGGAGGCTCAAGGGAGAATCTACTCCCAGGCTTATTCAGGTGGTTGGCAGAAACCCATTTTTTTTTTTTGGTTGTAGGACTGAGGTCTCTGTTTGTGAACTGTCCGCTGGGCCAGCACTTAGCTGGCGTCTCTCCGTTTCTTGTATGTGTGTCCCTACGTTTCAGAGCCCGTGAGAGATCCACCAATCCTTCTCAGGCTGGGAAAACTCCCTGCCTCTTCTGCTGCCTCTCTTCTCTTCTTGTACCACATCTCTCTGATTACAGTGGGAGAAAGTTCTCTGCCTTATGGTTTCATGTGGTTAGCTTGGGACCATCTGGATAATAGAGGATAAATCTCTGTAGCATGTGGTCAGTTGATTAGTAACCTTAATTACATCTGCAAAATCTTTCCACAGCCATCCCTAGATTAGTGTTTGATTGACAGGACTCTTTGGGGATAGCTTTAGAATTCTGCCTGTCAGTGGTGCTCAAAAATAGTGGCATGGAGTAGACTTCAAGGTGACTTCCAGTGGTGAAAGAAATTACATCTTTACCTGAGGAGCCCAGAGTAAATTGTATGTTTCTTCTAGGTAGGCACTGTTTCTTACTTTTTTGGGGGTATCCTTAGGACCTTACAGTTTGCTATATTTTTATTTAACACCCTGCATTGGTTGATAGCTTGAGTAAAATTTCTCTCTTGATTTTATTCATTTTCTTTGAATCAGTAAAAGTAGTGTAGTTTTATTTTCCTATCTCTGCTACCTCCTTGGAAAGATTAATTACAACATTTAGTTTCCCCTTACCCTTTCCCCCACTTTTCAAAGACCTTGGCATCGTAAAGGTAAAGATTTATACTCTTCTTTCCTGGCAGGTCCCAATACATCTAACAAAATCAATAAAGGAAGACTTAGATTTTTCTGATTAGGAAAATATCCCAAAATAATGAGAGGAACACTGGGTGATTATCACCTTGCCAACAGTGTCTGTGGTCATCGGTTCAGCAGTTAAGGATGCGACTCTGAAAGGACAATGAATGTTCCCAACTTTACACCCAACTATCAACAATATGCTGTGCCTGTCTTCAAATACAAGTTCCAAAACACTTGGCAGAGAATACATAAAAGACCAACAATTCCTTAAAAAAAAAAAAAAAAAAAAAAGCACAGAGCAAAGTAATTCAAAATTTGTGCTCCAATGACAAAAGGTCCGTGGAGGCAGCTTCCTATACAAGGACAAGCTATTTTTTTTACTTCTTTAAAAATTTTTTTTTATTGATTAAGGTATTACATATGTTTCCTTTTTCCCCCATTCCCCCCCCCCCTCCCCGCCCCACTCCTCCACTCATG
>NW_005370354.1:608234-627522 GCF_000412655.1 Myotis brandtii
TCTCCCCCTTACCCCCACCCTCCCCTACCTTCCCTCTGAGGTTTGACAGTCTGATCGATGCTTCTCTATCTCTGGATCTGTTTTTGCTATCAGTTTATGTTGTTCATTATATTCCATAAATGAGTGAGATCATGTGATATTTATCTTTCTCTGACTTATTTCACTTAGCATAATGACAAGCTATTTTATACTTGTGAATGTTTAGTCCATGGCTACTAGAATTCAGTGGGGATAATTCCTTGTTTTCTTAGACAGCTCGTGTCTTGATTTTTGACATAGATGTGTCTTACATACCACAAGGTTGTTTTGAAATTAGCTTGATAAGAGTGAGACGTTCATAAATTATACCATTTGGGTTGTAGCGTCTTTGCCTGAAAACTAATTTATTGGTACAGACTGACTTTTCCTAGAATGGGGGTAAATGGTCCTCTTTCTCTTTGTAGGGCGGTGGCAGATGTCCTGAATAGTACTGATTAGGGAATATAAAACAACTTTCTGGTTTTTGGCATGGGAAAGCATGCTTGAGTTGAAAACAGGTTAGCACGTCTTCTCAGGAGTGGCTGTAAGTTTCTTTGTTTATTTTGTAAATAATTGAGGGATATGTTGGGCATAAATAGAATTTCATTCCAGTTGTTAAGGTCCTATATTTTGCTAAATGGCTGTAAGGTTCTAGCCTTGGATAGTCATAATGAAAGATAAATAGAGACCATGGTTTCATGGGGGGCACTTTTTACCCTTCTCTTCTTATACCTAGTAGACCAGAAGAACAAATGGAAGATGAGGTGATGACTTGAGGAACATTTTTGTGTTAACTAGTTCTGCCTTGTAACTTTTATGTACTCAATTTAGAAACTTTTTAGCTAATGCCCTTTATGCCATCATTTTAGGTGATAAACATAGACAAGCGTACATATAATTTGTATTTTCATGGTCTGATTATATAATTTTATTTTGGAATCTCGACACACAACAATTGGAGGTAGTTTTGTTCTTGCTGCTAAATGTCATGGGTAATTAAGTGGGTTTTCATTTCCGCCCAGATTTCTCTCTATCACAGTTTTCTATTAATCAACAAGTACTGATACAAAGATAGTCAAGCTTGTGTCCCTTGCCTTTGTGGAATAAACCAACTAATGGAGGCTCTTAGACATCCAGTGAAGGAGTGAGGGTGCAGGGCTGTGGCAGTGCTGGGGGAGTGGCTTTGCCCTACACTTCAGTTTTATAGAGGTGAGCCATGAGCTGGCCCTTGAAGAATAAGTAGGATTTATTTCCATGTGTCTGATACCAATTTGCATTGTATGAGTGTGACCTTATCTTTTTATTTTTTAAAATTAATCCTCACCCAAGGATATGTTTTCATTGATTTTTTTTTAAAGAGAGAGAGAGAGAAACATCGATGTGAAAGAGAAACATCGAGTGGTTGCCTCGACCTGGGATCGAACCCACAACCTAAGTATCTGCCATGACTGGGAATCGAACTCGCAAACCTTTGGTACACTGGATGACGCTCCAACCAACTGAGCCATCTGGCCAGGGCGAGTGTGGCCTTATCTTATTTTAAATTCTTTGCCAATCTTTTAGAAAACTTGTCTTTTGCCTTTTTTGATACCAGAGGGGTGGAGTATCCTTTCATATATTTTACTAGCTGCTCTTTTCTTTGGAGGGTTGCCAGTGAGTATGGTTTCCCCATTTCTCTCAGTAATTGTCAAGACCACTTTATGGTCATGTTGGCTTATAGGGGACTGGATGTTTATTGGAATTCTGTTAAAGGTATGGATTGATTTATGGGAAATTAACCTTTTTGTAGATATTTCATCTTCCCAATCTAAGAGCATACTACATCTTTTCATTTCTTCGGGTCTTATTTTATATCTCTCTCAGTAAAGTTATATGGCTTTATTTGTAGGTAATCTGTGCTTCTTGAGTTCATTAAGTTTTTGTTGCTTTTATAAATGGAGCCCTTTGTTCCATTATATTTCGGAAGTAGTTATTCTAGAAAGTAGTTATTGCTGCCATGGAGGAAAGCTATATAATTTTGTATATTACCTTATTTCTGGAAATCCTTTTGGTTTTAATACACTTTCAATAGACTTTCTTTGTTTTTCTGGGTAGTCAGTAATCTTCTACAAGTAAATATGTATCGCTTGAAAAACTTTATTATATTCACTAGGATTTTCAAAACAAGTTTGAATGATAGTGGTATTACTGGTTATTCTTGTTGACGACATATAAATGTTCAATGATAACATTTTGGCAAACACAAAAGAAGCAGAGCTCAGCACTTGACTATAACTGATGACAGACAGAAATGCATTTCCGGAAATGTATGACTTGACCATGACTTGCATGTGACGGAAGTGTTACATTATTGCTGAAAATAATATGCTATGTGCATCTGGGTGCAAATATCCATTTTATCATTATTTTGACAGTTGGTCAAGAAGTGCCATACATTTATAGTGCACATTTTAGATCAAGTGAAATCTATTTGCTCAGCCCTATTACAATTAATGGCACTGATATATTTACCATTTTAAAACTGTAAAAAGTTCTTTTTATTCCCCAATCAAACTCCAAGGGGAAAATCACTGTTAAATTTGTTTTGTAACCTTCCAGTCTTTTCTGCATCTAATCACTCTGCACACGTGTGTGTGTGTGTGTGTGTGTGTGTGTGTGTGTAACAAATCTGGGATAATTTAAAGCAGAAAGTATAGTGACTTTTCTACACTTAGCAATAAAATATATTATACATCTCTTTCTAAGTGATTAATGTGATTTTAAATGTCTTGGCTTAGTGTTCTGCACTATATTATGGTGCTGATATTTTATAGCTTTTTATGTTTAGAGCATATGAGAAATAAACAAGTGGACATATATCACAGTAAATGACTTATTTGAAAATAAGATAAATTGTTGAAGTTTCCATACGTATATTATTCTGTGAGCCATTTAGCTAAAAACTGCCTTAAAATTGTGTATGATTTGTATTTCCCTAAGGGAATTTCACCAATCAAAATAAATTTAAATACAACAGATATTTTATATGTAAAATTGAACCATTAACTGAGTCTTAAATATGCTCTTGCTTTAAAAATATGATTAAGAAAAATAACTATAGATTTTTCATCAGGGGACTTATTTTCAAAGACTGCTGCCATACTCCTTATCTTTTGAAAATATTTAACTGCATTCAAAATGTGGGTGTGATTACATAATTCTTACTTTCTGTGTCGTGGTGTTGTGTTCCCAATTTGTTTTCAGTATTTCATAAAATGTTTTGTATATTTTGGGTTAAGCACCCTAGTAGGCACTGGTAATGCCAAGCAAATTAAAAGAAAAAAAAAGAGCTGTATTTTTGTTTTTTACAGATTTTACAGGTTATAGACTAGTAGGGGGCATGGAGAAGCAAATTTGAAGTGCAGTAAGATATTGTTATATATACAATATTGAGGATTCTAGAGAAATTATAACTGGGGGAAGGAGGGAGGGCTTAAGAGGATGATGCCAAGCCCTGACTGGTTTGGCTCAGTAGATAGAGCGTCAGCCTGTGGACTGAAGGGTCCCAGGTTCGATTCCAGTCAAGGGCATGGACCTTGGTTGCGGGCACATCCCCAGTAGGGGGTGTGCAGGAGGCAGCTGGTGGATGTTTCTCTCTCATTGATGTTTCTAACTCTCTATCCATCTCCCTTCCTCTCTGTAAAAAATCAATAAAATATATTTTTTAAAAAAGAGGATGATGCCAAGAAAGTCTTAATGGTGAGGGGAAGGAAGAGGAGTGATTTTTAGTTGACTTTGAAAGATGAAAAGGTTTCTTCCAAGAAGGTGGGTAGTAGGGAGAATATCATGGTGCTGAGGACATAAAGGTCAAAAGGATAGACATTTTTATGGTTCTAGAAACTGAAGGCAGTTGAGTTTGTTGATTGAAGAATTATTAAACAATGGGGAAATTCCCCCAGCACAGCAGTAGAATGGCTATCTGTGTTAAAAAAAGAAGAGCAAAGGGTTAAAAGAATAAATTGGAGAGTATGGTGGAGTATTTATTTGAATTCTCCCATAATACGTCTTTCCTCAAAATTTTGAATAAATTGAAAATATAGTGACACCACGAGGAAAATAAAATTTATTTGATAAGATTTCATTCCCTGATCAGCTTTGCTGGATTGCTCCGTTGTGCATACCATCTTTAGCCAAATCTCTTATTATATGTTTACGTACCCACGAATAATTGACCAACCGTAATTATATCATTACTGTATTTCATAGATTTTTAATTTCTCCATTTTAAGTGGGGTTTGTCTACTGACCCATATAAAATTAGAGTTTCCATGGTTGAATTTTCTTCTGAGTATAGCATAATGTTGAATCTGTTTACAGTTAGTGGCATCTTACACTGGAAATATGGTGTTAACATTTTGTTGATCTGTCATTAAAAAAAATCACATGCATGTACTTTAAAAATTGTAATTATTTTTAGTGATGTGATGAGTATCCATGATGGTGTGTCTTTGAGCATTTCTAATCAATTTCCTTAATATGGATTAATGGATGTGGGATTGCCATTTTGCATTTAGGGGTCTGAAATTTCTCGCAATTGTTGTCTTCTAGTTGTCTTTTTCTTTTCTTTTTAAAAAAATATATTTTATTGATTTTTTACAGAGAGGAAGGGAGAGGGATAGAGAGTTAGAAACATCGATGAGAGAGAAGCATCAATCAGCTGCCTCCCGCACACTCCCTACTGGGGATGTGCCTGCAACCAAGGTACATGCCCTTGACTGGAATTGAACCTGGGACCCTTCAGTTCCCAGGCCGACGCTCAATCCAGTGAGTTAAACCGGCTAGGGTTGTCTTTTACTTTTTCATACCTGAAGAGGCCAGGTTTACTTTTTGTCAATTCCAAGTCTTAGCATCTGAATATTCAAGTATAATTCTAAATTCAGTAAAGACAATTGGAGATGGGGTGAGGTTAGAGGGTGGAAGATCTACTTTTAGCATATAAACAGTCACCCAATAGGTTCTGGGATAATGTGTTAAATTAATGATTTGTATCATAAAAAAACAAGGATAAGTAATGGAAAGGACACATGTGTGGGTGTCCCCTGACATGAGAGGTGTTTATTACCTGCGAAATAAATATATACTCATTCAAACTCTTCTTTGGATTAAAAAAACAATAAAATAAAACCAGTCCTTTAATGCCTCTTATACTAATTATCTTAGTCAATATGCATTCTCTTCTTTAGGATTTATTAGAATTCTGTATTTTTATGATAAACTATTGTTCAACCTCCTGATCAGTAATAGGTAGGAAAATATATATAATCACCATTTAAATTCAGGAGTGACTAAGATAGAAATAGAAGATGTGACGATGAAGAGTCTAGTTTCTGGCAGTCTTTCTTGGATTGGGAGGTAATGTCTAGATGTCTAGAGGAATCTGTAATAGTGGTTAAATTTAGGATAAGAGAAGACTGAGTTTGGAGCACATTTCTTCAACATGCGTAATTCGGAGATTTCAGATGTCAGATGAAGTATGTGCTGAGACTGTGTAGACATTTAGCAAAAAGCTACACACAAAGCTCTCTGGGTGTTATAGCTTTAGCTTTAGAAGAAATGGGGAGTCATCTACCCTAGACAGTAGAGTTGGGAGAGGTTCATGGATTTGGCATGCCAAAAATTAGAAGATGAAATTTCAAAAGGCACTGTTTACAAATATCTTCCTCATTGAACAATGTCTTCTCTGAATGACTTAAGAAAGTTTGTTACTCATTTTGCATAATAAAGTGGAGAGTTAATAGTGGGGATTTGTCCAATTCCAAATTGGTATTTACATTTCTTAGAAAAATATATCTAAAATAATAGCAAGTTGTATATTGCCAAAAATTATAGGGAAAATTTTGAAATATGCTTCCTAGGTTTGGAGAGGAAAAGAGCTTGTAATACATTAAGTATTTTAAAATTGTAGAATATATAGCTTGAAATAATGAAATAAAAATAAGAATAAGCTACAGCAGGAGCGACTGAGGTGAGAAGTAAATAACTATTTCTTCAAATACTGAACGTTGTACATGAATACCAGTTGAGTTAGGCATTTAAAAATGCCTTCTCTACATAATTTTAAGAAGCCATTAAGTTTTTTATTTATTTGGGATGGCTTTAAGGTGTGGTCATCTTGAACTAGAGAGAGGTGTTTTAAATGATCTCCTTGTTCCGTCTGGCCCTAGAGTTTAGTACTCTTTCGAAAGACAGTTTGCCAGTTTGAGCCTAGTGGTGAAATCCTAGGAAAGTTAAACAGATGAGGCTGTGGTTGCAATAACATGTAGTGAGGATTTGGCCCGCCACAGTTATTTTAACGGACGGCCAGCTCTTTCCCCATTTCATTTGCTCTGTAGTATCCATAATCACTTAAAAAAAATCATGTCCTCATGTGGGTAATGGACCCTTGTAATCATTTACTTTTGTATTTATGTGCTCTGACTGAGTAGAAAATTACCCGCCCTCCTTGTAGTGACAGGAAGAAGTTAAAACTTGGTTCTCTGAAGTTGTCACTATTTGGGTGACCACTAGTGTGATCTTGGCCAAAATCAATGAACATGCTTATGTTTTAGTGCTAAGGAAGTAACTTTACTTTTTTTTGATTTAAAAAAAAAGTTGTTGTAGCTTTTCATATACAGTCTTGACTTTGATAAGTAGCTTGTAACCTCTTCCAAGTATATGTGAACAACTGAATTTTCTCCAGAGCTCCATGCCTAAGAAGTGGAAGAGATTTTTAACTGGTCATATATTATTGAGTAAGGATTTACATTGGGGGTGGGGAGAGTGTTGGGGTGTGTGTAAAGAACAATATGTTTTCCAACTCCCAGTAGGTACCTCACAGTGACATCTGGGGTGACAAAATCAAATAATTAGGGAAATTGAGGCTATCCCTTAGGTGTCTCTTAAGATAAATAGTTCTAGGTATGAAAGCCTTCAAATTCCTGAGGAAAATAGCTAAATGTTGGCTCATATGACACCAATTAGGGGACTCAATCAAGAACTGGCCAAAAATCTTAATTGAAGATTTAATAACTCTTAGTTAACGAATTGAAATAGGTAGGTTCATCAATAGAAAAAGTATATTAATATTTCAGTTCCCCAAAACTACTCCTAGAGAATTCATCAAGGAAAGATTGGCTTGGTTAGGATGACTGGCAATAGTTTGCTCATTCTCAGTCTCTCTCTTTACTTCCTATTCTTGAATCATGAGTAATTTGTGTGTGTGTTGTTGTTGTCATCGTATTTTTTGTTTTGTTTTGTTTTTACCAATAATACTTACTTTTCAAGGACTAGCTTTAGTAATATCTCTCAAATACTTTCTTTGAAACCCACCCTGGCCCTTTCATTTTTTTGTTCTACCACTATACCTTGCCATTACTTCCAACAGTGCAGTTCTCATCTGTATATATAAAAGGCAAAGTGTCTATCCATCCAACTGGTAGCTATGACGCACACTGACCACCAGGGGGCAGACACTCAATGCAGGAGCTGCCATGATGCGCACTGGCCATTTAAAAATAAACAGCACCACGGACCTGGCGCTGACAAACAACACTCGGCTTCCTCCAAGTGGAACACAGGCCCCGCTACCACCCCGAAGCCACAGCCCACCAAATAACAGCCAACGCTACCAAGACCCCATGGTGCAAAATGTGGCCCCCAGCCCAAAAACGGTCACTGTGGGCATTGGGTAATGACGTCATGTAGCAACGCCCGGCTTCCTCTCCCTAGCGACTAGCCTCCTTGGAGTTTCTTCAGCCCAGGAACCCAACTTGTTTTATAGCCAGGTGCAAACATTTTACAGTTTAACCAAATGTTTGTGAAGCATTTTCCAGTGCCTCTTATTTGATCCTCACAGAAGTTCTGGAGTAGGTAGATAGGAGACTCAGTAGAATCCTGTTTTCTTTTCATTAGCAAGACATGAATAGTGATATTAAAATATTTCTTCTAATTTATTTCCTTTCAATGTGCATGAGTCTGTGCACTGGGACACTAGTGTTATAATGATTATTTACAGTTTTGCCTTTTGTTTTCCTTGGAATAGGGTCTCTTGGCTCTAGCTGTTTTTGTATTTGCAGCACCTAGCACTTAACAGGTGGTCAGCAAGCAACTAATTGAGCATCTGCTATGTACCTGTCATTACATGAGGCACTCTGAGATCTTAAAATAAATGAGTTTTTAGTGGATAGCCCTTTCTCATTTCCAAAAGGGTAGAAGGCTTCTTCAGTGAGTCAGTACATGAGTACTCTATGAATTAATTGGTTATCATTGGGCTGTACAGAAACATACCAGTATCTTAAAGAGCAAAATTGTTTTGAAATGCCCAACCTAGAAGAGTGAGGCTGTTTTTTCAACATGTGGTTGAAAAGGAGTTCTTACCCTCTTTTGCACAGGCAGCTTTGAAATAGGCCAGCAGCAGCAGGCTGGCTCCTGCTGAAATTGTCAATTCATCATTGTTGAGTTTCCATATGGAAATTTGTCTTTGCACAACACAGCCTAGGAATTACTGAAGTGGATCTGTTTGCATGGAAGGAAACTTCCAGAACTAGAAGCATTCTTATGAAGGGCAAGGAACCAGGAGTGAAAGCAGTGGAGGCCTTGTCCCAGAGGCCAGTGGAGGAGCTATTTCACATGCTTGTTTATTTCTAGGCCCCTTCCTTTGAAGAAGGAGGAAGAATTGAAATGGAAAGGCCACAGGTATGTCCAACAAATTTGTGGCCTATATTTTGGCTCTCAAAGGAGATAGCAGTGGGAATGAACTAATCTTTGATTTCATTTTAGTTCTCATATTATACATCTACACTTTGCTTATTTCATTACCTTAAACCTGCTTTTTAAACACCAAGTCAGTGGAAGAAAGGAAATAGGGTGAGGCAAAGGAAGAGAATAGATAAAATAATTCTTGTCCTATATAATAAAAGTGTAGTATGCAAATTGTCCCCTTGACTGGGAGTTCGTCTGTGAGTTCGACCAGGGGGTGGGGACAGCTGTGGGGAGGGAGGGAGGCCTGGCTGGCGGCAGGCAGCTGGGGGAAGGGAGGGAGTACTCGGCCGGCAGCTGGCAGCCACTAGGGACCCTACCAGTGCATGAAATTCGTGCACTGGGCCTTTAGTATTTGTAGAAATTTCTGTACCTTGTTATGGGGTATGATATTTTCAGGTTTTACACCAGGAGCTTATTAACTTGGCACCTTGGAAGCACTGTATTGCAATGGGTCAGCATGGGCTTTAGGTAATTTCTAATCATACTTGTCCATAACTTAGCCTAGCCCAGCCGTGGGCAAACTACGGCCCGCGGGCCGGATCCGGCCCGTTTGAAATGAATAAAACTAAAAAAAAAAAAGACCGTACCCTTTTATGTAATGATGTTTACTTTGAATTTATATTAGTTCACACAAACACTCCATCCATGCTTTTGTTCCGGCCCTCTGGTCCAGTTTAAGAACCCATTGTGGCCCTCGAGTCAAAAAGTTTGCCCACCCCTGGCTCTAGCCCATTATGTCATACTAAAGGCCAAGTGCATAAAATTTGTGCACAGGTAGGGTCCCTAGGCCTAGCCAGTGATCAGGGCCAATCAGGGCCTTTCAGCTGCCAGCCAGGGCCTCCTTTCCTTCATTCTGCGCCGCCCCTTGGTGGTCAGCACATGTCATAGCAAGTGATCGAACTCTGGGTCTCCGGGTCGAACTCCCGAGGGGACAATTTGCATATTCCTTTTATATGTATATATAGATGTACTGACAGCAGCACTGTTATAAGTTATTAAAATTGAACCCTAAGATGCATTATTTCCCTGAAAAAATGTCATGGTTTTTATTCAAATACTAGAGGCCCGATGCATGAAATTCATGCAAGAGTAGGCCTTCCTTCCCCGCTCTGGCACCCGGAACACTAGCTTCCCTCGAAGCCCCAGCTTCATCTGGAAGGTCGTCCAGAGGACGTCTGATCTAATTAGCATATTACGCTTTTATTATTATAGATATCTCCTGAGTTTATCTTTGCCTTTGAGCCTCTCTTATGCTACCTTTCACTTGTGTTTTTTTTTCATTGCGTATTTTCTCTCATTTATGTTCTCCTCCTTGAAAGAGAATGTACTTTTTTTCCTAAGCAGCCCCCTCCCCCCAAATTTTGTTCTTCCAATCTCATCACCATGCTGTTTTCTTCAGGAAATCCATACCTAAGGATACTTCTTATTTTTCATTTTATAAAATGCTCTTTCCATCTCAACTCTGTTACAGGCTGTTCTGGCAAACTTCTTCCCTTCATCTTCTCCCATTTGGAATTTGTTCTCATACTTCAAGGCTAATGATTAATGTCACCTCCTCCATGCATTCTCCCCATGACCACCCAGCCTGATGGATACTTTTTTCCATTGTGTACCCAGAGCTCTTCTTTTCCTGTCTGTCATCAAGCACTTATTACATTTAATCATAGCTATTTTATTATTCATCCCATCCATCTGTCCACTCATGCAAAAGAAAGCAGATCCCTGCCTTGAAGTTTACAGTTTAGTTGGGAAAACAATAAAAAAGGAGCAAACTACAAAAAAACAACCCCACTTTAATCATATATAATTTTTCCTTTTTGATACAGTCAACATTTTAAGGATAAGAAATCTATTTTATTCAGTTGTGGCCCTAGTACATGATGTCCCTTGAGAAATATTTTAATTTTTATTGTCTATCAGTGTGTGTTTTGAGAATAAATAATGCAATTAGTAATTCATTGTAAAGGAATGTCTCATATATCGATTTTCTATAACATCTTTAAAGGGACTGCAACTTTTTGCTTCTAAATTCTTAGATTATTTCACTAGGTCTGTCCCTTTAAAGTCAAGACTGTTTGCTAACAGAGCTTCCACTAGCCCCTTCACTACAGAACAGCCTCCTCTAGCTATAATCATTTCTAATTCATTTTCCTACTGCCAATAAGTGTTTTCCTCTTTGACCCACAGGTTGAGAACCACTGTATTAGAGTATACTTCTAGTGCTTAAAAGGCACCTTTCACAGTAATTGCCTTGGGGCACAAGTACGAAGTTAAAAACTATCATTAGAAACCTAAAAGCATCAGCAACATCTGCTGCCCCCCCCAAAAAATACAGCCAGCAGCATTATGTCATATTAGAACAGTGGTTCTCAACCTTCCTAATGCCGCGACCCTTTAATACAGTTCCTCATGTTGTGGTGACCCCCCAATTTCATTGTTAAAAATTGAACATAATTAAAACATAGTGATTAATCACAAAAACAATATGTAATTATATATGTATTTTTCCGATGGTCTTAGGCGACCCCTGTGAAAGGGGTTGCTACCCACAGGTTGAGAACCGCTGTATTAGAACATTAAACTTACAAAGGAAACTATTTTAAGCAGTTCCTTCGAATTATCCGTCCCCCTCAGTAATGAAAGGGCTCATGTTAGGAACAACAGGAGGGAATGAATTCAGGCCCTGCCAGATGAGGGCAGACCAGGATCTCTTTAATTGAGAGCTTTCCGATCCCAGCTGTCACCGGGTCCTGTCAATCTCCCTCTTCATAGTCTCTCAAGTTCATCCCCACAGCTGCTGTTCTACTCCAAGCCCTCTAAGGAGCACTCTGTTCTGAGTTCCTGGAGAGGGAACTTCGCCTCTGCTGAAGCCAGCCCCTCCTCCGTCTCTCCTCCTTTCTCTCCTCTCCTCCTTCCCTCCAGGTGCCTTCACAGTCATGGCCTCATTTCTAAATACAACTAGACTGTGAAGTAAGGAGTATTCCCTTGTTACACATGAGGAGAGCTGAGAGGTTAAAATGACTCGCCCCAGGTCATAGCTATTAAGTGGTGGATTTAATTTGAAACCAGGTCATCGTATTCCCAGTCCAGTGCTCTTTTCACCTTGCCGTAGCTGTGTCTGCCATCTTTACGGCAGTGATCATTTGCAGAGGAAGAGAAGCTGTTTGAGGTCATCTTTGAACCTAGATTTCAGGGTTTTAATAAGACCACGATCAATAGTTTGAGCTCTCCCTTGGCAGGGTGCACTGGCCACTCCGCCGTTCACCAGCCATGACTCTGGGTTACATTTCTGGCTTACTTTCACGAGGCAGAGCAGTCAGTCAGTATATGGTTATCGTGCACCTGTCCTGTGCTAGGTATTGTGCTTGGCACCGGGGTACAGTGCTGAACAAAACAGAGCAACTCTTTTCACATAACGGACATCCCCACTTCTCTGTGCTCCTGTTCAGTGAGAGCCAGCACTGTTTATAGAGCTCTATGGACATGCAAAGCACATCATGTTAACTTCAGTGCAAGTATCAGAGAGGAGACTGTGGAGACATAGGAACAAAATGCTGCTTCCTAGCATAGTGATCACCAGTACAACAAGAATCTGAGATCATCGATGGGCCCGCTGCAAAGGACCTCATCCCTCATCATCCCTACACTCAGCTCTGGGGCAGGGCCTAGCAGGGGTCCTCAAACTTTTTAAACAGGGGGCCAGTTCACTGTCACTCAGACCGTCGGAGGGCCGGACTATAGTTAAAAAAAAAAAAAACTATGAACAAATTCCTATGCACGCTGCACATATCTTATTTTGAAGTAAAAAAACAAAATGGGAACAGATACAATATTTGTATTTGCATGTGGCCCGTGGGCCGCAGTTTGAGGACCCCTGCTTTTTTAGAGGCAATGGCGAACCTTTTGAGCTCGGCGTGTCAGCATTTTGAAAAACCCTAACTTACCTCTGGTGCAGTGTCACATATAGAAATTTTTTGATATTTGCAGCCATAGTAAAACAAAGACTTATATTTTTGATATTTATTCTATATATTTAAATGCCATTTAACAAAGAAAAATCAACCAAAAAAATGAGTTCGCGTGTCACCTCTGACACGCGTGTCATAGGTTCGCCATCACTGGCCTAGGGGATCTCCCATTTGAAGGAAGCTGTGTTTTTCTTGCCCTGGCCCAAAGAGTGATTGTACTTCTTACTTTGGCAGTTATAAATAGGGGATGAAGTTGGCAAAGGCGGGGACAGCACTTCTCTGCATTCCCCCCCACCAAAAAGAAATCCTAAATACTTAAATGTTTTACTGGTTAGTAATCTGCGAAACATACAGTTATAGAAAACATCCCTTTCCCTTTAGGATTTTTTGTTGTTGCTTTTACATCCTGTGATCATCTCATTTTAGGGAAATTTAGTGAAAGTGAGCGTGCAAAACACAACTCATACCATTTGGATAGTAAGCTCAGTGTCTCATCAGAATAGGACTGTGCAATTTGAATGGACACTGGTTCCACCCATTTTATAGAAGAAACTGAGTCCCAGGGAGAAGTTAGGTGACACTACGTGGGCCTAGATCCAGGCCTCATGAATCCCAGAGCAGATTGGGGAGGAGAGAATTGCTGATATTTTTTTCTGTCCAGTATTGTCATCCTTCTGGTCAACAGAAAAATATGCTCACATAAAGGTGATAGGTTAATGGTTAGTTTTAGTTTTGTGTGTTTTTTTTAAAATACGTTTTTTATTGATTTTAGAGAGAGGAATAGATAGAAACATTGATGAGGGAGAAACATCGATTGGTTGCCTCCTGCACACCCCCTACTGAGGACTGAGCCTGAAAAATGGGCATGTGCCCTGACTGGGAATCGATCCAGTGACCTTTAGGTTCATAGGTTGATGCTTGATCACTGAGCCACACTGGGCTGGCAGCTTTAGTTTTGAGTGGCAAAGTTTGTTTCACTTCTGGGGGTCTACTTTAAAAGATTTTTCATGGGGAATGTGAGTGAGGCTGCATCAGGGTTTACTAGCCAAATGCCATTGTAAACCAGAGACTTACTGTTTCCTTCTTCTCAGGAAAATACTAAAAATGAATGAATAAATAAATAAATACACACACACATGCATACATACATAAAATACTAAAAAAAAAGAAGAAGAAAGACCATAAGCAACTTGTCGAGTTTATTGCTTTAAAAAGAAAAAAAAAATCCCTTGTAATTTTTTATCACGACTGATGAAACAAATCTTGAAGTCAACACATTAGACTTCTTTATTTTTGTTCCAGTGTTCTCCTGGCAAATAGAAGACTTTAATAAGAAAGGAACCCATGGTTCCAAAACAAATAGGGTCTAAGTCCAAGACATCTAAAGCTTGTGTGGAATCCCTCCGGCATTTATCCCACTGGGGCCTTAGGGAAGGGAGAAGACAAAAGTCCATATCCCTGTTCTAGGCAGAGTTGGTTCAATTAAAGGTGAAACTGTCGGTCAAAGTATTTATAGCATGTTTATAGCATAACGGAAAAACAAAAGACTATAGGTTTTGAAGTCTAGCCTTTATTCACACATAGTAAAGACTTTTGTTGTGCTTTAAAGGATAGATTCCTTAACATACTCAACAGTAATTGAGAGTTTAATCCGTGATATTTTAGCCAATTGAACTTTTATTATATTTATTATTGAAAATTTATGTTTCATGTTGAGAAATCAATGAAATAGTCTTTAGAATGGAGATGCCATTTATACTTAGATGGATATACTAGTAGAGGGGCCTCAAGATAAGATAGTGTCTTAGAATGTAAAACATTTTTTATTTTAAATGCCTAGAAGATTGGGTTTCGTTGGCTTTTCCAAGGAATTTCAACCAGGTGTGATATGATTAATAAAGTTTCCAGGATAGTTTTGTAAACTTTTATTTAATTTTTGGTGTATAATTATATACTACCATTTACTCTGACATCTATTCCTCTATGGGTTTTGAATTAAGGTACCATTACTTCTTTGTTTTAAGGATATAAATTCTGTGCTATTTCACAAGTGACTGCTGTAACTGATATTTGCATAATATAATAAATGAGGAACGTGTGGGTGAGGCATGCTGAAGTCTATGCAGAAACTTTGCTAGATGACATATTTGACTCTGGGAAATATTTAGAAAAAAAATGAAGTTGCTGTCTCAGGGACTGTTTGACAGTATTTCTCTGATTTGGGTCTCTCTAATTTGTTTAGAAAACAAACTCAGTGACTTGCCTCTTCAGTAGAGGCGCTCGTAGAGATGATGGCACCAGATCAAACACTCGGTTTTGTAAGCTTTATTTTTCATAAGGCATTTTATCCAGATAAGCCTTCCCAAAGAAAAGCATTAATATTGGGACAGTCATTTTCTAACTGTTTTTAGATTAAGTAGATTTGGAATAATTGGGAAAATTATTAGGTAGCATTCTCACATTTCACATTTAGAAAAATATGTATTAATAAAATGTGTAGTTTGTTTTAGTAGGACAGTTTTGTTGCTAACTGAAATAACACCCTGACTGACAGCTTTACTGTATGCCATCCTCAACCCATTAAAATAAAGTATCTGTATTTTGGAGGATGACTCAACTTTGGTAGGGCAGTTGTCCCCATGTTTAGAGTATGGCCAATTCCTGGAAAAGGTTGGTAATGTATATCAAAGTAATGCAAGTCAAATGTGATTTTTCCATAAAACCAAATGTAAAAATTGGGGGCTTCATTCCTGACCCAGTTTTTTTTTTTAAACAAATGAGCTAAGCACCATTCGTAATCAGCTATAAATGATAGACTTCTGATCCTGTCTTTAATATAAGCATGACTCTTTTCATTACAGTAGCCTAATAATAGCAAGTTATATGAAACTGTTTAATATGTTAACATAGTCTTATTTTCTTTAACTGCAGGTGATTTGGGCCTTATTTTTAATGCAACAGATCAGACTTTGAAATTAACCCATAAAGTTAATAAAATTCAGGATGGCTTCAAGGAAGGGAGATTTGATGGGTATCTGTGAAAACTTGTTAAGACTTAGGGGTATGCGATGATGTTCCTTCTTTAGGTAAAATGTTGAAGGATATCTGTGTAGCTGCTCTCTTTTACATTATAAAAATCTGTTGTAGAAAGCATAGCAATTAACAATCAAGTGGTTGGCATTTCTGCTGTGTTTAGAAAATTTCTGTGCTCCCATCAGCGCCAAAAAACTTCACCTTGAGCCTTAAGGTTGTATAAATTATGCAGACCTTTAAAATGCATGAATCAACTCTTAAAGCAATGGATTTTCCATTATTTCTTTTTCTTTTCTCTTGCCATTGCTTTATAATGTCAAGTAGCCGCAAAGCTTTGGCTTGATGAGTGGCCATTATAATAGCCTCATAGTCCTTTGGTGAATCATTAGAATTAATTTAGTCTAGTTCAGCCATGAGTCTTGGATATTGACTTATGACAATAAAGCCCTTCGTTGGGTAGAACACTATTTTTTTGCACCAATCAACCATTTAAAAATATGCAAAAAGTCCTGAAGAGATTTTGAATAGAAATATTTAGAGCATATTCTTGCAAATAAATATGTTTATTTTATGGATATTGCCTTCAGAAATAGGTTACAAACTATGGGAGAAAATTGCTGTTATTAAATTATAGTCATAGGACATTTCTTGGCTTTTTTTCCTCCTCTTTGGCCTAACTGCATGTAGGGCACTATATCTTTGAGCTAACAGCTAGATCAGCAGTGGGCTATATGTTGAATGAAATAAAATTAGGATGGGATTGAAACTAAGATGTGTTCAAGTTCTCAACTGAATGAAGGCAGAGGCTTTTGGGGGTGTAGACTGAGGCTTGTAGTATACGGGTGAGGGGATTCATGTACAGGAGCAGACTGACAAGATAGGATAGGTCCATTTATAAACAATACCCTGAAAGTAATTAACTTAGTATAATGAATATTGATTATGGGTCAGCTAGTCATTGAAAAGGAAAGTACTCACAGCTGCATTTGGGCATTTATTTCTACCCCAACTTCATTTTCAGGGTGTACTAGTCTTCTAAATTTAGCTAGCGTTTAGATGATAACAAATGCAAACTCCTTACAACTACTCCAAACCCCACCCTCTAATATACTCAACTTACTTATTTAAGTAGGTTACTATAAAAGTTTCTGTATGGTTGTAAACTGGTCACTGAAGAAACTTTTGTTCCAAATCAGCCAATAATCAAAGAGTTATAGAAATGATATATTGCAATTTTAGGAGCCTTGAGACAGAAAAAGATACTCCCGGTCGACACTTGCAAATGAGAAGCAGCTGCAGCAAGGTCAGAGTCCCCGTGTGTCAAGGGACTGGCTATTTTATCATCAGTAAAGGGAGTCAACTTTATTCCATGTCTCTAGGCATTTGACACTTCTATTGGGCATCATCTCTAGCCTTCTAGGAACAGACATCCACCAAGAGTGTGGTATAATAAATTCTATTTGTGCAATGACTAGAAAGTACAGTAGTAATCTGCAAGTTGCACAATAATTATTTCTGTACTGTGCTTCATTGTTGTATGTGGGCCAGGCTTTGAGTCTATTACTGTTAAATAGCCTGCAGCTACTTTGCACTTCGAGTTTATTAGCACAATTAGGGTTTTTGTTGTCTTTTGCCTTTTTCTTTTAGGATTATTGTTTTTGTAGCAGTGACATTATGAGATTACTCTGTTCTTGACATTACTTATGGGAAAAGTTTGTGTATTATCTGGTGGATTAAGCTTGAATTTTGGACCCAGTCCTACTCCTTACTAACTGATGAAAAAGCATCGGTTAGTAAGGAATAGGCTGTTGTGTAGCCTCTGATGTTTAGAAAGTTTCTCCTGTGACCATGAGCAGTAAAATAGACATACCTCTTGGTGTTATTTTCACGTTAAGAATCAAAAGTCGACAGACTCTGGAGCATTTTGTTATTCTTTCTGTTTCTTTTTAAAAAATTACAGTTGGTAAAAATGAATGTTGTAACAATTTTGGAAGGAAATTTTAGGGGATGACTGTACGCAGTCATTTCAAAAATAGTGATGTTTTAGAAAGTGGTATGATTTATGGGGTAAAGGAAGTAACTTTACTCAGTGGTGGAGGAAAAAACAGCTGTGTAACTGAATAAGTGAGAAAAAGTGATTCACAGAGAGAGAGAGAGCGCCTCTCTGCTTTGCCAGAGCAGTGGCTCTCTCCCTTGAGCAGGCATTAGAATCTTCTGGAAGTCTTGGGATGACCGATCCCCGGGGCCTACTCCAAAGTTTCTGATTCAGGAGATCTGGGTGGGGACTCAGAACGGTCATTTCTCATAAGTTTCTCAGGTGATGCTGATCTTGTGATCTAGAGACCACTAAGTGTAATGAAACCAATGGGGTCTTAGCTAAGATTTTTTTCTAAGTATAGTATTAGCAACTGCAGAAAAGGGAAAGAATTGAAGTTTGTTAGTGAGGGTGACTGACTCTTGATTGACTAGGAGAGGATTGAATTGTAATTAAATTGCTGAACTAATATGATAGGGTTTGGAACAGTATATTTCTAAATTTGGTTTACTTGGTATTTGTATACAGTTTATAGCTTATAAAAGCACCCCCCTTTTTTTTTAACAAGAACGGCTGTATTAAAAACCTTCATGTGCTGACGTGTATGGTTGGTTTAAACCATCCTGAAGTTTGTTCTATCCCGAATGTTTAACTATTGCTACTAGAGACTTGGTACTTCATTTAATGCTGCAACCTAGGGATGGGGAATGGCGGTTTACCTGAAATTCTTGATTGGGATCTAAAGTGCCTGCGTAGAAAATACCTATGATTTTTTTTAAGACAAGTCCCTATTTTATTCATGCTTGCATTCTTAGTCCTGGTGTGTAATAAGTGTGCAGTGCTTTTGAAAAGGAGTAAATAAATAACCAGCAACACACTTGTTGGAAATTATTAGGTAATAGTGGTTATCATGGGCACCATCCCACAAAATTAACCTGCCCCAAGAAATCTACTGGTGACTTGAAAAATGTGCATAATTAGCTTATTAATATACTTGTTATCTCAATAAATTTAAGGCAAATAAAAACCTTAATAGAATTAAATAATATTGGGGTTTTAAACAGCAAAACAAATTTCTAGAAATACATATATTGATAGCCACAACCCATTATCTAAATGAAGCCAGGACTAAAGCAATGGAGAGGAAACAGAAGCATCAGACTGATAAAATGTGAAGTTGAAGTAAACCATACTTATAAAAGAATTAAATGCCCAAATTTATTAATTTTATCTTAATAGCTTAGCAGAATTATGTTATCCTAATCTAATTTTTTAAGGTCTTCACTTTCCTTTGCTACATTGGTGGTGGGGGCATAATATCCACATCCTATTAGAGTCCCAGACCCATAAAATGGTGGGAACTGTGTTTAATTGTGTTTAATTTCTTTTCTTTCTTTCTTTCTTTCTTTCTTTCTTTCTTTCTTTCTTTCTTTCTTTCTTTCTTTCTTTCTTTCTT
>NW_005370354.1:627556-678694 GCF_000412655.1 Myotis brandtii
CCTTCCTTCCTTTCTTTCTTTCTTTCTTTCTTTCTTTCTTTCTTTCTTTCTTTCTTTCTTTCTTTCAATTCAGAGCCAAGACCCAAACTTTAAGAGAACATTTATTTATTTATAAAATCACAGAGGTATTTATAGAGGTAAAGATGGGCCCTTGGAACTTGGGAATGAAGAAGCTAATGGTGGTGGGGGGCTAGGGAAAGGAAAAGGCAAACGGAGGGTGGGACATGCTTCCAGGAGAAAAGCACTGGGAACTGGTCTTAAGGACAGAGACTATGTTTGAATATCTCTTAACACCTAACTCTTGGATATTCAAAAATTTTGGCTAAATGGCACCTTCTCTTTGACCCCATTTAGTGGAATATGGATAACTGTTGGCAAAACAGTCAGGTGAGAAGATTAATGTTTGGTAGGAATTTAGCAGTTACAAAATAATTTTCTCATAACCTACCTAATATATTACGTTGGATCTGCACAGTGATGCTTTTAGTTATTTTATGGATAGAAGAATCTGAGGTAGAAAGGAATTATGTAACTTGTCAGAGCTGGGCAGTGAACACAGATTTGCTGGTTCTAAATCTGGCTCTCTGTAAAATTCAATTATTAATGTATTGTGTGTTTTTTTTATATATGTAGGAAAAGGTATATGGTGGAAGGCACACATGGGTGTGAGACCTTTATCTATCTCATTTCTCCTTGACTTTCCAACTATTTTAAATTTCAGAAACCTTACTCTGTTCTTGAATTCATTCAGCGTCACATTATTGTTTTAAGCTTTTTTACTTTTAGTATACAAGTAATAATTTTTGTTTTATAAAATAATGAGAAGATACAAATAAGCAAAAAAGAGAAAGTACTTTTTATTCAAGCATCCAACACAGAGAGCTGGGCATAGAAGCCATTAATAAATATCTATTGATTGAATGCCAGGAATTAGCTCCCTGACCTCTCAGTAAATTGCTTAAGTTGTCATATGCCATCTGTAAAAAGGAGTGGCTGGCAGGGCTACTTAGGCTACTTATTTCCTTATATTATGGATTTATGTGACATCAGCAATCTTTCAGGGACTTGGTGAAAGGTAGTAAATAAATCATACCTATTATCTATAAAGAAGAAATTATTTGAAATTTGCCGTCTTTAAACATTTTACTGCTCTTTGTCATAAAGAGTAAAAAATTATTTATTTGCAAGTATGATATGTGTTTATTTGGGGGTGGGAGTGTATTTGAGAGTAAATGCATTTATTTATAAATAAATAATCATTATAAAATATTAAAAACTTCTTCCTGTGGTATTTCAAGTTCTGTTGTATAGTTTCTACCCACCGTGACCCAAAATTACAGTCAGATGAATTTAGAATTTATCTACCAGCATTTATTCATGAAAATAGAATAACAACTAAAAGGAATTAATAAGTAGAAAAAGCTTATTTGATTTCTTGGTAGTCTACCTGGGTAATTGGTGTGGGCATGTGTGTATTAATTCATGTGCTTTAGTTAGTTCATTAGGTGATATCATTGTCATTGTCCAAAAATGTGACTATTTGGAAGAGAAACTAAATTAGATAGTGGGTTTTCAATATAGGATATGATACCACACGAGGAGAATCTATATATATATAAAGGCCTAAGCAACCAAAGGACCAAACGACAGCCTCCCACAGCCGGCCAACCTCCCGTGGTCCCTCCCCCAGCCGGCTGGGTGGTCAGTGCGCTCCCACAGCCAACTTCCTGTGGCCGACCAACCTCTGGCAGTCCCTCCGCCCCCTGCCCCCTCCGGCTGGCCGGCCCACCTCCCGTGGTTCCTCCTCCCCCACTCCCTGGCTGGCCAACCTCGGCCAACCTCCCGCAGTTCCCTTGCCCGCTTAGGCCTGCCCTGAATGACCTCGGGGTGGGAGACGACCCTGATTGGCTCTGAACGCTGGCCAGGCCGAGGGACCCCACCTGTGCACAAGCTTATCACCGGGTCTCTAGTATTTTTATAAAACACAAATGTACCTCTTGTTCTCCGATAATATTTTTTAAATTCTTACCCAAGGATATATTTAAGAGAGAAAAAGGGAGAAAGAGAGAGAAAAACATTGGTCTGAGAGAGAAACATCAATTGGTTGCCTCTAATATGGGGTGCCCTGACCAGGGATTGAACCCACCACCTGACTGGAAATCAAACCCACAACCTTTTGGTGAATGGGATGATGCTCCAACCAACTGAGCCACCTGGCCAGGGCATTCTATGATAAACTTAAATAAACCAGGCTTTCTCCAGGTGGGATTACTATGCCTCTAAAATATTTACTATCATGATAAACAACTTTTCCTTTTTCCTATTACTTTAGCACTGTTTTGTACTTCTCAAATTTTCTTATAGCTGAGTTTGTATTTCCATTCTGTAGGCGGTATGTGTACATAGAGAGAAATATGTTCATCCATTTAGTTAAATCCCCCATTAGAAGGCTTGGGACTGATGACTGGAAATTCAAGTCAACAGACAAAAAGGTGCTCTGGAAGCATAAATTACTGGTTATTCCTTGCAAGTTTTTTCTTTTTATAGAAATGAATTGGGTTATAGTAGAATTCTGTAAAATATTAACTGAAAGGCTCAGCAAAATTTGTATTTATGTTAATATTTGATATTTAATAAATCTAGGATTCATTTTTAAATATGGTATAAGAATAGGATTTTAATGTGTAATTTTGCATTTAAGGCCCAATAGTTTCATAATAGGAGTGGTTCCCTGTAAACGTTATTTTGAGAATTAACTCACCTTCATTCAATTTATAATTTATCTTTTGGGACTGATTTAGTGAAAGTTACTATGGTCATACTTTAAGAGGAGAAATTTTTCTTCTGATTTACACTGAATGAGCGAGCATTAGCTAGCTCCTCAAGTTAGGGTCTTAATTATTCTTTTGTTTGACCTTTGCCTGTAACATTTGGTTTGAGTTGTGTTCTCTTTGACTTTAAGATTCAGCCACTGGCAGGAGCCTTATTTAATCTTCCTATTGAGCTGTTTCATCTTCTTGAATAGGGCATAAACCTATTCATCAGCCTACCTTTCACACGGGCATGCTATTCTGGAATACTATTAAGATGGAGTGCATTGTGGCAGGGTGCATTCTATTTAAAAAGCAATGTAATATGTTTCAATGTGATTAAGAACAAGAGTGCTACAAGTGCAATGTGTAGTAAAATCATAACACTCAGGGCTTTTTACATAATGTGCTCTACCTAATGTGCAAACAGTTGACTTAATATTTTACATTAGCTTTTAAAAAGCATGGTGTTTCTCATAAGTGCTGGCAGTATGTTCTGATGTTTCATCCCTTAATACTGGAGTTGATACGCTACTATAACTAAATTATATCAAGTTCCTGAGGAATCACATTTCTAGTTTGATTTATACCTATAAAACAGGGTCTTATTCAGTAGATTTAATCTGACTTCATAATCAGAATGAAAATAAAAATCTAATTTATAGGATTCTTTTTGTACAGGGCAGCCTCTATTAATGAACTTTAGTATTCATTTATTTACCGGTCTAATAAAAATGAAATTCTCTAAGAAAAAGCCTTTATCAGGGAACATTTAAAAAATTCAGCTGAGATTCAGAATCTTTGTTTCTGTTTTGCTTTTGTTTGTTTTCTCCCAATTTCCTGATTGTGTGTAGCAGATTTGGTATTTAGCTGATAGATGTTTTATGCCCAAATGAAGATATAAAAAGCAAAATGCATTTGTCTTCAAGTTAGCAGTAGCACATAAGATTCGTCTTTGGAATGACAGAACGTTAGGTTTGAAGCAGCCTCTGAAGCAGAGGCCGGCTCCTCCTATGACAGAGGAGGTCTGGGGTGAGTGGTTGGAGGGACTCGCCGAAGGTCAGATGGTGCTTTTGTGGTAGAAATGGAGCCAGAGACATGTCTCTTGATTCCTGATAATTTTTCAGTTGCTGCACCACAGGACTCAAATTCAGATTACATTTCTATTTTCTACTTGTTTGTTTTATTGCAGCATTTCAGTGTCATTGCTTTGTAATACATAACCTTGGAAGCTTAATTTGCTTCCTGTGCATAATATATGCTAATTTGGGCTTTATGGGTCCGAAGATAGGCTAAGAGTGTGGACCAACTGCTAGTACTGTTAGTGATGGATTGAGGCAAAAGAATTCCTCAAAGTGAAGAATATTTTTTTTTTCATACATCCCTGTCAGGAAGCTATAAGGCCAAGTCCTGTTCAGTAGCTCAGTTAGAGCGTCCTCCTCATATGCCAAGGTTTTGGGTTTGATCCCTGGTCAGGGTACATACAAGAAACAGCAGATGAGTGAATGGATAAATGGAACAACAAATCAGTCTCTCTCTCTCTCTCCCTCTCTCTCTCCCTCTCTCTCCCTCTCCCCCTCTCCCTCTCCCTCTCTCCCTCTCCCTCTCCCTCTCCCTCTCCCTCTCCCTCTCCCGTTCTCTCCCTCTCCCCCCTCTCTCTCTAATTCAATAAATAAATTAAAAAGAAAAAAAATATGTAAGGCCCAAAATAAAATCTAAGAATGTTTAATTGAACTGATTGTAAATATTTGGATTTAAAATGTTCTTTTTAAAAGATATTTGGGAAAGTACAAAGTAAATTCTGTGATGTTTATTTGTATTTGACTACTGTTAGATAACTGGATGATTTCTACTTTCTAGAAAGCTTTTTAAAGCTTTATGGGGATTGTCTCATTTATGCCTTTAGCGTGGATGATCTCTTAAAGCTTCACGGAGCTGTATGCTGTACATAATAGCATTATCTCCATTTTAGAATAAAGAGCAGAGCATATATGCGAGTGTCCAAGGAGGGATCTGAACTGTGCAGGGGATTCTTCTCCAGAGCTCTGGCCACTAGCTCTTCTGCCCCACATCACACAGCTTCCTCTGTCACAAAATGCTGCTTGTTACTAAATTAAAGTTTTCAGCAGTCCCTTGATTTAAATTAGCAAAGCCTGTTACAATCCTTACACTACACTTCAGCAGTATACTGGGGAATCCTCAATGCTTATTGGTTGGGTACAGTATTAATTTGTGGTAACATCTTAACCTTTAACCTCCTTTTTCCTTCTCTTTCTTCATATCCTGTCTCAACATTTCTGCACTTTCCATTCTCCGTGGTTTATTTGGAGCAGCAGTCAATGTGCCCAGGCATTGCTTGGCTACCTTTGTTCTTATTCTCACAAGAGCAATTCTCTATTATTCCCAAATAAGTATAAAACCACTAGTCTTGGCACTTAAATTCTTTACTAATGTCCTATTTTTTATCTCCCTCTGAGAAAATTTGTTTCCTTAGTATCTCATAAAGAAATACCTAATTCAGTTACCCATCAGTGGAATGTTTCTCATATACTCCAGCCTGTACTATAATCTTCTCCTAAGCTCTTTCTGGAATCATTACTCCTCATTACATTTTTTTTTTCTTTCTCCTTTGGGCGACGTCATACCTGCTTTCTTTAAACAGGTTTTGTTCCCTAAGTTCCATTTTGTTAGTTCCCACCTATAATATTGACTATTACAGTTTTTGCATTTGTTCTGATTTTGCTTTCATTTATATTTGTGCTGCTTCCCCCTACGAAGTAATTCCTGGAATTCAGAGTTCCTGAGAAGTACCATGAAATTAGCACTGCATTTGGTAATCAGAAGGTATTTTGTAAAAATTGACCTCTGTCTCTATTTAGCCAGAAGCTGCATGCCAGAGCTGCAAATCTGAGAAATTGATGTAACTCACTTTTACGGGCAGGACAAGGAGGAAACAGATCATTACTATATTTAGCAGGAGCAAGCAAAAAATTATACTCTGTAAAAGCAGATTTACTTTAATGATATAGGTAAAATTTTATAACATCCTTGTGAACAGTGGTTTCAGATTTTATTTGAGTAGTGGCTTACTTTATTTCCCCACATAATTCTAAGGGGCCTTAATCCATTGTTTGGGGGCAAACACCCTATTGCTTTGATAAAAGCAATACAAACTGCCTCCATGGCTAACACACACTGCAGGGGGGTAGGGTTTCCTGAAACCCAGTGTGAAAACCCATGCTTTCGAAGGGTGGGGATACAGGATTTTCTCTGGTTTATTTGAGAAGATTGAGAGATTGTCAGGCTAAACAGGAACCACATTCCTGTATGACTATGTGTAAACAGTTGCCCTCATATTAGTGTCACCCTCATTCTGTCTTCATTTGTAACATCTAATGGAGCTTAAATCAATTAGGAGACTTAGGAGAGCCTATCTCTGTGCCAAGTGCTAAACAGAAAAATAAAGCAGAGTCCAAACGATGCTGAAAAGAAAGCTTGTTCTAATCCTTCCTCTAGAGTTAGAACAGCCTGATTACTTCCCTGGAAGCATTTGTTTTTCCTCCTGAAAATGGAATAAAGCAAAAACTGAGAAAGGAAAAAACGGACCCTTGACTCATTTTGGATCCTTATCTTTTGGTGTTTTCTGTGCAGTTAGGTTGTGGCGATCTCAGGCTGTTGTATCTTTCAAAAAAAAGGGAAATGGGTCTGCTCTTTGATTTATTATATTTGATTATTTTACAACACATCGCCACTTGTATCATCCTAATGCAGTTGATATCTCTCTTGTGTATAAAACCACTTCATTGTCCTCTGCTTAAAGGGCAAGTATTAAAAATGAAATTGTAAGCTATGGAAGAAAGATGGGTGTAACACATTTAAAAGTGGCTCTTATATACTGTGGTCTTATTAAAAGAAAAATTATTTCGGTTAAAAAATAGCCCTTTAATATGAGTATGTGTTTGAGAAAATTGTAGTCTCTGTATTCTAATATTTTGAATGTCATCACTCTTGTTCTCTTCCTTTCTCTACTGAGCCATGTGATTTTTTCCTTGCAGCTCTATTTCCCTCCCCTTGAGCATATAGCTTTGCACTTGTGATCTTTCTTTTTCTCAAATATCACTTAAAGCCACTGATTTTTTTTGTGTGTGGTTGGTGCTTCTTAGTCCAGACTCCTTCTTCTGTGTGTATTGTGTACAGGAGCTCTAAAATTTCAATGGGCATAATTTTTTAAAAAGCATATCATTTAAAATTAGGTTGTACAGCCCGGCTGGCATGGCTCCATGGTTGAGCATTGACCTATGAATCAGGAGATCACGGTTCAATTCCCAGTCAGGGCATATGCCCGGGTTGTGGGTTCGATCCCCAGTGTGGGGCATGCAGGAGGCAGCCAATCAATGATTCTCTCTCATCACTGATGTTTCTCTCTCTCTCCTTCTCCCTTCCTCAATAAAAATATATTCAAGTAAAATTAGGTTGTACAATTCCCAAGAATTCTATCTACTTAAAAAAAAACCTTCATAATGAAGAATTGTAATGAAGATTTTATAAGCAGATGTATTGCTTTCTTGGGAGTTTGTAGCATTGGGGAGAATTTATGATTTGAGAAGTAAGATTGTGAAATCATAATAGCTAAACCTATGTGGGTGTTAAAAGGTGAATTTACGATGGAAGAGAAGTATAAGGAGGAAATGTTCAGGAGGGAGGAAGTGGCATTCACCTCAATTAGAGAGGAAAAACCAGGTAAGGGGCTGAACAGCCCTGGAGGCAAATATAAGGACAGGTTTTCTTTAGGTTGTTCACACATCTTCCTCTGTAAGCAAAATAAATAGTGCTTTTCCCCGGCCTGGCTTTTTCTCTCTCAGATCTCAGCTTAAATGTCACCTCCTCAGACAGGGAACACTAACCTAAAATGAGAAGGAGTTCCCCAGTCTCCTCACGTCAGCCTGCTTTATTGTCATCGGGGCATTTCTTGTTCAATACCGCTTTATTCTCATTGCAGCACTAATTACTCAGTACTTCCTTTCTCAATATTTTCTGCCATGTGTGTTCTCTTTCTTCTCTCCTCCTCCCCTTCCTTTTCTCCCAACAGTGGACATAAGTTTAATAAGCGCAGGTACCAGGTCGGCCGTGTTTATTGCTCTGTCTCTAGTCCCTAGAATAGAATCCGCACTTAGATGACAATATCTCTGGCTGGACTGTCATCTGCTTGAGATCAGGACTCCGTCTTACCTTTGTAGCCCTATGATTATATAGTGCCTGTTGGGGTGAATGAATTAGGCTACTACCTGAGAAAACAACGAATTTATATGAATGAGAAGATAGGTTAATTTTATAAATGAGGATGACATTTCCCTCCTTCTAAATAAAAAGCAGCATGGGCCTTAGTGATAGCTGGGCCAAGTGTAAAACTTGGGGTAAAACTTCGATGCCTGAGGGCTGTCCCAGGGATTGCTTACTTCTCCTAACTCCAGACACCATGAGGTGATTGTTTTAGGAAGTGGGGCTTTTGAATGACTTTTTATATCTGATAAATAATAAAAGCCATAAAGAGGATCTCTTTTTTTTACCCCCCCCCCCATGATCAGCTTTTATTTTTCCTTTTTTAATTTCTTTTTTGAAAATTGAATTTATTGGGGTGACATTGGTCAATAAAATTATAAAGATTTCAGGCGTGCAATTTTATAATACATCATCTGTATATTGTGTTTTGTGTTCGCCACCCCAGGTGAAGTGGTTTTTAGCTGTAGTAGCAGACACCGGCATGAAGATGCTCCTCCCAAACACAAGATCCTTTTCCATGTAGCTAATATTGCTTTTCCAGATGGACTTTCTGAAGTATGGTATTCTAAAAAAATATTTTGCCTAAGGTTTTTTTAAAAAAAGAAATCATGGTCTTCCTTGAGATAGAAATCTCAAGCTTTCTCCATTTGAATTATTCTCAAGAAAAGAACCAAATCTGTCTCTAGATGGAACTTTCTGTGAAAATACAGATTTTTTTTCTTTCCCATAATATTAGCCTGGAAGTATATTTCCAGTAGGCCGATCACTTGAAGAAATGCCATATATTGAGTTACATCGAGGGAATTTAGGGCAAGTTGGTGTCAGTGTTATCAATTTTAGTGAAAGATGTAAGCTTGAGGATTTATATTTAACATTCCTAACAACTCATAATGTTATATAGTTTTGGGCAATTTATGCGTTTTGTTGGCTCATTTGTTATATGTTCCTTGAAGAAATGATTGTGATGATGGTCTTAATTTAATATCTCAGTTATATTCCCTTAAGTTGAAATGTATTGATTTAACCTCAGCTAGATGGGCTTTGCTTAACTCTAATGATGTAACTCCTCAGAAAAGTGAAAATGTTCACATATTTTAAAAGTATGTTCCCATTTTTCCCCTGTGGAGAGAGAGGCTAGGGATATTCTGAGTCTGTTAGTTAAAAATTCCAAGTTACTGACAAATGAAGTCATTTTTATGTGTCATCATTAAGATTTTTTAGAATGACCAATGTGGAATCTTGAGCTCTTATTCCTATTCTAGTTTTCTGTACCATTTCAAAGTCAATAATCCCTCTTTTATATGTGTAATCCATTTTTACCCACCTGGACCCGCTGAGTAGCGGTAATATGAGGGTCTCTATATAAGTATAAAGTTCATCCGTATTACCTGTTTTTTTCTTCTTCATTATTTTCTGTGTCTCTGCTGATACTGACTAATCCATTATGCTGCTTTACTTTCCAATGCCTTCATACTTTTTCCTCGACATCCAGACCTTTGTTCTCAACTTCCAGGCTTCCTCTGTCTCTTCCTTTGAAGCTCATACTAAAGTTATGTTTCATTCAAGTTCATAAATGGGGGCTGGGTTCAGTGGTGAGAAGAGGCTTGAGACACAGCCTCCGCCCTTGGAAAGCACTGACTTAAATTGAGGATGAGCTTAATAGCATATATAAAGGGTAGGACTAAAGTTGGGTTACAGCTGTGAGTATGTGAAACACAGGGTTTATTCTGGTATTATTATTTATTAATTATTGTGCTATTTTCCATACCAACAAGGTAAAAACAATAATAGGACTCAAAAGTTGGCTATTTTCCATGCCAACAAGGTAAAAACAATAATAGGACTCAAAAGTTGCCTGATATTATCTTTAATCCTTTCCAGGGAAATGAGGAAGTGACCCAAAGGGGAAAAAACTTTTTTTTTTTGTTTAGAAACGGGCTAAATAGAAGCAACAATAGAATTTGTGTGTGTGTGTTTGTGTGTGTGTGTGCGCGCGTGCACGAATGCGCGCGCATGTGCATGCTCATAAAAACAAAAACAAACCCAACTGTTGATGATTGTTCTTTTCATGTCACAAGTGTAAGGGCTTGGCCATCCATGTTCAGTGACAAGGCAGTGCTCAGATAGCTGGACACTTGCCCTGGACTTCCAAATGCTCACACGGACCAGTTGGGGGCAGAGACATGGACCATGCAGCACCCTCTTTCACTATTCATGGGGGCTGATGTGGTGGCACTAGAGCAGGAAAGAAGGAGTCCAAAATGCTCAAGCTGGAAGGGACATTTGTCATACGGCAGTGGTAATAACCAGTCTATGTATAAAGAGAGTTTGGTGTTTCCTTCCTGAAGGGTCCTACACAGTAAATAAAGTAAAACCAATAATTATCAATGGGCAACTGGGCCAAGTCCTTAACAAAAGTATTCGGATGGACATAAATCATAGTGTCTAAGCAAACACACTGGAGGGAGGTTCTGGAGAGGAGTCTACCAGCTATTTTCCTAAGGATTAGGAAAAAAACAAACACCTATTGCCTAATGATATTTTTTAAAGCTTAAATGAGGGTCTTATGGGTCTAGAAGAGTTTCATATTTTCCTCTTTTTTATCTAGTGCTAAGAAATGGGATCTCTTTTTTTCTTTATTGAGTAAGGTATTACATATGTGTCCTTAATCCTCCCAATGCCCCCCCTAGTGTCTATGTCCATTGGTTATGCTTATATGCATGCATACAAGTCCTTTAGTTGATCTCTCCCCTTTTCCCCACCCTCCCCTGCCTTCCCTCTGAGGTTTGATGGTCTGATTGATGCTTCTCTGTCTCTGGATCTGTTTTTGTTCATCAGTTTATGTATGTACCACAGTTTTTTAATCCACTCATCTGCTGATGGGCACTTAGGCTGTTTCCAAATCTTAGCTATTGTAAATTGTGCTGCTATGTGGGACCTCTTAATGAATATAAATTCATTTATTTTATATGTGATTATTATATAAGCATACATTTATTTATTCATCTAAGAGACACTTATTTCTCTGTATAAAGCACAGCTCATTTTTGAAACTCTTTTCTCTTAAATGAAGAATATTAAAAATCTCAGGTAGTAAGTAAGGATTTGACTTATTCCAGATTAATTTAATCATGACCCTTCCCCTGTTTTATGTGTTTCAATTTTGTGTACTTTTTCTGCTCCACTTAAAACAATTAAATACATTAATGGTCGATGCACATATTTAGCATCATACTGCATATTATGCATATGGCTCTCAATTATGCCTATTATTTTTGAAAGGCTATTTTAGGGAAAATTACTCATTATGTACAAAAACTTTGGTCTGTTCCTCTCAGGCATGAATTTGGGGTGTTGTGTGTTGTTAGAGCTACATGGTACCTGTGGTTTCTTGGACAGAGAGTTTTGAAAATGTCTCCTAGTTAGAGCCTTGGGGTACATGGGTAGTGATGTGTGAAAGGAGAGGAGAAGAGACATGTTATTTATGGCTATATAATGTCAGTTTCAAAATGACATTGGAGATCTTCTGGCCCAATCTGTTAACTCGGTTTCCTAAAATTTGGTATTATCAGAATTAGAACCAGTTAGCATTGGGTATTCAGCTTTCAAGACAAGACTCATCTGTGGCAATACTTTTTATCGCCTGCACCAGTGTTTTAAAGTTTATGGTGATTGTAGAGAGTTTGCAGAAGAATTTCATGGGCTCATATCAACTCTTGGCAGCTTCCGGCAAGCAACGTATTTAGCCATGGTAAGTTAGTGAAGGGTGGCATGAATCTTGAAAATATTCAATTCATCAAACATTTGTTGAGTACCTGTTACTTGACTCAGTGTTGGCGCCCAGAGTTACAAATATGAAGAATGATGGGGTGGTGGACCTCACGGGGCTCTGCCTAGTGGAGGAATCTTAAAGGTGAATGAATGTTACCCACCATCCTGATAAGGGCAACAAGAGAAGCTTGGAAGAGTTAACCTTTGGGCCGGATTACGACAGGAAGAAGAGTTTTCAGTGATTTCTACTGAATCAGTTTTCACAGTTTAAAGATTGAATGTTAATCTTCCCATCTTATTGTCACCTAAAAAAATTTGATGGCTTTCCAAAGATGAATATCCCCTTCAATAACTTCTGAAACCTGGCCTTTTATTACATAGTTCTTAGGAATTATCTAATTCTTGAATAGCTCAGAGGAAGAATGAGTTGAAGGGTTTTAGATGCTTAGATCTTATAAAGGTAACAGTGTGGTCAGTGACCAAGAAAAGGGATTCTCAATGAGCAATAATCATGTCTCAGATAAACCTAATTATCTATGATACCACCGTTGTGCAAAGGGATTCTTAATGAAGAAGTGTTGTTGAGTGACAGAAGGAGATCCCAAAGGTGGTTCTATTAGTTTCAAAATTATGCTTTATGTCTAATGTACTATCCCTACTGGCTAAAATATTTCTTAGTTTTAACTCCTGTTTCTTTTTAAGAACTGGGTTAGAAACTCATATTAACGATTCTGGTTATAAGATACACGAACAAATAAACAAGCAAACTATTCCCCCTAATTTGACTTTCTTCAGTCAGAACTGTAAGTTTGTTTTTGTATTGCTACTGATTGTCTGGCATGTTTATTGTGTATAAAATATTGTTTGCTCCTAATGAAGAACTCAGACATTGTTCATTGTTATTTATGAAAATATTTCATTTAAAAATAATTGAGGTATGTGTTAGTAAACAGTTTCTTATAATACCAGACTTCTCTGGAATATTAATACATAACATCATTTCCTTTAGAGGGTGGAAAAAATCTAACACTTTCAACTATGAGATATGCTCACTAACAGCTGTTTCCTATATTAGGAGCAATTTGCATGCAGAATAGAGAAAATGAATTATACAAAAGGGTGTATAGAGGAACAGCTATAACTTCTGGCATGTACAGCAACCCGCAGAATAAACTTCCTTCAAACGACATTGGCATGATTAATCCCAACAACCTGGACACTGAAATTGCTGTTCTAAAAAGGGGCTCTGCAGCCCGGAAAGGTTGTGGGTATAATGCTAGCCTTCTAGCTGGGGCGCGGTTGGGGGTGCTCAGTGCATTTAATAGTATTACTCCCACCCTCAATGTTCAGGGTATTTGAATATCCATGACAGGTTGGCAGGTGGTCAGTGGGTGAAGGACCAAGTCACTCTTGTGCTTTTTCATATTTTATTAGAGAAACTTGTAAGGTCAGGTGAGATCCCTCATTCCTGATTAACTTCTGATGTCAGTTTGGAGAATTGGCTCTAAGGTGGACTAAAGGAGACAGCCAAATGGTAAAATCCTATCTTCAGCATACCTCTTTGTAACCACATTTGCCCTTGTGGAATGCCTAACCTGTTTTCATGTAGTACATCATCATGGTCGTCTGTAATAAAAATGCCTCACACTTATGTGGTTTTCTTGCATTTTGAAGGCCGTGCTTAGAGATGCGTAGATGTTGTATTCCCTTTTAAAGTGAAAGGAAATGGAAGTTGTCTGGAGCATTCTTAGTCCAGGGCTGTGGACCCGAGTCTTCTAATCCAAATCCAGGGCTTTCTACTTGCTGCCTCCTTTCTCTTCTTAGCCGAAAAGGTTACATGTTAGATTTTACAGGTTAGATTCCCTGCCTCACTTCAGTCACTACTGAAAACTTTGTGTTCCAGGATCTGTCTGTGCTGTGTCTTTTCCGTACATCATCCTGTTTAATCCCTACACTGTCCAGAAGAGAAACGTGGGGTTCAGAGAATTTGAGTAACTTTGTAGAGCATGGCCTGGCTAGTCCGAGGTGGATCCTGGATGGCCACCCAGGTTTGCCTGAGCCCTTAACACTCTTCATGTTCCTGAGGTAAATATTTCGGTCTCTGAGGAATGAAAGGAAATTACAGATGAAACTCCTGAGTATATCGTAATAAGGAACTCTGTTGGATATCGAACCAGTGGTTCAGATAGTTAATGTTTTGGGAGGGTATAGGGAGAAGAGATGATAGTACTTTGTGGTTTGGAAAGGCCTCGTGAAGAAATTGGAATTTCTTCAAGACCCCAAATGCAGGCTTAACTAGAATGACTCCAGTTGGCTTGCCACTGATTTTGACTTAATGGAAATTTTAGTGGGATGAAATAATATTTAGCTTCTTAGGGTGTCTCTCATTTCCCAAGAGCTTACCTAATAGCCTTCCTTCATAAGAAACACAAAAGCCGTATTGTTTCTCATATATTTGTATGATGTGAATAGATTTTAAGTGTTTGTGTGTATACCAATATTTCAGTAAGCATTCATATTTGGGCGAAGTGAGAAATAGTGACTTAATGGGCACCAACAACATTGGGAGACTGTGGATTTGGGATTTTCGAAGGAAGGAAGGGGTCCTGCCACTTTTAGGCATAGAAATCAGGATATCTCAGAGAAGTGAGGAGTCTAGGGGTGGAGTGATTCACATCAAAGACATAAGCAGTACTTGCGTTAGCACACTTTCACGCTTTGGGCCAGAAGGAGTTTTCCTCAGTTTCCCTAAAGCAGGGCGGGTGATAACAACTAAAATAAAGTCATTAATGATCATGGTTGACTGTGATAATTTACATATTTTCTTTACATGGAAAAATTATTATGGATACTGGAGAAGAAATAAAGGATAGGTCAGAGATGCAGATGGGGCCTGGCAAAGGGCTGTGAAAATTGAGTATGATCTAGATCAGTGATGGCGAACCTGACACGCGTGTCAGAGGTGACACGCGAACTCATTTTTTGGTTGATTTTTCTTTGTTAAATGGCATTTAAATATATAAAATAAATATCAAAAATATAAGTCTTTGTTTTACTATGGTTGCAAATATCAAAAAAATTTCTATATGTGACACGGCACCAGAGTTAAGTTAGGGTTTTTCAAAATGCTGACACGCCGAGCTCAAAAGGTTCGCCATCACTGATCTAGATGGTAGAATGGGTTTTTTTCTTAAAGGAAACTGTCTCTTGGTCTGTTATTCTCATCTCACCTGTTTTCTCTTTTTAATGTTTCAGTGTGCAAAGATCCACCTTACAAGGTAGAAGAATCTGGGTATGCTGGTTTCATTTTGCCAATTGAGGTTTATTTTAAAAACAAGGTATGTAATCCTTACCCATTAATTTTTCACTAGAAGATCCTCCATTAACCAAATGATATTTAAAGTAGTTTTGATTCATAAGCCCTTCTATCTCTAGATAATTTTAAAATAAAGTTAAATTTGTCCTCTAGGAATTTTAGCTATTGTTCCCCTTAATTACAGAGGAAGTAGCTAGAAAAAGATAATTTCAATTGTATGAAGTCAGATTATATGAAATTATTAAATGTTCTTTTTAAGGGAAGAGTGGTTTCTATTGAAAAAGAAGATTAATATGTTTTTCAAATAGAAAAGAGTAATTATGGTTTTTACACCTGTCCTCATTTTCATATTTCTAGAATTTTTAGACTTACAAAGAATAATATGTCATCTTTAGCTGCTATACACACACATGATATGCATATATATACAATTATATCAACTTGAGATATTATGGATTCTGCTGGATTTAAAAGCTTCCAACAGTTAACAAATGTGGCAAAACATACAGACTATAAAATATTGGACAACCTCTGTGGGGATCACTTTTTATATTTATAAAATGGAGATAGAATAAGAGTATCTACCCCAGAATGTGTCTAGATCCTGTAAATACTGTAGGTCCTTTAGATACCGTAAAGCTGAGTGTTTAGAATAATGCTTCAAATATATGTAAGCACTTAGTGAATGCTATGTTATGTTTAAGGACACTGTTCCCTCCATTTATTCCAAAGTAATGGTAGTTTCTAAAACTTGCCCAAAAGTGAGATAATTCATGCCCACATCTACACCCCCTTTTTTTAAAAGGGACTGAGCTAATAGGATGTTAACATGACAGTGCTCCATAAAGTGTGGTCCTTGTACCAGCAACATCAGCATCACCCAAGAAGAACAGGCTAGAAGTGAGATTCTCAGGCCGTATCCCAAATCTCCTGAAGCAGAATTTCTGGACCAGGGCCTAGGAGTCTGCATATCTGCTAAACTTTTGGGTGATTCTCATGCACAGTGAAGTAGGAGAACCACTGAGAAGCTACTCTGTCATGCCCAGTACCTCCCACTGCAACAGTGTCCCACTGGCTTTTTCAATGGGTCGAAGGCCCAGAAAAAAATCTCTTAAATGATTAAGGAATAATTCACTTTTAATTAAGCTATAATAAGACTATTCTGACAAACACGAATGTCTGGATGACGGGATAAATTTTGTTTTTCATATTTTTTGTTTTTTTTTTTTGAACCCATCTCCTCATGTACTACATTCCTGGTACACCACCTCCCTACAGATCTGCTACCCATACCCCCATTTATTGTTGATTTGTTTGTTTTATAATTTATATTTTGGGAGCATGTTTGACAGTTACCTATTTCTGTGTAGTTAAATATTTGAATGCTTGCTTTGTCCTTGGCAGTCTCTGAGCCATTTACATATATTGCATCATTTAGTAGGTTTACAAGAACTACTGAGACATAAGTAATATTCCTAGTTTTAAGGAAAGGAAATTGAGTCATTGAAATATTGCACGGCTTGGATATTTATCATTTTATTCATCCTTAGAATTTACTCAACAAATACATATATTCAGCAATGTTTGTGGTAGCATTGTTTATAATAGTAAAAAAATAGGAATGATCTGCAGGTGAGTATATCATTACAAAGAAATACAACGCAGATATTTTAAAATACTGACTTGAAAAGGCATATTGCTAAGTGAATTAAAGACAAGTCACAGAAAAATATTAAAGTATGATATATTATGTGCCTGCTAATCTCTATCTACATTGACATACTAGTAAATTTTATCTATGGAGAAGCTATATGAAATAGTTAAGAATGATTAAATGAAGTCAAGGGAATGAAACTTCTAAAGAGAATTACTGGGTCAGGGTATCATATGCATGTAGTATGTTGATTGATATTGCCCAAATGTCTTTCCAAAAGGCTTTATACTCCAAATTATAAGGCTGGAAAAAGCCCCCCCTCCCCCTTTAAAAGAAACTCTAAGGTTGTATGGACTGTTTTGCAATTTAGAGAAAAACAGATAAATGAACAATGATCATAATTCAATGTGACAATTACATTAATAAAGCAATGCTATAAGAGCAATGTCTTATTTGGAGAGTTAGGAAGACTTTTCAGAGGATTCCATGCTTTAGCTGCATCTTGAATAATGAGTTTGCATTAGGTGGGCAAGGGAGGGAGGTCTCCTGGGAGGGAAGGCATTTTAGGCTTGGGGAACACTATATGTGAAAGGCTGAGTGAATGAGGTGATGCACATTAATGGGGAACTGCAAAGTTACAGCAGGATAGGGTGTAGTGAGAGAACAAAGGAAACAAATGCAGGGAAGGTATTAAATGACTATGGTGGTTATTCTAAGGAAGTGGCATTTTATCCTGTAGAAAATGATACTTCATTAAAGGCTTTTATATCAATGAAAAGATGTAATCTAACTTTTGTATTAGAAAGACCACTCTCTTGTCACTGGGGGAGGTAGAATAGGTTAAGTTCAAAAACAGGGAAGTGATGAGGTGAGGAATGGTGAAGGTCTAAACTAAGGCACTGGTTATGGTAACCGGAGTAAAGGGGATAGATCTGAGAGTTCCTGAGAAGGAATACTAAACAGAAGTTGGAGAGAATTTGACTGTGATAAGTGAGCGAGAAGGAAGAATAGGGTAGGGGATGATTTTTTGTGTATTTTAACATTGAGGATTCTTGTTGGCCTAGGAATAGAGTATAGGAGAAAGGGTAGATGAATACAGCTTCAGTTTAAGAGAATGCATGGATTTGATGTTGCTGCGGGTCAACAACCTAGCAGAGATGTGAGTAGACTGTGGAACACCTGCATGTGGCCAAGTAAGGGCTGGACTAGGGATACAGATGGGTGTGGGGTCACAGTCATGTTGGTGGGACCGACTCCCTGTGAATGGGTGTCATCTCCTTGGGGAACTTTGCCAAAAGTTAAAGGCGATGTGTGGGTCAATGAAGAAAGAAGGGAAATGCAAGGAAGGCTGAGAAGGAATGATACCTAGTGTGAGCTCATAGTCAGGAAAGAATGGCATCCCGATGAAAGAGGCGAGCAGGTTTCATGCAGATTGATAGGAGAAGTGAAGTGGTAGTGAGCAAATGAGTGGAGACTATGATTTGGGGAAGTTTGGGTGAGGAGGTGGAAACATTGAATTTGTGGCTACATCCTGACAGTTTCAAGTGCTCAGACTTTTGAGTCAAAAGAACTGGGTTCGAATCACTTTGTCTCATCACGTGTTAGTAATATAACAAACTCTGGTAAAGAGAAACATTGCTTTGTTTGACTATGTAACATTTTAATGTATGAAAAAACCACCAACACCTGATACATTGCTGGTGAGATTTTAAAAAGGTTGCAGCCATTCTAGAAAACAGTAAGGCAGTTCCTGGAGATGTTAAACATAGAGTTACCAAGTAATAGAGTGACCCAGAAATTTCACTTCTGGATGTATACTCAAAAGAAATGAAAACACAGGTTCACATAAAGACTTGCACACAAATGCTCATTATGGCATTTTTCATAGCAGTCAAAAAGTGGAAACAGCCCACATGTCTATCCACCAATAAGTGGATAAAAAAAAGCTGGTGTAGATCAGATCCTGATCAGATCCTAACCAGAACTTGGCTGGAGATCCTGACCAGAACTTTGGCTGGAGATCCTGGCTAGAGGTCCTGACTAGGCTGCTGATCAACTGAAGGCTGTCTCCGTGTCATTCTTTCTTCGCCGACTCCGTCCACACCTTTGGGGACCCCTGGACCCGCTGGGATCGGACGCCAGCAGGGTACAATGGTCCCCTCCTTATCCATGGGGGATACATTCCAAGACCCCATGATTGCCTGAAACTATCAATAGTACCAAATCCTATATATATAATGTTTTTTTTCCTATACACACATACTTTCAATTAAAGCATTTTATGGCTTCTCAAAAAAAAAAAAAAAAAAAAAAGCTGGTGTACCATTCAACTGAATATTATTTAGCCATAAAAAGAGCTAAGTACATGTTACACATTACAACATAGATGAACTCTGAAAACATCATGCTAACTGCAAGAAACCAGTCACAAAAATTATATATTGTGTGTATATTTTATGTATGTTCATGTATTTATATGAAATGTCCAAAATAGACAACTCCATAAAAACGGAAGTAGATTAGTGGTACCTGGGGGAATGGGAAATGACTACTAATGTGTTTTAAGTGTATTTCTGGAGTGAGGAAAATGTTCTGAAATTAGATGGTGGTGATAGTTTCATAACTCTATCTATATACTAAACCCCACTAAATTGTACACTTTAGAAGGGTGTATTTTATGGTTTGTGAATTATTCTCAATAAAGCTATTATTAAAAAACAGTTGCTATAAAAAAACAGAAAAGGTAAAGCTGATGGCAAACAAAAAAAATTGTAACATTTCATGGGATGGTTAATATCTGTAATGCACAGGGATTTTTATGTAAGTAATATAACAAATTCTAAGTGCTTTAATTTCTTAATCTTTAAAACAACTCACCACTGGTCCACATGAAATAAATGTTAAAGTTTATATTAGTTACTGTTATTATTATCCGCAGTCTTTATTTCCCCATGGATGCTAAAGGATCAGTGTGTAGAGAGGTTTAAA
The DNA here is from genome assembly GCF_000412655.1 of Myotis brandtii. NCBI lineage: Eukaryota > Metazoa > Chordata > Mammalia > Chiroptera > Vespertilionidae > Myotis > Myotis brandtii. The sequence continues at coordinate 647,376 of NW_005370354.1, forward strand.
TGTTTAGCCAACTAAAGTAATGGCTCAAGAGTAGAACTTCAGTATCATGAAATTCTCATTATTGTGTTCCCTTGGACATGATGCTATTTTGTTCTTCTAGTTCAGGAAAATGGACCCAAGACCCAGATTATGAAAGCCCTTATATGACATTCATGTGAGGTTAAATTTTTGTCCTAGTGGCAATTGGAAGCTGTTGAAATTTTAATCAAGTAGTACAAATGGATAAGTTTTTGTTTAATATGTAGGGTGTGGCAAAAAGTAGGTTTATAGTTGACCATAGAAATTTATGAACATCTTTTAAACCTACTTTAGCCCCACCCTGTCGATAATTTTGAGGCCTGAATGAATGAGAAATTGAAAACAATCCTAAAGCACGACGACCTACTAGAGAAAGGAGTTTGTAGTAGTTAGGCCAGTGAGTACTAGAGGTTGACAGTGTCAACTGATGGTCACTGGCACCAATTCAATACCAACAGGAATTCCAGTTTGTGGTGTAGTGAAGAAGGAAACTGTATTCAGTGCAAAACAGCTCGATAGTGATACAGCACAGCTGGGAAAACAGCATGACTGTGAGGCAGCCCTGGGGGTCCAGAACCATCTCCCCCTGGACAGCTATACTCCGCTCCCTGCCGGTCTGCTTTGCACTGCTCTGGCCTGCTCCTTTCTGTAGCAGTCTGCTCTGGCCTGTGCTGGTCTGCTCCACGTTGCTCCCATGAGACATCTTCGGTGTTTAGCTCATCCAGGGAAACACAGGCTTCAATCTTTGGTGGAAAGGGAAGGTACACTCCCATGGTCATAGGGACCTGGCTTATATAGACAGAAGTCCCGGTTCCTGGTCCCTGATTGATCTGTCTTCATGCAAATGAGGACCCCCGAGTCCTTGCAGTTCAATTGACCCAAAAGGCACTTTCCTGATGGGTCAGAATAGAGCTGCTCTGATTGGTCGGGGAAAATGTTGATGGGGCTATAGCTGTGCCACTTCAAAAGGATGGGGAAAGCCTCAGTCCTATTGGTTGAAATAGGATTCCAGGCACTCCTTTATAAGGGCTGGCTCAGATGGCAGAAACACAGTGCAGGCAGGCAGTTCAGTGCAGGCTTCTTCTTGAAGTGCAGTTGTGTGAGAGGCCCCTGTGTAGAAATGGCTACTAGGTTGTTTTTTAAAATTTGAGCCCAGTTAGCCATCCAGAGCCCTTCTTAGTAAGTATCTTCTTTCTCAGGGTCCACACGGTATAGTTTAGAGGGCTATTCAAGAAATGTTTGGGAGAGACAATGGTGGGGGTGATGGTGGGAGTGGGAAGGTAGAGTGGGGATGGGAAGGAGTGGCTTCAGGGGTATCTTAGTTTTTCTAGGCTGTGTTGGTGGTGTCATCCCACTTGAAAGCTTATAGGAAAGATGATGAGTTTATTCTTTTTGGTTTTCCCCTAACATAAGAAACTAATTTATTTGATATTTCTCTTTGGCTTTGTTGATAATTTCATGGTAATTTTTCCTCCCGTATTTCTTTGACATTATAGCTGTTAGACATCTTTTCTGTTTCTTACGAGGAGTTAATCTTTGCTTTCTAAATTTCTATTTATGTCTAACTCTTTTCTTTCTTAATTTTTTTCAACCTCTAGGAAGAACCTAAGAAAGTCCGATTTGATTATGACCTGTTCCTGCATCTTGAAGGCCATCCACCAGTGAATCACCTCCGCTGTGAAAAGCTAACTTTCAACAACCCCACAGAAGACTTTAGAAGAAAGTTGCTGAAGGCAGGAGGGGTGAGTGGCATTGTCTTGTGAAAAGCTTTACAATAAAAAACTAGTTGCTAGTGTGTTAAGAAGTATAATCATGTTTTGAGAGAGGTAAAAGAGATGAAGTGACATATGGCTTAGCTGTAGACTCATGGTTTGAGATAAAAAGGTAAACAAACAATAACATTTTAAGTAGGTATGAATATGAATTTGCATTGTTGATTAGAATAGCCTTATAGTCTGTGCAATTCAAATGTATTGAAACAAAAAGTCGAAACCAATAAACTATCCTCAATTAAGAAAAGAACAGTATCTGAATTTTGTTATATTACTTTATAGAAACTTTTGGGTAAAGTTGAAATTCACATTAAAAATTATATACTAGTAAAAAGGAGTTATTGTCCAAAAATTCATGATCAAAATTAATAAAAAAGGTATACTCATTTATATTACATGTTTGGCTTATTTAAATACACATTATTATTTGCTTGAATTATATATACATAAAAGATGGATTTTCCTTTTACAGATAATAGTAACAAAAGTGTGGTAAATTTTTGTCCATGTGATTTGTCTAGGACAAGAAAAAAATTTTAAGTGACTTCTTACAAATATAAACATTATGACATATTTGCTTGCGGGTAAGTCAGCAGACAGACAAACACTATTGACTGGTCAAAATCTACTTTACAAGGGGTACCATTGGGGTCACCAGCCTCTAGTTCAGATGAACTTCCTGTGTCATCTTATGTTGGCAGTTCAGATCCCATAAAATGTTGAAATGTGTTCTTTACTCTAGGACTGCGGTTCTCAACTGGGGGTCGAACAACCCTTTCACAGGGGTCGCCTAAGACCATTGGAAAACACATATATAATTACATATTGTTTTTGTGGTTAATCACTATGCTTTAATTATGTTCAATTTGTAACAATGAAATTGGGGGTCACCACAACATGAGAAACAGTATTAAAGGGCCACTTTGTTTTTCCGGAAGGTTTTTGATAGTTTTGCACTATGAAATTACCGTTGTATGTGAACATGTGTAGACCATAACTCCTCGAGATGCCTCATTTCACTGGTATCATCTACCTGAGGGCTTTGTGGGAAAGAGTTGGGTTTTATATAACACAGAAGTTCCTCCCCTTTTTGAGGTATGGACAACCACTTCGAGAGCTTCAGGCAAGCCGTAGACCCTCTCTTAAGAAAATCACCCATCATTATAGTTGTGTGAACATTTTGGATTATCTGGAATCCCTGACATCCATTTTTTGGAGTTCTGTTTTGCCAAACTCCTATACTTTCACTTGAACTACTAATAAGCATTTAAGGCATTGCAAGTACTTTTACCAAAATTCAGTCAGCACTGTACTATGTCAGTAGCTTTGGAAATGAATCACCACTTACAGTATTTTATGTGGAAATGTAGCTCCATGAAGAAATGGCCTTTGGTAATACAATTCATTTAATTTTAATTTCTTAAAATTAAATTTATTGGGGTGACATTGGTTAATAAGATTGTATAGGTTTGTAGTGTGTAATTCTACGATATATCATCTGTATATTGCATTGTGTACCCACCCCCCAAAGTCATATCTTCTTCCGTCACTATATATTTTGACCCCTCATGTACATGCCCAGTCTCATCTGATCTCAGAAGCTAAGCAAGGTTGGCCCTAGTTATTACTTGGATAGGGGATAACTCATTTTAAAGTTAAGGACTTACATATATTTATTAATGAAATGGTGCCCTTTTTTAAATAAAAAAATCAACTCTATTATATATTCTTTTTATAGTTACCAAGAGCACAGTGTTGATGCCATTTATCTATGTCTATGCCCTTAAAAATGAACTGGTTCATTTTATTTTTTTAAAATATATTTTTATTGATTTCAGAGAGGAAGGGAGAGGGAGAGAGATAGAAACATCAATGATGAGAGAGTATCACCGATAGGCTGCCACCTGCACGCCCCCCACTGGGGATCGAGCCCACAACCCGAGCATGTGCCCTTGACTGGAATCGAACCCGGGACCCTCCAGTCCCCAGTCCAATGCTCTACCCACTGAACCAAACCAGCCAGGGCATGAACTGGTTCATTTTAAATCCTAGTTCTCATTTTTCTTTTTATGAGGGTGGCATTTTATGCTTCTGATTATTCCTCTTGGGTATGCCGTTAGGTAGGTAATTGGAGCATGTGAATTATGGAGCTTGAGTACATCAGGCTTCTGATAAGGGTCGGAGGAAAAAGTAAATATGACACAAGAACTTTTTAAAACAACCACTTAGTCCCAGAGTACTCAAGGGTTGCTTGTGAGCTGGAGGAGAGGTTACAGGTCATTGATAATGCAGCGGAGTGTAGCACTGCCTCCTGATAAGGTCTCTAGCAGATTTCTGTCTTTTACTCTACTCAGCCTTTATCTCAGAATTATCTTCCTTGGCTTCCAACTTTCCTTCTTTGTGTTTCTTTAAGTGCTGTTTGAAGCCTGCAGAGTTTTTTCCCATTAGACTTAGATTATGTCTTGACAACTATAACATAATAAGCGGAAATGTGAAATATTCAAGCACACCAGTTATTTGACAAATTCTTTAAGGGACTGATTCCAGTGAATTTTATGGTAAAATTAACATTTAAAAATTCATTTGAAATGAAAGTAATTCCATAGATTCTTTTTATTTTATTTAGTCTTTTAGGGAAATGTGAGACAAACATTTTTTGTCTTACCTAGATTTTTGGCTAACTTGTATTACTTTTATTGGATATTTAAATAGTTATCATTGTCTTAGTATTCATAAAGCCTATAATTGTGTCACTGAACCATTTTGATTATATTAGAAATATTTTTCAGATTTATTAAGGTACTAGAGGCCCGATACATGGAATTCATGCAAGAGTAGGCCCTCGCAGCCCCAGCTGCCTCATGGCCTCACGGCCCCACGGCCCCACCCCCCACCCACTGATTGTTCTGGAAGGTCATTCGCTGTCTGGTCTAATTAGCATATTAGCTCTTTATTATATAGGATAATTGATGTATAACATTGTGTAAGTTTAAGGTATACAGTGTGTTGATTTGATACATTTATATATTACAAAATAATTGCCACCGTAGCATTAGCTAACACCTCCATCATGTCACATAATTTCTATTTCTTTTTTTGTGGTGAGAATATTTAAGATATACTCTCTTAGTAAAGTTCAAGTATGTAATTCAGTAGTATAAATTATAATCTCCATGCAGTACATTAGATTCCCAGAACTTAATCATCTAAAACTGAACTCCCCCTCCCCTTTTCCTCTATCCCCTGGTTCTAGTCTCTGTTTCTATGAGTTCAGCTTTTTTTAAAAAAATTCCAAATATAAATGATATCTATGTTGTCCCAGATAGCTGGATGTCCTTTTTCTCATGGCTGAATAATATTTAATTATTTGCATTGACTCACCACCCTCCCACACACATCTTTATCTATTCATCTGTTGATGGACATTTAGGTTATTTCCACATCTTGGGTAAACAATACTGCAATGAACACAAGAGGCACATATTTCTTTGATGTCCTGCTTTTATTTCCTTTGGATATATACCCAGAAGTGGTATTGCTGGGTCATATTGTAGCTCTATTTTAATTTTTTGAGGAAAGCTGTTTTCCATAGTGTCTGCACCAATATGCAACCCCACCGACAACATCCAAGGGTTCCCTTTTCTCCACATTCTCAGGACCCTTACTATCTTTTTGATAATAGCCATTCTAACAGGTGTGAGGTGATATTTTATTGTGGTTTTGATTTGCCTTTCTCTGATAATTAGTAATGTTGCTCTACCTGTAGGCCATCTATATGTCTTCTTTCAAAAAATGTCTATTCAGTTCCTCTGTCCATTTTAAAATCAGATTGGGTTGTGGGCTTTTTTGCTCTTGAGTTACATGAATTCTTTATATATTTTGGATATTAATCTCTGATCAGATATTTGACTTGCAAATATTTTCTCTCATTTCATAGTTTGCCTTTCCATTTTGTTGGTGATTTCCTTTGCTGTACAGAAGCTTTTTAGTTTGATGGAGTTCTACTTGTTTATTTTTGCTTTTTCTGCCTTTGATTTTGGTATCTATCAGAAATCTTGCTTCATGGCAATGTCTCTTCAGATAAGCCTTTTTTCCCCACTGGGTTTTGGGGTGAGAAAGTGGAGGGTGGGCTGTGTTTCTCATACCTAACCATTGAATCTATGCATAGATATGTATATATTCTACCTTTAATGGAAAATATTAATCATTTCTTATGTATTTTGTGAAATTATTATGTACAGCTCGAGGCATGAATACAGTAAACTTACTCTTTTGGTTATGGCTTTTTCTCTTGAACTTTTTTCTTATAAACCAAAAATACATAGCACTATTAAATGTTGGCTTTTCAAGAGATCAGAAAGGTTGTTTATGGAGCTGGCATCATCTTAGAAAAATTTTCAGCTCTTAGAAAAAAATGATTCCAAAGAACATTTTTTTGTCAGAAGAATCTTGAAAAATTGCAGATTTTTTTCTAGTTCATAATCTATAAACCTGTAGGTAAATGACAACCTTCTTTTGGGTGGGGTGGTCAATAACATTCCCTTCTTTTCACTGAATTTTTAAAAATGTTGCAACTTTTTCTAAAGCGTCTCAGAGAGAAATCTTGGTGTACTTCTTCCATGGAAGAAATTTATCCTGTTTTCTTCTGTTAACTCCCTAATATTAAGGATATCGTTGCTTTAAAAGAAAAAAACGTCTGTGGGAAGGGCACATTTGGATTTAAGCACTATTTCCTGAGGATATTGAAATGCAGAATGATTTCTCTTACAAAACCCTGAAGGTAGTTTCTCTAAATGAGAGACCTTATTGGAGCTTGCCAGGGAAGGTGTAGCTTTGGTTTAGGACCGAGCTCTTATCAAGCCTTAAGCAAGAAAAAAGACAGAAAGTAGGGGTCAGGAAACGGAAAAGAACAACCTGAGACCTTCCGGGGGGAGACTGCCTTTATTTTGAGATCTTATTTTTTGGTTAATAGGAGGGGTAGAGGACAGTGAGCCATATACTTTTGAGGGCAAGACTTGATATAATCTGTTCTAGAATTTTAACCAAAAGGATCAAGTGGAGAACCTCTCAGTTCCACTGAGAGATTTCTGTTTGTTTTTTAAAAGATGAACTGAGAATGCTTTTTGCATGATTTTCAAATATATTCCTCAGGATATCAGGATTTTTCCAAAAAGGTTTTATAGTCATAATAGAGCCCCCCCCCCCCCCCCCCCCCCCCCCCCCCACACACACACACACACACCACCTATCTTCTTAGTAACTGAAACTCAGTCCTACTGAAAAACTGCAGAAGGGTTTGACAACTGTTACATTGGATTGTAAGAGGATGAGTTTCTTTCGGGGGGAGGGGTGGGTGTTGGCAAAGTAAAGATATAGATAAGTGAATGTCATCTAACTAAAACTTGTCATTATACTGACTTCACCTCTCTGGGTTTCCCGTTGGCAGGGAGTGTGATAAAATTGGAAAAGTTTTGAAATCAGCAGATGAGTAAAAAATTATTTTTTATTGATTTCTAGGTGAAGAAATTATCATCTGTGAAATGGACGAGGTAGTCTTCTCCTTGTTGGGAATGTGTAACCATGGCGTGTGACACGTAGTAGATACCCTGTTCCTTGGTTCCTTTTCCTTGATGACTGGGTTAGACAATCACCCGGTCTTTAAGCACTTTCATATCACAAAGTAAAGGCCAGTGAAAAAGGTTCATTCTTTAGTGTCAGCTACTGTAGATATATTCACAGGAAAACATGGTTACCACCAGTTAGTGTGACCAGCACATCGATGGATCTATTTTAGGTTTAAAGACTAGGCCATGGTGCTCAGTTGCTTAGAGTGTTCAATCCAAGGTCAGGGCACATACAAGAATCAACTAATGCATGCATGAATAGGTGGAGCACAAATCGATGTTTCTATCTCTTAAAAAAAAATTTTACACACACGCACACACACACACGTGCGCCTATGGTATCTTTCTTAATTCTAAATTTCTAACAAATTTAAGGCTTCCTAAAGCCATTAGAAGAAGAAGTATGTTCAGCAAGGTTGTGTTTCTATGAAAAAAATACAAATGGGCGCCCTAGTGGGTTTGGCTCAGTGGATAGAGTGTCAGACTGGGGACTGAAGGGTCCCAGGTTCTATTCCCATCAAGGGCGGTTGTGGGCTTGATCCCTAGTAGGGGGCATGCAGCCAATTAATGATTCTCATCATGGAGGTTTCTATCTCTCTCACTCCCTCTCCCTTCCTCTCTGAATCAATAAAAAACAAATTAAAAAAAAAAGAAAAAATATGGCACAAAGGGAGCAAGCATCTTGGGGGAACTGGGTTTATTTTACAGCTGCTCCATTTTTTTTGGCCTAAAAATCAAGTGGTCTGCTTTGGTTCTGTTTTTTTTTTATGGAATAGTGGTAGGGTGTTGGTGCCTCCCCCCACTTTTTTTCTTTCTTTTTCCCCCTCAATTAAACAAGGCGAAGTCTAAACATGTTGTTCAGTCTATTTCTGAATCACTGGCAAGCAGTTAATTTTGAGGACTGAAAATTAAAACTAACCACAGCAGTTGTTAAAACTAGGGTTTCTATAGGCAGAAATCCAATGCCGCTCAGACACCACCTGTTTCAATAGGACATCGCAGACGCCCATTTGGCACGATTTGCTGGAGGAGACATGGGAGTGTGCTTACAGTGTGTGTTAAGTCTGCAGCATAATGCAGTCCTGTTTTTCAGAGTGACAGTTGCATTTATATGTAATGTGTTTTTGCAAGGAATACATTGGAATTTTTCTGAAACTCTGCTTATTGTAAAGAGGAATTCAAGTCCACAGTGGTCCCCCAACAAGGCGCTTTGATTATTAAAGGGCCGAAGGTATCTTATGATAAGGAGCTTTCACTAATACCGCTATGTCAAGCCATCAGAACATAGCATTTTATTGCAGGGTTCTGGAATGCATCTTGTGTACGGTTGCTTACTATTTCCTTTTATAAAGGAGTTTTTTTAACGCTTCTAATTTATAAACGGTACAGATCACATTTTCTCCCCTGAAAACTTGAATGTTTTTGAATAGGTAAATGCACACACAATACAAAATAATAGACAGTATGTTGAGTCTTCCTTCAGGCCACCAAAGAAGCTATATTGTATAACCTTTTGTGTACATGGATGAGTGTATCCGTAGGATACATTCCTAGGAGTAAAATCATGACTCCAAGGCGAAGTGGAATTTAAATTTTGATAGACATTTACAAATTGCCTGCCAAAAAAGTTATACTACTCTGCGCTTGCAACAACAATGTAAGAGAATACTTACTTCTCCACACGGTGATCCTATGAAAAAATTTCTCCCAATCTGATGAGTGAAATGATATCTCATTTTTAATTCACTTTTCATTTATGAATTATAATGAGCATCTTTTCATATGTTTAAAAGCCATTTTCATTTCCTTTCAAAGACCATGTTTTAATGTATTTTAAATTGGAAATGCTCTAAGTGTTTCAGTTTCAACTTAAGTTTATGGGTAGTCTTCCCACATACTTCCATTTGGAGAGGTTACAAAAAGATACGGAAGCCTCTTTAACCAAGGTCTGTGTTTTCCAGCTTTCTTCAACCTGTAACAAATTATTTTCTTAGGAACTGATTTGTCAAGACTTTGGCTTCTAAAAATATAAGTGGCTTTTGTGGCAAACTCATCTCAACAGGCTGCTTATTTTTAAAATGACTCAAAAGATAATAAAATATTCTTTTAGTGGCGGTTACTGGACAGCTTCATCGAATTTTTGGATATTTGTTTTGGAACATGTATGCTTTTTCGTTATTTTCTGAAAGCTGTCATCGTGTGAACTTCTGCCTCAAAAAATAAAAGGATGCTGCTGTTATTCACCGGCACTAATAATAAAAGGTGATTTATTTGAATAACCGTAAGATCAAGCAGGCCGCCTCATTTACTTGGTGGTTTCTCGGGGTTGAGGTTCATTTTCTGTCATACTTGGTATTTTCTCCCTTCTGTATCTTTGGTTCTTTTCCCAAATTAAATCATAAAAGTAGAATGTACATATACATGATAAGTGGGTTGTCAGCGTTGTGAGCCTTAACTCCAAATGTGACATTGACCTTGTACATTTTTAGGGAAAGCCTGGTCATGGGCGTAGAAGGTTATTTATGTCACTTTGCATGTTATGGTTTAATGTCTTCTGAAAGTCAATCACATAAGGTGATCACGGGATAGCTACAGACTTTTGAAAACCTGCACCAAAAACTGTGTGTGTTATAGAACAGTTTTCCTGCCTTCTCAGCTACCTAGGCACCTTTTCAGTAAGAAGGAGAACGACAGGAGCGCCCTCTTCACTCAGTGCAAAGCTCAAATCCCCTTACTGCATCGATTGAGCGAAGGCTGAATGAAAAAGAAACGAGGCGGGTCAGTGTTCCTAGAATGGAAAACTGTTGGTTCAGATTCCTTCTCCCTTCTGGGCTCAGGTAGTTCATTCTGCACTTGCTTCAAAGCTGAAGTCTATCTAATCTGAGCCTGTTCCCTTACGCTAGGATGTAAAGAAGAGCAGCCATCTATTTTGACTATCCCCGTTGGATATTTTGGTTGGTTCATCATCTATAACATTAAATAAAAACAATCTGGGGGTAGTGGGTAGAGAAGGAAGAGGGAAGCTATGAATAACATTTTATTTTCTGAAATTTTCTTCCACAAATTATAAGGAAATCTGACAGTGATAAGGATCTGAAGGTTGCATCTTAAAAATAAATGTCTGAGACTCTTGAAATAGATATTTGTGTTTAATTTTTGAGGCGTGAGGATAAATGGTAGGTGGTTTACTCTAATGATCCCCACAAGGGACATAGCCATTGTGTGATAGAAAGAAGGTTTAATTGGATGTGGGAAGGCACCGATTCAGTTCTTGGATCTGCTGCTAATTCACCCTGGGCTTTAGGTCAGTGTAAATCTAAAATAAGCATAATATCCCTTTCCCCCAACTTGAGATTATTAAATAAAATGTTGGTACATAGTTAAGCAGTCAGCAAATAATATATAATCACTGTATTTTACATTGTATTGTTTATATAGATAAGATCCATGAAATGTTTATATTATTACTTAATATATTAAACATAAATTAATGGGTTTTAAACTCTGTGATCCTTGATTTTTGTTCTTCAAAAACTCACACTTCAGAGTATTGATGTGAAAATTTTGGTAGTTAGGAAGTTACAAGTAAAGTGTTATTTTATTTTATTTTATATTATTTTATGTTATTTTATTTTTGTTGTTGTTGGTGGTGGTGCTATTGTTTTCACCTTATGGTTTCCAGCTTTTCAAAATTAAACTTACTGGCTTAAGGCCTAAAGAGTGTAAATGGAAAATTTGAGATTATTTCTTAATGGTTCTGAATACAGAAGTATGATGGTCTAATTTTTGTGTGTGTGTCACTGTATGGGCCATATTAGATCTGTTATTTGAAAAAATTTATATTTTAATATAGATCATTTTAGGGGTAGATTTTGTAACTTATATTCTTTTTTGTAACTTGTTTTTATAGATCTTGTAAATTTTGTAAATGCACTCTCTCCTTTCCTCCCCTTATAGGGTAGATTGGAGGCCTATGAGTAGTGTGAAATGGTTAAATATAAAAAGACTTCATTAATGGAAATATTGAGTAAAATGAGAATGCCCTATCCATAAAACAAACTAGTCCACTCAACCACAGTTAGAGAAAAAATGGAAGTATAATAAAAATCTAGTTAACTTCATGAGTTTCAGTCTTAATGCACGCTCTTAGTGACTCAGGGATGGATTTGGTTGGATTATATTTGCAGAAGTTTACACATATAGTGTCTATTTTGTCTTTGGAAAAATTAGAAATAAGTGCCTTCACTTTTCCTTGCCTCATGACGCTCAGCCCAGGGAACACATCATGGCTAGAGTGGCACTGCTGGATTTCAGCTTGTTCTCATCCCGTTGACCAAGCATCCTTGGGCGGGGCACAATCTGGGCAACCATGTACAGTCGTGGCCCTGTTTGTAGGTTTAGACAAAAAGGAGATTTTGATGTAGAACATAGCTATCTTGTCTGAGATAGTCTAGGCAGGAGTAACCTGGGGAAATGATGAGTAAAAATTTCCTGAAAATTTGTTCTCAGATTGTGCCAGTTTGAAATAGCCATGTCCCTTCCAAGGGGCTAGACTGGCCTCTTGCTCTGCCACTCTGCTTTGTGCTTCTGGCTTATGACACTATTATCCAACATCCATAGATATCTGTAGAGGTCTGGTGTAAGCACGGGGAGCAAGAGGACTTTGGATAAGACTGCTGTGCTTCAAATGTCAGTGACTATGAGACCACACTAACCCTTTGGAAGAACACAGTCACAGAAACTGGAAGACCAGTTGAATAATGTAGCCCTTGCGATCGGGAATCACACGATGAGGAGTGATTTATTATTTGTTTTTAAGTAAAGATGAACTAAAGTGGAATTTCCCTTTCTGATAATTTTGAGCTCTGCCTGCTGGTGGAGAGCATCAATTAACTCCAGATCAGGGATATTCTAGGTCCCAACAGTCACCACAAATAAGAATGCCTTCAACTATTTTCCAGTCTTAAGATCCACTTTATCTGCTCTGACTCTTCACAGAGGTCCCAGAGTTAGGTCTGGAACTTGATTTTGTTGAGTCTTTATTTCTTTAATGCCCTGTCTATAGTTTATTTTTTTCCTAGATTTGTTTCTATTCTTTTTTTCTTTCTTTTTATTTTATTACTAGAGGCCCGGTGCATGACATTCATGCATTGGGTCGGGGGGAGTCCCTCAGCTCCACCTGTACCTAAGCCGGCAGGCAGACATCCCTTAAGGGGTATTTTAGTGCTGCTGTGGGGTGAGAGAGCTTCTGGCTGAGTGGCACTCCCCTGTGGGAGTGCAGTGACCACCAGGGGGCTGCTCCTGGGGGGAGTCCCTCAGCCCCGCCTGTACCTAAGCCGGCAGGCAGACATCCCCCAAGGGGTATCTTAGTGCTGCTGTGGGGGTGAGAGAGCTTCTGGCTGAGTGGCACTCCCCCTGTGGGAGTGCAGTGACCACCAGGGGGCTGCTCCTGTGTTGAGCATCTGCCCCCTGGTGGTCAGTGCGTGTCATAGTGACCGGTAGTTCCACTGTTCAGTCGATTTGCATATTAGCCTTTTATTATATAGGATTTTTATTTATACTTTTTTTCAATTACAACTTACATTCAGTATTATTTTGTATTAGTTTCAGGTGTACAGCATAGTGGTTAGACAATCATTTGTTTCTTCTGATCATCACGCTCCTCTCCCAGGGTCAGATTTCTTGAGCTTCTCTCCTTCTTCCACATGCTGCCGTGTGATCATCATATCTGACCCCATTCTTGTGCTTTTTTATTCTTCTCCCGAAGAAATTTTTGTGGTTTGTGCACATACTCCAAATTTTGCCTTCAGTTCTTTCTCTTTTTGGTTAAAAATATTATACTTCAATCTTTATTCTGATTTACTTTTTTCTTTTTTAAAAAAGGAAAATGCATTGAGGTTAGGGATGTATGTGCCTCTGCACTGCAGAGCAATACATGGTGGCTGCCTCACAGGCACAAAAATAAAGCTGCACTTGACTAATTAGCCTTGAAGGTAGTAATCAAACCTCTGTGAATTGTTGAGATATGTAGAAGCTTTCTCTCTGCTTGGTTTTCTGAATACCTATCCTGATTCCTTTTCGTGAAGAGAACATATGTAGCACAGCAGTTAAAAGGACAGACTCTTTTATGAAACAGGCCTTTTTTTCCCCCCAGGTGCTGACATTGGCACTTAGTAGCTGTGTAACTTTGGACAAATGATTCATCTCTATTGGTTGTTTCCTCATTTATAGAATAAATAAAACATACATATATATACTGTTTTATAGCTGAAGTGATTCTTTGATGTAATAGTCCAAGCACCCCATTCTACAGATGAGTAAACTAAGGCATCAAATACTGAAATGATGAGTCAATCAAGGGATCCTGAGTCAGGGTTTTTGTTCAGTGTTCTTGCATATTCTTTTTGCAATAATGTAGTAACTTAGAGTAACATTAGTGTTCTTCTGAAAATGCAATTAAAAGGGGGCAGGAATTAGAAATAAAACAAACCCTCAGGGTCATTTCTCTTAGTTGCCTTAGGACCGACCACTACAGTAATCTTGCCTGAGTCCCCTTCCTGAAGACAGCTGGACAAATGGCTGAGTGGAGCAGCTTGCTTGTTGCTGGCAGCAGCCTTTCTCCTTTTGTTTTTTGCTTCATAGACTGAAGGTCTCGGTATTTCTCTTGCTTCTGAAAATCCAACTTGTGTGGAGAAAATGATAATTAGGAACCCACTCCCTCACCACCCAAACTTTCTTAAGCCGGCATCAACCTATCTGTGGGGATTGGTTACGTTTTCATTTTCTATAAATTAGAGGCAAGCATACTTTTGTAGTCAAATCCCCCCCCCCCCCACCCCCGCACATCAGAATAGCAAGGGTATACATGACTTTAGAAGTGGTTTTTCTTGTACAGCATATGCAAAAGACTATAATAAAGCCAACAAATAGCTTTGTAATCTACCAGGTTTTGAAAAGTAGAAATGCAAATAAATCATGGGGTAGCAGTGATTCTTTTAGTGCTTAGATATTAAAAGATTTTCTCCTCAGGGTTGGAAAGTTGGATGGTAATACACTTTATTAGAATCAGCTTACTGAGGCTGGCTTGCCACCTCTTCTTTGAAGAAGCTGCTTTGATTAATCCATTCATTCTCTCTCTCTCTCTCTCTCTCCCCTCCCTCCTGCCTCTGCCTCTCCCTCTCTCCCTCTCTCCTCTCTCTTTCTCTTCCAGTCTCCCACTCTCCACTCTCCCCTGCATCAGGATACATAACTTAAGACTGGTTCAGAGTGTTTTAATCTAGGACAGGTAAGACAGCTCAGAAAATCCAAGATGCTTTTCAAGTCCTCTAAGACTTCTGGCAGAAGATTTTTATCCTTTTGTTTCTTGCTTCATAGATTGAAATTCCCTGCATAAAACTGATGTCTTCTGATTCTGAAAATCAAGTGTGAGAAGACCTTCCTAAGTCTTGTCCTATTTCTAGGTTTCATGTACCAACCTGTATTCCTCCCACCTCCTGCCCAGAAGGCTCTAGATGTTTAATAAAACAAAAATAAAAATTTCCTTCTATGTGGTTTTTCTTTTGTGTGTTTGTTTTAGCTTAATGCTCGCCTCATTCTGAGGAAGTATAAGTATTTTAAAAATATCTGAGTACGCTACTAGGGGCCACACTTTAATGCCAGATGCTGGGTATACCATGAAGTAATACTGGATTTTTTTCCTTTTCTACCAAACTCTACCCTCAGTCAATTTGAGGAGCTAATTCATTCATACACTGTCATCTTCTCAGAGGTCTAAAACAGCCCAGATTCATTTCCTAAAAGAAAATGAAAGGAAATAAAACAGACATTTCTAGCTGCAGTCTAGGCTGCCCTGCTGTGCTTTTAGGAGAAAAAGCTGCAGCACATGAAAGCATCCTCATCTATTGGGGTGGGGGGAGGGGGGAAGGTGGCACAAAATTCATATTGGGCCCCACTCCCGTCTCACGTCAAACAGGCTCTGAAGGCTTCTGAGTCCAAGGATGGCAAAAAAACCACACACAAAAAAACACACAAAAAAAACGTTTCTCTTTTGGAAAGCTGGTTATTTGTGTAAATCTGTCAGCTGGTCAAACTTGTCTTGTTTCTACCACAGTCCCTGCCCCGTGGGGCAGATTTTCCCAAATAAGCCATAGGTAGGCTGTTTGCAGATACATCTTTGAATTTATATTACAACTTTATAGTCTATATTTTCAACAGAAACAATTGGATTTAATTGAGAGGAAGTGGACTAGGATTTCAGGTTATGTGTGTTTTGTTTTGTTTTTGTGTGTGGTATAAATCGGCAACTTCATTTGGCATTTTCAAAAGCAAACCACTATCTTTCCTTACATTAGAAAGCGATGATTTAGCTGACAAGTCTAAATTTGTATTAAGGGAGCCTTGGCTCCTTTTGAAGGGTGTGTAGACTCCTCTTAAAAGAATATGGTGCAATTTATGTTTGCTCAATGTGATATGGTCCTTGGAGAGAGAAACAAGTGGAGTGAATTGAACAGACTGCGGATTCTTCTTGATTTTGATGCCTTTCCCCGGTTCCTTAGTCCATTATGCATAGATTGACACATGGGGCTCTTCAAAATTCTCTTATTTACTTTATAATTTCTAAAAAGTGTTGCAATGATCTCAAACATGTATAGAAGTTGCAAGTGCGTACAAAGAGTTTTTCTTGCCTAAACCATTTGAGACTGAATTGCCAACATGATGCCCCATCATCCCTGAATACTTAGTGTTTATTTCTTGCAAGCAAGGACACTTGCTTACATATATATAACCTGACGCCACCATCAAAGTCAGGAATCAGCAATGGGGCATTACCACAGCTCTCCTCCTCCGTCCCATTTAGATTTTGAAGATTGTTCCACTGAACTCCTGTATTTGTGTACCCAAAGGATCCAGTCTAGAATTATATGTAGCATTTGGTTGTCATGTCTCTTTAGTCTCCTCCAACTGGGAAATGTTCCTTGGTCTTTCCTTGCTTTCATGAAGTTGAAATTTTTGATGATTTCAAGCCAGTTAATTACTAGATGGCCTTGAATTTGGGTCTTTTATGATATTTCCTCAGGACTAGATTCAGATTATGCGCCTCTGGCAGGAATATCACAGAAGTGGTACTGGGCTGCTCTCATTGCACCCACTGATATGGTCATAATTTCCATGATACCATTTCATTACTACTGTGGTATTACTTAGATCACTTGATTCAGATGGTGTCTGCCAGGCTTCTCTGCTGTAAGTTACTTTTATTTCCTTAGCAAATAATAAGTATTTTATGGGGTGGTGTTTTGAGAAAATGTACAAATCTGATTCCTCCTCAAACTTAAGTTTATTCTTGTATTTATTACTAGTGGCCTGGTGCACAAAATTCATGCACGGGGGTGTGTGTGTCCCTCACTCCGGCCTGTACTCTCTCCAATCTGGGACCCCTCGGGGGATGTCTGTCTGCCGGTTTAGGCCCGATCCCTGTGGCCTGAACCAGCAGTCAGACATCCTTCTCGCAATCTGGAACCGCTGGCTCCTAACCCCTCACCTGCCTGCCTGCCTGATCTCCCCTAACCACTCAATAAGGGTATACATTCACTCAGAGACAAATACTTAGAATGCATCTTTTAGGAGTTGGTCATTATTCTGGATGCTAGGAGGACATAAAAGTGAACCAAATTTGTGAAGGATGGGAATAATTGTGTAAGGCTGCCATTTCCCCAAGTGGGTTTCTTTACATTAATATCTATTCAATGAAGAAAATTCTGACTTTGCATTTTAAAATTATAGTTGTTATTAGAGTGCACAGACTGAATGTGTTGCAATTTTTTTTTTAGCCTTGGTAATTTCTTCTATTACTCTAGTTCTGCCTTTCTCCCACCCTGAAGGTCGCTGGTGCCTTGCATATCGCTAACTCTGCTTTTCTAAAACACAGAATGCAAATTCTGATAATATAGAAATGTTATCTTAGTTAACTCCACCCTGTAATTTGTTCCTGTTTCTACACTTTTGACCAGAAATACTTCGAGAGAAAAAAAGTGATTTTTTTCATTATACCTTCTTTTTTTTTAAAATATATTTTATTGATTTTTTACAGAGAGGAAGGGAGAGGAATAGAGATTTAGAAACATCGATGAGAGAGAAACATCGATCAGCTGCCTCCTGCACATCTCCTACTGGGGATGTGCCCGCAACCCAAGTACATGCCCTTGACCGGAATCGAACCTGGGACCTTTCAGTCCGCAGGCCGACGCTCTATCCACCGAGCCAAACCGGTTTCGGCTCATTATACTTTCGATAATAAGTAATAGGATATAGAAACAGAATAGATCATAAGCTCCTTTCTACTAATAGAGTGACTCATCTATGTTAGTTCATTTAACTCACAATACATAGCATATAACCACACTTTCTCTTTTGTATTATAAAATTATTCAAGTACTTATTCACTCAATACATTTTTAATTGCCTGTTCTTTGCTAAGAACCTACCTCACAGAATTCTTAAAAAATTAAATGAGAAGATGTGTATACTTTGTTCAAAGCAGCTAATAAATGTGTCCATTGAAGCACAACGTTTATTTCTCTTACTGGACAGTAAAGTTCTGACGTTAGGAATTGTTAATGTTTCCTAAAATAAAAATGTTATTATGTTATTGATATGTATGAGAATTATATGTATTTTATATGTAGAGTATAAAACAAACACCATAAACCTACCATTCAATTTTAGAGTGAGAATTCTCAATCTGGGCCCCATTGCACAGATTCTTATTCTGGAGATCTGGGATGGAACTCAAAAACCTGAATTCTTAATAAGCATTCAGATAATACCAGTGTTGCTGGTCCCCTGATCACATTTAGAACAATGCAGCTGACCACATTTAGAGCAATCCAGCTTTAGGGAATATATCTATAAGTGGAATTGCTGACTCATAGGGCATTCACATATTTAGCTTTTCTATTATTTTATATAGTGGCTGTGACAGTTTATAGTCTTCGATCAGCAATTTAAAGAAAGAAATCCCATTACTGTCTTTCTAGTCATCTGTGCCATTGAGTAGGCATAAAACTGTATCTTATCATTATCTTATTTTGCATTTCAGTGATTAGTAGTAAAGAGGCTGAACATACACCTCAGTGGCCTTTCTTGTTTCTTCTTGAAATGTTTGTTCGTGTGTTCTGCTTATTTTTCTATTTATTTGTTGGGGAGTCTTTTCATGTTCTGGAGATATGATTCTGTTGTTGGTTATATTTCCCACAGGTAGCTTTTCCTAGTTTGCCCATTTGGTAGTGTTTTTACTTTCTTTATGATATATATATATACACACATACACACATACACATACATGCAGAAATTCTTAATTTTAATGTGGTCAAACATTTTATGGCTAGTTCTTTTTGAGTCCTGTTTAATATGTTCTTCTCTATCCCTAGTTCAATATAGATAATCTCCTATATTTTTTCCCAACACGTTTGAGAAGTTTTGCCTACCATTTAAATATTTTCAAACATCTGGAATTCATTTTATGTATGGTATGAGGTAAGAGTCTAATTTAAATTTTTTCCTATATAGAAAATCAGTCCAGGCACATTTTATTGAGTTGTCTATGTTTTCCTCAGAGATCTACAGTGCTTACCTTGTCAAAGGTCAGCCTTTCATATATTTATGAATCTGTTGGGGGGATGTGGTTCATTTCTGTTCCTTTGGTCAGTTGGTTGAACTCTGCAGCAGTGCCACAGTGTTGTGATGGCTATAGTCTTACAATGTGGTTCCTATATGGTGTGACAAACTCTATTACATAATTCTTTTTTCTTCCTATAAATGTTAGAATTAGTTTAAGTGCTTTGAAAAACTCTTATTAGGATTTTGATTGAAATTCCATTGAATCTGTGGAGAATGGGTGTGTTCTTATGTATGAACCTAATCTATTAGTTCATTTAGGCTATCTTTAAACTTAAGTTGTTAATGTTTTTCATGAAAGTCTAGCTAGTTTTATGTTCTCTTTAGTCCTAGGTTTTTTTTTAAATCTTTTTATTGCTGTTATAAATAGAACATTAAATGTCTTCTGTTCATTGCTGGTGTGTAATATGAAGTTTACCTTTGTATATTGATACCGCTTCTATCTTACTAAACTTACTAATTACTAGTACAGTCATTTTTCTGTATAGGTTCTTTTGTTTTTCTATGTGGATAATCATATCATACATGAATAGTGACATATATCTTTCTTTAAAACAATTTTTAAATACAGTTGAAATTCAATATTAGTTTCAGGTGTACAGCATAATGGTTAGACATTTGCGTAACTTATGAATTGATTCTCCCAATAATTCTAGTACCCACTTGACACCATACATAATAATTACAGTATTATTGACTATATTCCTAATGTTGTACTTTACATCCCCGTGACTATTTTGTAGCTGCCAATTTATATTTCTTAATTCTTTCACATACTTTTCTTATTTTTTTAAAAAAAATATTTTATTGATTTTTTATAGAGAGGAAGGGAGAGGGATAGAGAGTTAGAAACATTGATGAGAGAAACATCGATCAGCTGCCTCCTGCACACCCCCTACTGGGGATGTGCCCGCAACCTGGGACCCTTCAGTCCACAGGCCGACGCTCTATCCACTGAGCCAAACCAGTTACGGCTATTTTTAATATTTCTCTCTCCCTCCCCACTGCCTTCTGTGGTTCTGTGTCAGTACGATCACCAGTGAAATATTAAATATAAAATTTCCTGATTTTACAGGGACTAATTCTAGTAATTCACTATTTAAAATGTTTGCATGGGATTTTAGTAGCATAGTTTGTCCAGTTAAGGAATTGATCTCCTAGTCTTGTGTTGTTAACAGTTTTTTTAAATCATGCATAGATTTTTATTTTATCAGATAATTTTTTTTTTTTTTGCATTTCTTGAGAAGAGCAGACAGTTTTCTTCTTTAATGTGTTAATTTGCTTGACAAGCATTTTTGTCACGCTGAACTACTCTTATAAGTACCGAGCGCTAACCGATTGCGCCACTGGAGCTCCCATGAACTACTCTTGAATGCTTGGGATAAAACCAATTTGATCTTGCTCTATTAGGCCCCCCACTTATAATTGAATTAATTGTGATAATATTTTATTCAGAAATTTTGCATCCACATTCTTGAGTGACATTGGTCTGTAGTTTTATTTCTCTTAGTTTTTGGGGGGAATAAGTTTTGTTGCTTTGATATTATTTGCCACACAAAGTGAGAAATGTTTTTTTCTTTTCCATCTTTTAGAAGAGTTTCTGTGAAATTGAAATTGTTTTTTCGTAGAACTTTCTTGTAAAATCCTATGTCCCTGATCTTTTTTTTTAAAGTAGGAAGATTTTAAACTACTTACTTGACTTTAATAAAGGATTATTCTTGATTTTTATTTCTTTCTTTGTCAGTTTTAATAAATTATATCTGCCTAAGAATTTACTTCCAAATTTGTTGGAAAAATTATTTTTAGCATTCTTATCTGTTTAATCTCTGCTATACTTATAGGCATATTTGTCTTTTCTCTCCTGTTGTTTATTTGCTCTTTCTATAGGATTTCTTTGAATTTTTTATTAGGTTTAAAAAAGTCTTTATAATCTTTTGAGTTTGTTATGCCATTGTTTTCCAGAACTTTCTAATTGTCAGTCATTTTTTTCAAATGTAAGCATTAAAGACTAAAATTTTCCTTTAAGTTCCATTTTAACTACCTTCCAAAAATGAATGTGTAATATTTCATTTATTTAATACAATGAATTAATAATTTTCCATTATAATTTCTTTTGCATGTGAATTGTTTAGAAGTGTGTTTTTACAGTATTGTTTTTGTGAAGTCTGATTCAGGGTTATGCTAGTAGATGTTTAGCAACTACTTCTGGGAGGGTGGGAATTCCTGATTTTTAGTTTTTGCTTATTTCCATGATATAAATAAATATTTAATGTTATGTCAGTTATTGCGGAGTTGGGAAGATATATGAAGTAACACACAATTATGAAGTATTTTCATCATCCTGATTAATAAACATAATTCCTAGAGTACAGATAATTAGGAAGTGATGAGTTTTATCTATTACCTCTGCTTTTAATATTTTTCTACTTGTACATTTGTATAATTTAACTTTTAAAAAAACTTAAAAATTGATTTCAGAGAGGAAGGGAGAGGGAGAGAGAGATAGAAACATCAATGATGAGAGAGAATCATTGATTGGCTGCCTCCTGCAAGCCCCCACTAGGGATTGAGCCTTCAACCTGGGCATGTGCCCTGATTGGGAATCGAACCGTGACCTCCTGGTTCATAGGTTGATGCTTAACCACTGAGCCATGCCAGCTGGGCTATAATTTAACTTTTAATAATACCCTTGTTTAAAAACAGGCTCACAGAATTCTTGAAAATGTAACAGTTGGCTCTTGTGAACATATTTAGCTAGCTGCTATAGCATACCACTTATTCTGTGTTCCTTTTTCAATAGGTATTTTCTTGTTTCTTACTTCTTTTTGTCTTTAGAGTTCTTCATTTTTAATACAGTGTGTCTAGGAGTAAATTCCTTTTTAATGTATTTATATATTTTATATTGTACTTACTTTTTCTGTGGATTCATGACAATCATTTTGGAAAATTCTCAGCCATTTTGTTACCTATATTCTATATTTCTCTGAGTCTCTGATTAGATATTTGTTGTTTTTATTTTGTTATTTTTATTTATGGAATAGATATATTGAATTTTTCTGTGCCAGGCACTATTTTCCATCTTATCCTTTCAACTGTTGCGCTGTGATTAGTAGTGCACACTGAAAATTGACTATTTTCTGTGAGTAAATACTACTTATCAATCCTCATTATCAACTAGTTCTCAGACAGAGGAGCAGAATGATCTGGCCAATATATTTTAAAGCTTATGTAAGAAAACAGACATTGTACAAAGTTAAATATACATAAACCTAGAAAGAGAAGTGATCTTACTTCAAGTTTCTAGTTTCAAACCACAAAGGTGATCAGAAGTTTACTTGAAACTGCAAAGTCCTCTACTTTTTGTTACTAGTACTTTACTATAACGTAGAATTTAATCCATAGCAAGTCATGGAATAGTATATAAATAAGAGCATTTTGAAAATGTGATTCATAAATTGTATTTTCTTTATTTTTTGATAGTATAAGTACAACGAATAAAAGTCAAAATGCAATCTAAGTATCCTAAACTAAATCTGTAGCATAGAGCTTGATTGTAGTTTGCACAAGGAAAAAATTAACAATCAAACCACATCAGAAGGAAAATTGAAATTCCTTTTAAAACAGAGGAATATAGGAGTCACTTGGTTAAATAATTTCTCTAACACAAAATTTATTTCACAAAAATCTCTGAAGTGCAAATGGGTAAAATGAAAGCTGGGGAGAATATCAAATATACTTGGGAGGCTGAAGAAATTTATTTTATATCAAAATAATGCATGTACATGCTTTAAAAGAATTAAATAGCAAAAGATAGTACTTAGCAACATCCTTTGATATTCTTCTCCAATCTCCTTCCCACTTCCTGGAGGGAAACACTTTAACTGTGTTTTACTGATTAACTAAATTTTTTTTAAAGTTCTAGTGTTACTGCCAAAAGTTTCCAAAAATAAGGAGTTTTTTCCTTTATATGCCTATGCTTCTTTTGATACAGGAGAATCTAGCTCATCTGCTTCATCTCCTTTTCTTCCCAATATGACACCATATTTAATGCCTATCTTGTATATAACTTTCTAGATGTTGGACATAGAACTCTTTTCTTGTTCTACCAACTATAGACAGTTCCTCTTCATTCTGAAATTTATAAGCTCAAATTTGTAAGAGTTTCTTTCCCTTCACCATTTCTCTTTCTACCCTCTCTGTTTGCTATCCAAACATTTACTTTTGCATTGTGTTATGTAATACAAATTATGTTTTATGTTCTTGTCTGTAGTAGCAGTAACAGTAGTGGTAGTCATCAAAAATACTTGCACACAGTTTCTTCTATGTGCTAAGCACATTACATATGTAATAAATTATATTATAATACATGCATATATACATAAAGCCACTTTACATATATTAAACTTTTAAAATCAAGTTGACTTTGATAATAGTATATAAGTAATATGGTCTTCATTTTACTGACAAGGAAATTTAAGTTCCTTAGCAGTAGTCAAGCTGAGTAGGTTAATTTCAAAAATTAAAAATTGGTAAACATTATTTATGGTTATGACTAGTTAAAATATTTACAACTAAGATGTGTACTGTTATCTTTTCTTTCTTATAAAACCATTTATTTTGTGGCTTTAAATATTTGTTTTTCTTTATTGCCTCCTTATTTTTGTGCTAAATTTCTCAAATTTCTTCTTCCCAAACACCTCCCATGGAGGCCCTTGTAGGATCCCCTCCTTTTCTTAACAGTGACTTCCCCCCACTTAACAGTGACTTTCCCCTTTGGGAAAAGGTGATTACTTATTTTATTTGAGCACAAAAAGTTTTTGTCATTTCAAATTATGTAGTGTAGCAGATATTTACATTTATTTTGAAAGTATTTGTTCAATGAGATGTAGTATCTTACAGTTTTGTGATATTCTTTAAAATAATTGGAGATAACGTGTTCTGCAGGATTATTATATGAAAGGTTGATTTTTCAATATCACACAAGCCCTCTGAATACAACAATTTTATTGTCTGTCAAGTTTAACATATTTATTTGGTAATAAAAGACTCAAAGTTTAAGTCACTTGAAACGTACAGAAAGAGCCTCGATTTCAGAATATTTGCCACCTACCAAAAAGTTATACCCCCTCTACTGGAACTAAATAGAACTTCCTTTATGTAGTTCTGCCTAGACTTGCAGGCATGTTCAATAGTGTTCTTTTAAAGTCACTGACCCCATCCCCCTTTCTACTCATCCTTCTTTCATTCCAGCTCAGATTACGTTAGCAAGATTGGCAGTTGGTTTTGAACCCAGTTGTCCTGATAGAAATATAGTGGTTCAGAGTATGGGAATTAGGGCCGGGCACCCTGGGCTTGAATCTCAGTTCTACCACTAATTACATGTGTGTCTTTGGTTACATTGGGTTCTGTGAATCAGTCTCCTCATTGTGAAATACGGCTAATACACACTTCACAAGATTGTTGACTTAATTGTTATAAAACTCGGACATCAGAGTCTGGACTAGTATGTGTTCAGTAAGCTGTTACTATGCCACCACCACCAGCCCACAGTGCAGTGGTCATCCAAGTGGCCTTTCTTTTCTCACCCTCTACCCATCCCAGCCTCCCTACCACATTGCTAGTAGATGATCTTCCTAAAATGAGTAGTTGTTTATATTGACTTCCTCATTAAATTTCTCTAGTAGATCGCCTTTGCTTCTCAGTTCTCAGATGTATCTGTTCTTTGTACATCTTAATAAGGCCAGTTTGTCTCAATGAATTGGCTGAACTCATAGCCAGGTATGACTGAGGGAAACCTGTTATTATCTAGATTCTGCCCTTGAATGATTAACATCATTTTTGGGTTCTCATTCAAGTTAGGATATTCCTGCATCTTCTGTCACTCTGCACAGTGCAGACTTGCCTGAGTGTAGTTATATCTGTATTGGTTGTCTATTATACAAATCCAGGCAAATTAAGGAATTTGAGGATGTGATTCTTCAATTCCTTAATATTGTGGGCCACCCCTCCCTGGTCAGGCCTAGAAATGGCTCTATTAATTTTCCCTAAGCTGGGGGCGTGGGGGGAATTGCAGAGTTCTCTCTAATTTCCTGGCTGAGTGTCAACTTCAAAAAATGGTACATTATTTAAAAAAATCAAAACAAGTAAAAGCATTGTGACCTGTAACAGAAGATTTCTTTTTCTTTCTTGTGTGTATAAACAGTTTGTGTGTATAGTTTTATTTTTAGGTATAGGCCATTTAGATTGTTATTGAATGAACGACCCCATTGCTATTCTCAAGTGCCGTTTTTCTTTTACTTGTGTAATGTTCTTTTAGTTCCTTACCATTTACCAACTAATAAATGTTTTGTGTCTTATTGCCTCTAGCTGGCCTTGGTGTTTAAATAAATTTGGTTCATGTTTTTATTAGTCCTACCAATTGTTGAAATGATTTCTGCTTTACAATCTTAGTGTCTTACAATATTAATTATAAATAAAACATTTATATTATAAAGCCAAATGATGTTAAAAAGCTCATAAAAATCATCAGTAGTCTGTTGTGCTCTTCCCCTGTCCCCCTATAATTCATTCTCTCTCTCTCTCTCTCTCTCTCTCTCTCTCTCTCTCTCTCTCTCTCCATTTTTGAACTGTTTAGGTATTTCTTTTGGTATTTACCTACCTGTTTTGAAATATTTATAAATTGCTATTCCCCTCGTTAATTTTATTCCTTTTATGGTAGATCATCATTTTAAATTCAAGAAATGTTAAATTTAAGAAACTCCATCTCTTTTAGTTGATTTTGGAAAGTAGATTGATCTTTAAATCAGAATTAACTTGATAAATTTCACCTTTGAATTTGAACCCTAAATATACATTTAAGGTCTTTATTTTAAAGTGTATGTGTTGGTGAAATTATTTCAATTTCAAATGCTTTTTTCATTGTTTTCTTTTGACTGATTTCTTTGTCTTTATTTGTCTAATTTTATTAGAGTATGATCAACTGTATAATCTATTCAAACATTTTGAAAAGAGTATTTTGAAGTTTATTTTATGATCGATTTTTCTCAGTGTTCCATGGGCACATAAAAATTGTAAGCTTTAGTTAATATATAGAAAGTCCTGTATATTCCTAGCCTCAGGAATAGACTGTAATCTCCCTTCTACTGAGCGCCTTTCAGGCCAGGAAGGCTGCCACACTATTGCACTTATCTACATGCAGAACTCTTCTGGGCCTTGCGTAGAGCCCAGAACAGAGCAATCCTGCACCAGTCCTCTCAGAAGATGGCTATAATTACACTGGTTCCCAGAGCTGACTTGTTCAGGAAAGGTAAATGGGTTGGATTTGGGATTTAAGTGGGGGAAAAGCAAGTGAAATTCAAAGTTCATTATTTTCTCCAGAATTCTGGATCTTTATATTTTATTCATAGCCTCAGATTCTATTTCATCCTCCTTGGCCACTTGTCAAGTGTTGAATGACATTACAGAAGAGATTTCTGTTTTGAAAGCCAGTCTTTTTGACTATCATGGTTTCCCCAACCTCTTTCTATGCTTAACCTCTTAGACTATACTACAGTTTCTAGGAAGTGTCCTTTTAAGATGCACCTTGGGCAAATAAACTCTTCTGAGAGAATTTATTGGTTTGGGATAAATAAACACCCTCTAGGCAAGTTTGTTTGTCTCTATGCAAATTTTACTGGATTAGATATGAATGAACTGAAAATCTTGCACAATGCAGAAGCCAGTTAAAGTAGGATAGAGGCCAAAATTAAGAGGATGGATAGAGGAAGAAACAAGAGCTAGAGAATAATCGTTAAATTATCAGTGGTACTAGGAAGAAGACATGGTGATAACATGGCAGTTAAAAATCATATATAGTCAGAAAACCTTATTCTGACCTTCTCTTAAGCTTGGGGTTGCTGACAAGTAGTATTAAAAGAGATTATACATTAAAGAGGCCCGTTCTGTTCCAGAAAACTAAAACAAGGAAGCATTCAGTAGAATCTGAGTAGATGAAAAAAAATACTGTAACCTATGTTCATAGTTTGTAAAATTAGTACAAATACATGTATATTTATATTTAAATAGTCATTTGCCTAAAATATTTGAGATTTGAATTATGCACACATGCTCCCCCTAATATTGATATTCAGTTTGTCTTAATCAGCCTCGGGCAAAGAGATTTGAATTATACAACATGTGTAAACTTCACATTGAATGGTAATCAGTCTTTGCTGCTGAGTGGCACTTCATGTTGAGATTTATAGTTCAGTAAAAAAATTTAAAAGCCAGTCACTTGATTCCCAATAGATAAACGATAGATGGGCTAAAATTCAGGGAAAGCTTTCATTCCATTTTAGTAACAATTTAATTCCTGACTTTGTATGTAAGTCTTTGTTTTGCGTTTATGACATGTATGAATATGGAGTCAGGTGACATACATTTGTACTTTGCCATTGATCACAGAAAATGTAAACCCATGAAACAGAAACCATTCTCTCATCTTATTTTCTAAATTTTTATTTGTCTGAGGTGTTGTTATTGAATATGTTTCCCTTCTGAGCTCTGAGTGGTCTTAGCTTATAGAAAGCTTTTTGGTAACACAGAAGGAACAAGGATGGTTGGGTGATTTGCTTGTACCAAGATTTGTTGGGTAGGTGAAAAGGCGATGGTAGGCATTAAAAACTTAGACCAACATGGGGAGTAAAAAGTTATAAAATTTGGAGTTTTGTACTTAACATCATATGTATGTAATTAAGTAGAGAACTTGAACTTTCTATGACACAAGAATCTGTGTCATATACCACTACGTACTTTGGGTTAAGAATTCCAGTTTGTACTACAAAAGGATTTAAAAAATAAATCATGGAAGAACCCCTATATAGAAGTCCCTTTATTGCTGTTGGTGCTGAAATGTTACTATTTTTCAATGCTTAACATTAGAATATATGTTGGTAGGTTAAAATTTATGTATTTTTATAAGTTATGTTTATAAAAATATCCATAAAGTTGAGTATTAAGTAGCAAACCTTGGGTGTTTGGGAACCATAATGAGAACACTGATTGCAAATTGCAAAAATCCAGTGAGTCAACAAACCAGTTAACAACAACAAAAAATAAAACTCAAGAATATTAGATTTCAAAATGTTCTTCCTTAATTTCGTTTGCCCATTATACTTTATTTTAATTATTCATGGCATTGCTTAACATGCCAGGAAATGTCTTGTAATAGAATTTATAAAATAATGTAGTTTCAGTAATATGAATACTATCTTTAGCATTTTGCTTTTAAGACTCAGATTAAAATGTTTTGTAAGTAATTATCTAGTTTGATGCATAAAAGCTTGTCTTTGCTTTGTAACTTTATCCATTTCAGAATTTTGAAACCAAATGTTCACTTGAGAAAAAGAAATGGAATAGTTGATGTGTGTAATTTTTTTGTTGTCGAGTAAGTAAGAAAAAAACTGTAAAAAGAAAAAATACATAATCCTACTAATACTGAACAATAATTTTTCATTTTGGGTATTCTTTCTAATACTTATTCATATACATGCTTCCCCCCCATAGATCCAATAAGTTGATTGTTCATGTTACTGAAAAGCATAGTCCGTGTCTACTTACCCTTTTTGTGTCAAGTTAGATATTTAAGGAATAGAGGATTGGTTCACATATCATTAACCTTAAGTGGGTGAGTTAGAGGTGAAACATAATAAGCAAGCCTGAAGATATAAATTCCAGTTGAAATTTGGACGTTTATTTGTCTTTGGTTACATTAGGAGGTGGAAGTAAGCAAGAAAGAGCTCTCCTTTTAGTATTGCTTTGGGTTTTTGCACATCCAGGGTTTACTTCTGTTTCTTATTTTTACTGTTAATGATAGAGATTCACAAATATTGTAAGTGTGGACTTAAATTTTGTGCCTAGATAGAAAGGTTGTATATTCTGAGGTATTTATGTGAAAAATTGGTAACACATTTAAAATAAAATAGGCAGCAATTAGCTCTTTCCTTATGACTACACAACAGTAATTGGTAAAAATGTTTCCATCTCTTTGATGACTGTTAAGTGAAATCTTTATTCTTTTAAGGTTTCTTTTCTTTTCTTTCCTTTTCTTTTCTTTTCTTTTCTTTTCTTTTCTTTTCTTTTCTTTTCTTTTCTTTTCTTTTCTTTTCTTTTCTTTTCTTTTCTTTTCTTTTCTTTTCTTTTCTTTTCTTTTCTTCTTCCTCCTCCTCCTCCTCCTCCTTCTTCTTTTGGTAGTAGATGGGAGACATATTCCTTAAGTGCTGAAGTTTGGACAACAAAAACAGAATTGCTTTTTATCTCAATTTGAGAATAATTTTATTTGGAGGGGGTCTTGTGATTCTTTTTAAAAAAAAATATTTTATTGATTTTTTGCAGAGAGGAAGGGAGAGGGATAGAGAGTTAGAAACATCGATGAGAGAGAAACATCGATCAGCTGCCTCCTGCACACCCCCTACTGGGGATGTGCACACAACCAAGGTACATACCCTTTACTGGAATCGAATCTGTGACCATTCAGTCCGCAGGCTGACGCTCTATCTACTGAGCCAAACCGGTCAGGGCTTATGATTCTTTATAGGAAAATTTTAATAACTGGCCTCACTATGTGACCCTGGGCTATTTATCCACCCCTTTGTCAAAGCTGGATGTTGCTCCCCAAATAAAACCTGTGCTTTGATCCCTCATTATTTTTGTTCATTCTAGTCTCTGGTCTCTGAGTACTTATTTATTTATTATATCTATCTATTATCTATCTATCTATCTATCTATCTATCTATCTATCTATCTATCTATCTATCTTTATTGTTGAAAGTATTACAGATGTCCCCCTTATTTTTTTTTGTTATTTTTTCCCCATTGACCCCCTCTACTCCACCCTTCCCAAGCCCTTCACCACACTATTGTCTGTGTCCATGGGCTATACATATATGCATATAAATTCCCCCAATTAATTGCTCCCACCCTACCTTCCACACTCCTGCCTTCCTTCTGAAATTCATCAGTATTTTCCATGGTTCTATGTCTCTAGATCTATTTTGTTCATCAGTTTATTTTGTTCATTGATTCCACATATGAGTGAGATCATGTGATCCGTATCTTTCTCTGACTGGCTTATTTCACTTAGCATAATACTCTCCAAGTCCATCCATGCTGTTGCAAATGGTAAGAGTTCCTTTTTTACCACTGTGTAGTATTCCATTGTATAAATATACCCCAGCTTTTTTATCCACTCATCTGCTGATGGCCACTTGGGCTATTTCTAAATCTTAACTATGGTGAATTATGCTGCTATGAACATAGGGGTGCATATTCTTTCTGATGAATGTTTCAGATTTCTTAGGATATATTCCTAGAAATGGATCACTAGGTCAAATGGGAGCTCCATTTTTAATTTTTTAAGAAAACTCCATACTGTTTTCCACAGTGGCTGCACTAGTCTGCATTCCCACCAGCAGTGTACTAAGGTTCCCTTTTCTCCACATCCTTGCCAGCACTTGTCATTTGTTGACTTGTTGATGATAGCCATTTTGACAGGTGAGGGGTGATACCTCATTGTCATTTTAACTTGCATCTCTTGGATGATTAGTGACTTTGAGCATTTTTTCATATGTCTCTTGGCCTTCTGTATGTCCAGTTTAGAGAAGTACCTATTTAGGACCTATGCCCATTTTAAAATTAGATTGCTTATCTTCCTTTTGTTAAGTTGTATGAGTTCCTTATATGTTTTGTATATTATAACCTTATCAGATGTATAATTGGCAAATATATTCTCCCATGCAGTGGGTTTTCTCTTCACTTTGGTAACCTGTTGATCTCTTTGGTAACCCATTCATTATTTAATAGCATGCTATTTAGCCTCCATGTGTTTGAATGTTTCTGAGTATTTTTTAAAAAATAAATCTTCTCTTTTTTTTATTGATTTCAAGACAGGAAGGGAGAGGGAGAAAGAGACAGAAACATCAATGGTGTGAGATAATCATTGATTGGCTGCTTCCTGCATGCCCCCACTGAGGATCAAGCCCACAACCCAGGCATATTCCCTTGACTAGGAATCAAACCATGACCTCCTGGTTCATAGGTTGATGCTCAACCACTGAGCAATACTCAGCCACTGAGCAATGCCACTGGGCCTGAGTGTTTTTATTGTAGTTGATTTCTAATTTCATGCCATTGTGAACTGAGAAGATACTTGGTAAGATTTCAATCTTCTTGAACTTGTAGAGACTTAGTTTTT